>NC_068306.1:37650390-37973379 GCF_025860055.1 Xyrauchen texanus | reverse complement strand
CTTTTCCCTTTAACCCCCTTACAGCTATGTTGATTGAGCTTAACTTGTACTGAAGTGTCATTCATTGTCTTCATTGTAAACACTTTGTCTATTGTTTTATCATTTAAAACAAACTTTTATTATTACTTTTGGTAACTTTCTTTAAAATAAAAACGTCTGAATGCCATTACATTAAACATTTAAGTCAGTGCATATCTGCTAATGCAATATGAATCTTTTATATCTTTATTAGTTTGAGCAAATATTGAAACAGCATTTAACATTCTGGCAAGAATGGACGAAACACAGTGATTTATCAGAATTAAATTAAGTGAGAGAAATAAAATCAAGGCATCATGTGCTGTTGTATCGCAGCATTTTGTCTTCGAATCAAAGCTGATTACTTGTGTTGTTTCAAATAGTTCTGTTGCTGTTCTTCCTCTTGCTTTATTGAAGGAGGTTATTTTCACCTGATCACAATCAAGCCCTCATCAGTAGCGACTGCTCGCACTGGAAAGCAATTTCCTGCATCCCTGCCGCTGTATTGAGGCACTTGAATGATTTCACTCAGGGCCATGCAAAGGACCTGGAGATGTGAGGTGGGCCCCTGTGGCAGATGAAAACATCCCTCTAGACGGGCGATGTGCTGGACTCTGTGCCTGGGACCATTGGATGAATACCTCAAAAACACTGACATCTGGTCTTGGTCCATGTCTAGCAATTCTCCATGTGCTGGACTTCTAAAGGAGTAAACAAAGGGTAGTTTGTGGGACAGCGGGTTATTTTGTCAGAGTTTCTGTTGGTTGCTGAGTTTGTTGTATTCTTACATTGCTTTTTTCACTGTTTTTCGACAGTGAAAGTGACATACTATTATTTCTCATCATTATTGTAATCGCAAAACAAACCCTGACAGGGTGATCAGGGGCCGGTTGCATAAAACTGTTTTAGACTAGTCTTACTAGTTAGCCGTCTAAAATGTTGGTCTTCATTTTTTCAGTCAGTTGCATAAAAACTTCGATCAGTCTAATTAAAGAGCAAAATGTAAGACAGCACACCTCAGGCTAACTTTTGTTTACATTCCATTTTGCCATTGAAAATAACTGTCAGCTGAGCCAGTGGGGGCTGAAAGGGGCTTGAGTTGAGACTTGGTTGAAGACTTTGACTTCAAAAATGGAAACAAAATGTTGTGTTTTTAATTATTTGGGTTAAATCACTAAATGTGTTCATTAAAATACATTTTGAAGCACTGTAGTCCTCTAATAAGCAAATATTCTCAGCGAATAAAAAATGTATTGAACGTCCACTGTCGGCCATTTTTTTTAAGCTGTTCGGTGTCTTATTTTTCCCCACAATGCAATGCAAATTAGACTGTCTTACGAAAGACAACTGTGAGCTTGTTTTATGCAACAGGCTTTCTATGGCGTCTTTAACCGCCCCAGGGTCTTGTATCAGAAGGTGTCTATTTTACAATAACAACCGGCTGACTGTACAATATCCCACTAATTACATGGCTACTAAACAAATAAAGAAATAAATGGACATAAAATATTGATTTGCATTGAATTTATGTAAACGTGTGAGAAGAAAAATTGCTGAACAGGAATTCCACCTCCACTTTGCTTTCTGTTGGTGTTTATTTTGTAATAATATCTGACTGCTCATTGTCCAGCTTATTACAAGACTAAGTTAAATATATTTTATAGTATTTTTGTCTTATAGGCCTATATATATATATATACACACACACTGTATATTGTCTTGTTTTCAGACAAATCTACCAACATTTTGTAATGATTATATTAATAAAAAAAAAAAAAGAAGGATTCTGAGGGGAAACAAGTTAATTTTTCTTACCCCTTTGTCAAATAATTTCTTGTTTTACACTGAATCCTTGTTAAATTCTGTTAGACTCTAAATCAAAACAAAATCTTGTCATTCTGGATCTCAGGTAGAAAACAAAATCTTGTTTTAAGAATGTTTCTCTATTTTTACCAGACAACAAGTCAAATATGCTCAGTAAGGAAATAATTTTTTTGCAGTGAGATAATTTTGAACTAGATGATAGACAGACAGACAGACAGACAGACAGACAGACAGACAGATAGATAGATAGATAGATAGTTAGTTAGTGTTACGTCCTGAGGGACGTATATTATATCATTGTGATAGTGATATGTTTAATGTGGTTTATTGTGTGTTGTGTCTCCCTGTGTATTTCCTTGTCTCAGCCCAGGAATGTAGAGTATAAGAGGCTCTGCAACTCTCTTCACCAGAGAGAGAAACACAGAGAATATTTTCTCCTGCACTAGTCATTCTATCTCTTGGTCCCAGCTTTGCAATTGTTGTGTGCTAATGTGAGTTAGACAACAGTCTTGTCAGTGTCTTTACATGCGAGTTGATTAACAGAATTGTCATTTGCAGTTGTTTACTGTTTATATTCCTTTGGTAATGCCTTACAGTTCAATGTGCAACTTCTACAAGTTTATTACCCCAGTTTTAACTTTAATTGTGAGTCTATTTAAGTTGTTTGTGTTGTGGGATTATTTAGTAGGAAGGTGGACGCCATTTACAGAAGCATTCTGTTTTCTCTTGGTTATTTATAGAGAGGGAGTTAGGGAAGTGATTTGTGTTTTCTTCTCTTTTACTTTTTGATAGGTAAGTCACTTTCTAAACCCCTTTTGGAAGAATGTCTTTTGTTTATTATTTTGTCCGGTTCCACTCCTGAAGTTTTCCATTTATCCCATTGTTTACTTTAATAAATTTGTTATATTTTTACTATACCAGGGATGGTTGTGATCTGTCACAACAATGCGTGATTAGGTTACTCTGGGACCTGCGACAGGATCACTTTTGCGCTCTCTCCAAAAACATTGGTTACACACCTTCCCATACCCCTAGACCAAGGAAGGTGTGCCGTAAAGATAGATAGATAGATAGACAGACAGACAGACGGATGGACGGACGGACAGAAAACACACATTTGTGTAATTGGACTTTTGACATCCCTTGCAACTTCCCTAGGTGACAACATACTGAATATAAGAAAAGATTAAGGCCATATAGTTTCACACATTTTTTTTATTTTAGCCTATTATTAAGATTTAAACATTTCAATTTCATAACAAAATGCCATCAATTATTTCATTCATTGTGCAAAGTTTAACCAAATGAAATACGAGAAAATATTTTTATTTTATTTTACTAAAGACCACTCATTTCAATTGTATTTAATTTTATGAATTTAAAAAGTGTAAATCTTAAAAATAGGCACACACACAAACAAAATTACATAATGCATAGATTTACCATGAAACAAACCAGCAGATCTTCTTAGTAGTAGCAGATAATTGTTTGAGTGTGTGCTCTTGCATAGCTTGAAACGCATGATGTGAATTTATTACAAATTCAATATAGCCACTGATAGGCCTATGCAATGTGTCCTGGCAATGGGTTTATGATGCCTAGTGACGTCCACAAAAATCTAGATTTTCATACTGTGAATTAAATCCTTGTTTAAAATATTTCCTCAAGACAGTCTTACTATGCCATGCATTGATTGAATGAGTCTTACTAAAGAACATCTCCAGGTCACTGATAGAAATTATATGTCTGGTCTTTTGTACCACTTAAGATGTTTTTTCCATTAATTTTATTCATGGAAAATATGGAAATGAACCTTTGCATATATAATGAGAATTACATTTAAATGTCATGTAACAAGTCACAATAGCAAGTCTTAATGATCCAAAAAATATGCTTAATTTCTTTAAGCATTAACAATTATGATGTAGAGTAAAATAATTATATTTATATTATTAATATATTTTTTTGGTGAAAAATATCATTAAATTCACCAGCCTCATAAGAATTATACACATGGTTAAGTATAATGCAAAAGTCAAATATTAAACAGGTGAATAATCTACACGTGTATTTTGTCATGGATTTGGCATCATTTGCTAATTTATGTACATACATATGATAAAGCAATCTCTTAAAATCATAAATCTGTTTCATAATAAAAGGTGTGAAACACAACGACTGATTCCTTTACAGTGGGTGCTTTATTGAAGAAACATGATTTCAACTGACTGAAAGAACCCAATAGCTTCTCATCATATACATACTGCATGCACCTATACAACCTTCATGTGCCTTCGTTTAAAACAGTGACATGATTCAGTTAATAAATGCTCTAATTATTAAAAATGACCAAAGGAAGACTTACTAAAGAGTTTAAACCGCAGCAATCCAGCTCTAGATTGGTCTGATTATTTTGACTAACCTTGGTATAGTTATTGAATTTGGGCAAACACTCATATGAAGTGATTTAAAACAAGGAAACAAAGCAGTTTATGTCTATATCTCCAGACCTTTGGCAATGAAAAATCCAGGTCAGCATGTGCATTGAAAAACAACTTCACTGAAGTCAGAACATAAACATATGAGGGACCAGCTCAGAAAAAGCTACAAAGTACACAGCAGTTCAAATTTAGCTTTAACTTTACGTTTTTGCAGTACTGAAGTTTGTATGTGCTACAAGATATACACATTAAGCTATTATCTTTCAAAAGGCAAAACGCAGTAACTACACCATCCTGAAACTGAGATTTTTGTGTGTGTATTTTAAAGTAAATGCAATTTTTGACAATCTTTTGACAAAATGTGTAGTTACAGCATTTTGCCTTTGGATAGCAGTATTACTCACAATGTCTGCTGGTAGGTCTGAGTTACTTTTGGACAATATATATCATCACAGAGGCAATCAGAAGACAAATGTTGTGATGGAGTTAAAACAAAATGTAAAATTGGTGTTTCAGAGCAGATTTCAACATTGACGTCCCACATTTCTGCACTGCACGTGGCAGAGAAAATCGTAATTACTTGTTTGTTCATTCTAGGTTTAATGTGAAGTATTATAAACAAATATTTACACAGATATACCTTTATTTTATTTTCTATTATATTCATTCCGCAGAGATCAAGTCTACAAAATTAAGTACAAAAATGTCCGAAAGCTCGAAAATAATCAGTTACATTAACCATTGTAAAACATCTGCATTCATAGACACCAAAGAAAGCAGAAAGTAAAACACAAAATACAACCAAACACATTCCCAAAAGGAATGACCATTCTTTAGCGAGCACACATATAATAAATAATTATCATAGCACAACCACTCCTCCCCTGATTAAATAAGACACCATGTGCACACAACATCTTCGTTCTTCTTCAGTAAACTCAAGCAGTTGTTCAGAAGATGTAGTCATTAGTCATCTTGAGTGAAGGCATGGCCTCGTTGACATTCTGGTCGAGTCTGTGATACTCAACACCACGTGAGCAGAAGCCATCCCTCCAGTGGTGACTTTGAGCCAGTAACATGAGCTATACATGCAGACAAAAAGAAAGCAAAATGTTAATAATGATGACAGAGTGATCTTACAGCTTTAGACTACTGCAACGACCTGCTGATTCGAAATCGTAATTCAGAAAAAACATTCTCTGATTGTTTAAGTGTTGCCTACATAAAGAATGGGCCATGCAGTCCCACACAATTTTTATCATTACCTCGTCTCTTGTATACTGCGATCAGCTAATGTTACTCAAATCTACACCACGCTAAAGCCCAGAAGAACTTGATGAAATAACCAAAAATATAAATGCAGTCTTCTCTAGCACTCTTGATAGTGTCGTCCCACTTCGATAAAAGAAAATTAAAGAAATAAGCCCTGCACCATGGTACAATGATCACACTCATGCTCTCGAGAGCAGCTCGGAAAATTTGAGCGCATGTGGAAAAATACAAAATTAGAAGTATTTCGTGGTGCATTGAAGGATAGTGTCTGTAGCTACAGACAGGCACTAAAAGCTGCCAGGTCAGCATTACTTTGGTAAACTCATAAAAAATAACTACAACAATCCTAGGTGTTTATTCAGTACAGTGGCTAAATTGGTTAGGAATAAAGCCTCAACAGAACCAGATATTATGTCACAGCACTAGAGTAATGACTTTATGATTTTCTTTACAAATAAAATTGAAATAATCTGAAATAAAATTGGAATTATGCAATCATCTGTCATAGCACCTCAGAAAACAGTGTCTAATAATTTTCCTCATGTGCAACTTCAATCCTTCCCTGTCATAGGTCATGAAGAGCTAACAAAACATCAAATGCCACATATTTGTTAGATCCAATACCAACTAAGCTCTTAAAAGAGGCATCTCCTGTAATTTCAGAACCTCTTCTTAATATTATTAACTCCTCGCTATCCTTAGGACATGTCCCAAGAAACTTTAAAATGGCAATTATCAAACAGCTTATTAAGAAGCCACAACTTGATCCTGGAGAACTGGTTAATTATAGACTGATTTAAAATATCCTGTTTAATCAAAAATACTAGAAAAGGAAGTA
Source organism: Xyrauchen texanus (assembly GCF_025860055.1). Taxonomy (NCBI): domain Eukaryota; kingdom Metazoa; phylum Chordata; class Actinopteri; order Cypriniformes; family Catostomidae; genus Xyrauchen; species Xyrauchen texanus. The sequence goes on along the minus strand of NC_068306.1, from coordinate 37,966,986 downwards.
TCCTCCCAAATATGTTCATTTCTACAGAGAAATAGTATATACGAAGAATTTCAGTCAGGATTTGGGCCTCATCACAGTACAGAGACTGCACTTATCAGAGTTACAAATGACTCTTATCACCTGATCGCAGCTGCATTTCACTTCTAGTGCTTTTAGATCTTAGTGCTGCATTCGACACGATAGATCACAACATTCTCTTGAATAGGCTAGAGAATTATGTTGGCATTTGTGGAGTTGCATAAGCATCTCTGTAGCAATGTAGCTTTAGGTCCTATTTAGCAGACTGCTACCACTCTGTCTATGTAAATGAGGAATTGTCAAACCAAACAAAAGTAAAGTATGGAGTGCCACAGGGATCAGTTTTAGGGCCTCTGCTTGTATATGCTTTTATTATCAGGAATTGTGGAATAAGTTTCCACTGCTATGCTGATGATAACAACTTTATATTTCTTCAAAACCTGATGAGATTTCACAATTCTCCAAATTAGCAGAGTGTATCAATGAAATAAAAGATTGGATGGCCTGAAATTTCCTTCTACTCAATTCCGACAAAACATAGGTACTAATTATTGGACCAAAAAACAAAAAATAAGCTGCTACAATATAATTTGACTCTCGATGAATGTACTGTTACATCATCTTCAACAGCGAAGAACTTAGGTGTTATATTTTATATCAATCTGTACTTTGAAAATCAAATTACCAATGTTTGTAGAACAGCATTCTTTCACCTAAGAAACATTGCTAAATTAAGGCACATGCTCTCTGCAAGATCAATAAATAAACTTCAATTGATTCAAAATGCAGCAGCCAGAGTGCTAACGAGAACCAAAAATATGATCATATTAGTCCCATTTTATCATAGTTACATTGGCTACATGTTAAATTTTGTATTTAAAAATTCTGTTAACTACATACAAAGCTTTGAATGGTCTAGCTCCGCAGTACTTAAGTGACCTTCTTCACTTAAGTCCCGTTCCATCACGTTCACTACGATCGCAACATTCTGGCCTGTTAATAGTTTACGATACCAGCATTTCTGAAGGTACCGGAGTACCGAATCTACCCGGTACCCATGCAGAGTCGGGAACTTTTGAACTCTCACAACAAGCAAAAGATGGCGACAAGCAAAGTAGCTGCTGCGTAGTCTCATCTGAATCTTGTCGAAAAGAAAAGTGGAAAAAGCCAGGTTCTTTGTATTTGAGGCTGATGAAAAGGGAAACATCATAGATAAGAAAAACCTATTTGTAAACGCTGCTTCGCAATTTTCTCACCTGGATTAATTCAAGCAACCAAAACAGGTTAGTTTAAAAGCATATTATCATTTGCATTAGGGCTGAAACGATTAGTCGACATTATCGACAACGTCGAAAATAAAAAAAAAATACGAGAAAAATTGTCATTGTCGGATAGTCGTTTAATCTCATTGAATGTAAAATGAAATCATATTAAACTAATGACGCGTGAGAGCAGCACTGCAGTTCACGACTGACGCAGGAGAGGAATAATTACACAGATCACAGTCCAGATGCACTCTAAACTTTCATAGCTTCTTCTTATGTAGATCCCAAAGTATTAGGGAATTTAAAAAAAAAGTAAATTCAGAAGCAGTCTCGTTTTGGAATAAGCGGAGCTCTTTAAAGGAAACATCCCGGCGTTACAAATGCAGTTATATTTAATGTGATATAGCTTTATTAAAGTTCAAATAATACAGAAGCAGGTCATGTTAATAACTTTAAACTCAGAAACTGGCATTTCTCTTTGTGAGTTCAATGAGTTGCGCGAATGTCCCGATCTAAGGGGGAGAGATTGAAACCGCACCCGGCTGAGAGAGACTCTGGTCAGGGACGCTCATCCCTCGAGCGCGCACACTTAACGCAGCTAGATTAGAACGCGATTGCTCGCGACTTATTTAATCATAATATTTGTCACTGTGCATTTTCTTATCATGAAGAAAAATGGCAATATGCAGCTTTATTAATATGAGAGCACTTTGCACATTAGTTTGGAAATTGTTTTTTATTCATTCTATTGTATGCTTGTTTATTTTGTTTTTTTTAGTACTTGGTAAAAACTTAAAGAAAAAGTTGCAAAAGTTGAAGCAAATCTTATACAAGTGTTCAAAAATACTTTAAGCATACATTGTATATTCATGACCATAGGTGAGGGTAGGAACAAAAATTGACCGGTAGATTGAGAGCTTTGACTTCAGGCTCAGCTCTCTTTTCGTGACAACGGTGCTATAGAGCGAGTGCAATACCGCCCCGCTGCCCCTGTCCCCTCACTCGTGAACAAGACCCAGAGGTACTTGAACTCCTTCACTTGGGGCAATACCTCCTTCTCTACCTGGAATATGCACTCCATCGGTTTGCTGCAGAGAACAATGGCCTCAGATTTAGAGGTGCTAATCTTCATCCCAGTCGCTTCACACTCGACTCAAAAGACCAAATCAAACTAACTGTATAGTGCCCAGTGAACATAACATTTACTCAGTGCATGTGAAGCGCTTTTACTTTGAAGTTGCTTTCACTCGCTTGTGCTTGTGTTGTTAAACAATAAATATGAAATGTTAAAATCAGATAATATCAAAAAGCAAGTATTCAATGTTTATTTCCTGTGAATTGTGAAATCTTTAGGCACTGTAAAAGCTTCATACAGTTCTACAATATTCTTTTTGTCTTAAGTATACTTATTTCTTGGCGTGTTGATTAGTCTGAAGTGTGGGCCTACCATGAAATTGTCTTTAATGATATTTCTACTATCTCTGAACTTTGATCTATAACCCAAATGTATCCATGTCCTCTGCAACAACAACAGAACAGACTCAAGCAGGACATAAAATATTCCTTAAATGTAGACAAATTTAGAGTAGATGCTTGCTTATTATATCTTATGACATGGTCAATCATTTCTGATTGGCTGACATGAGTAAAACTGTTTAATGCTCAGGTCATTCTTGTCAGTTGTAATCTATATTAATGGGCCTATCCTGCTGTCCGCCATAATAACAATGCAAGAGTTTTATGCCTCTGTTCAAACAACCTCTGGACATGATTAATATGTAGCAAGTCTGTTGAGTCTCAGAGCCAGGATTAACAGTCACATCACAAAACACAACATAATCAAGTCATGCAATGTCATCTTTAAATCAACTGTGAAGCGCTACAAAAAAACACGCAAGGAAACACAGCAGTGTTCATCAACCCGTATTACTGAGTCCGACCTGGAGAAAATTAGAAATGCACTTGCACTTTCCTCTTACACATCCATAAGGTTTGTAAGGAAAGTATGGCTTGACATTCAGTTTTGCGCGGAAGGAAAACAAGGAAACTGGGACCTATCAAATGCATCTTTCACTAACTGGCAAGACTATTTAAAATATAATATGATAAACATTCTCTTATATTACGGCACTTCTGCGCATACTGTAGCTACTCGAGTGCGGCACTCAATCACGTATCGGTAAATGCAGACTGCTCTATAAAATGCAGCCTTTTGCAGTTAATTAATCACACAAGACTGTGTATGACAATGTCATTCTTAATTCAATCAGTTGTGCAGACATAATGGATACCATACAATGTCTCCGAGAGCAAAGTCTGCAGTGTGTTTTGGATGGTCTTCCCCTCATTACATAAGTGCCACTTTTACATTAAAATGTAATGTGAATAATGTGTCATTAATGTGGAAATGACAAAGAATAAAAAATTATATAATGTTTGACAAGAACATGAAATATATATAATATAATATATATATATTAGGGCTGTCAATCAATAACATTTTTTAAATCTAATTAATTACATGGTGTCCCGATTAATTAATCGCAATTAATCGTATTCAATCACATAAACAAATATTTGCTGAGAAAGCCCCTCATATAACAATAATTCAATATATAATGATGAAATATTTATACATGTTATCTTTAAATATGATATTGAATGAGTTTGAATGTGATTGGTTAATTCTGAACACAGCCAAATCCCCAGTTATAAGAGGGTGTGCACACTTATGCAACCAGGTTATTGCAAGGTTTCTAATTTTTATTTTCGGTTTGTTTTTCAATTGAAATGTTCGCATTATAGGTCACATTAAAGGTGGAAAAAGTTCTGACATGATTTATCTTTGTCTCATTCTTTAACATCACAAGAACCTGGCATTTTAACAGGGGTGTGTAGACTTTTTATATCCACTAAGTATTCACAGCCTTTGCCATGACTCTAAAAATTGAGCTCAGGTGCATCCTGTTTCCACTGATCATCCTTGAGATGTTTCTACAACTTGATTGGAGTCCACCTGTGGTAAATTCAGTTATTGGACATGATTTGTTAAGGCACACACCTTTTTATATATATATATATATATATATATATATATATATATATATATATATATATATATGGTCCCACAGTTAACAGTGCATGTCAGAGCACAAACCAAGTCATGAAGTCCAAGGAATTGTCTGTAGACCTCCGAGACAGGATTGTATCGGGGCACAGATCTGGGGAAGGGTACAGAACAATTTCTGAAGCACTGAAGGTCCCAATGAGCACAGTGGCCTCCATCATCCATAAATGGAAGTTTGGAAGCACCATGACTCTTCCTAGAGCTGGCCGCCTGGCCAAACTGAGCAATCGGGGGAGAAGGGCCATAGTCAGGAAGGTGACCAAGAACCCGAGCTCCAGCGTTTCTCTGTGGAGAGAGGAGAACCTTCCAGAAGAACAACCATCTCTGCAGCACTCCACCAATCAGGCCTGTATGGTAAAGTGGCCAAATGGAAGCCACTCCTCAGTAAAAGGCACATGGCAGCCCCCCTGGAGTTTGCCAAAAGGTACCTGAAGGACTCTCAGACCATGAGAAACTAAATTCTCTGGTCTGATGAAACAAAGATTGATCTCTTTGACCTGAATGGCAAGCGTCATTCTGGAGGAAACCAGGCACCGCTCATCACCTGGCCAATACCATCCCTACAGTGAAGCATGGTGGTGGCAGCATCATGCTGTGGGGATGTTTTTCAGCGACTAGTCAGGATCGAGGGAAAGATGAATGCAGCAATGTACAGAGACATCCTTGATGAAAACCTGCTCCAGAGCACTCTGGACCTCAGACAGGGGCAAAGGTTCATCTTCAAACAGGACAATGACCCTAAGCACACAGCCAAGATAACAATGTGCTACAGTTGCTACAGCAACTCTGTGAATGTCCTTGAGTGGCCCAGCCAGAGCCCAGACTTGAACCCGATTGAACATCTCTGGAGAGATCTGAAAATGGCTGTGCACCGATGCTCCCCAACCAACCTGATGGAGCTTGAGAGGTCCTGCAAAGAAGAATGGGAGAAACTGCCCAAAAATAGGTCTGCCAAGCTTGTAGCATCATACACAAAGAGACTTGAGGCTGTAATTGGTGCCAAAGGTGCTTGAACAAAGTATTGAGCAAAGGCTGTGAATACTTATGTACATTTGATCTGTGGTGTGGGGACATTCCGGTTTTGCCATTGAGTATAATGGCGAGGAAGAATGGTAAACAAAAAAATGACGTGCAAGTATTGTTTTACACGTTGCCTACTCAAATGGAAACACTTCCAACATGACTGCACATCTGTGGCGCCATCACCCAGCGACTGCAGTACTGTGCAAGTTATAGGCACTATCATTGAATGTCATACAAAGTCCAATAAACATAAAAAAGCTAAATCAATATTTGGTGTGGCCACCTTTGCCTTTAAAACAGCATCAATTCTCCTAGGTACACCTGGATACAGTTTTTCTTGGTTGTTGGCAGATAGGATGTTCCAAGCTTCTTGTAGAATTCAACAGTTCTTCTATTTAGACTGTCTCAATTGCTTCAGTCTCTTCATGTAATCACAGACTGACTCGATGTTCAGTGTGGGGCTCTGTGGGGGCAATGCAATCTTTTGCAGAGCATCCGGTTCTTCTCTTCTAATATTTTCTATTTTCAAAAGTAATGTTTGGGAATCTAAAATGCATTTTTCCTACCGATACAATAAAGCTGAAGATATAAATCTTAAAGGGGACCTATAATGCAAAATTCACCTTTACATGGTGTTTGAACATAAATGTGTGTTGGCAGTGTGTGTTAGGGCTGGAACTAACAATTATTAGAACGATTATTCACCGATTATTGAAAAGATTCATCATTAGCTCGTAACCGATTATTCAGCTTGTGGCCCGACATAAAGGTTGGATTAAACGTGCTTACTAACAATAAAGAGATCTTTTAAAAATACCTAGTGAAAAATACATTCACTGAATTAATGGGAAAAAATACTTTTAAGTTTAATTCAGTAAAGAAATTCACTGCAAAAAACTCCTATTGTTATCAAGTGTTTTTGTCTTGTTTTCCATTTAAAATAGTCTAAAAAAACAAAACACATTTACTTGAGAAGCAACATGTAAGATATTTAGACTTGCTTTAAGAGAATGTCTCTTAAATATAAGTGTATTTTGTATAAGTGTATTTTTTCACTTGGTTATAATTCTGCAAGTGCAGAATAAGTAAAGACAAAATACTTGTATTCAAGATCTATTCTCTAAAAGCAAGTCAAAATATATTATATGATTCTTCTCAGGTGAATGAATCTTTTTTTAAAAGTATTTTTAGATATTTTAAGATATTTGCATTTTTAATATTATATTGAACTTTCTCAGAATTGTTTTTCTTCTGCAGTATAGCTGCTAAAGAAAATGTACATTGTTCTAAAGGAGTTTTAGATATGTATATTGGAAAACAAGCCAAAACAAAATCAAAAACTTTGCTGTGTATAATGGGATGAAAACTACCCTCTCTGACCTTTCTGTACACTTAAATCAATCTTTAAATCACTAAAAAACAAAATCCCTCTTATTAATAAAGCTGCATATTGCCAATTTTCTTCACGATAAGAAATGCACAGTGACATATATATATTATGATTCAATAAGTCGCGAGCAATCACGTTTTAATCTAGCTGCAATAAGCATGTGAGCTCGAGGGACGAGCATCCCCGCGACAAGAGTGTGCATCAGCCGGAAGCAGTTTCAATCTCTCCGCCTTATATCGGGACATTTGCGCAACTCATAGAAGAGGCACTGACCACACAGAGAAAAGCCAGTTTCGGAGTTTGTAGTCAGGCATAAAACAGACATATACTGCAAATCCATTTCCGTTTTTCATCATTGCACCTTTCCAAAAAGACAAAGAGAAGAGAAGCATACCTTTCTCTTGTTGTGGTAGGTGATGTAGATTATGGCCACTAAAAAGGCTATGACGACGAGGTGAAAAAAGAAGTGCGAGTCTTCATTGTGAGTTGCATAGATGGTTGTGTCCTTGATGTTTACATCAATTTTCTCAGAGCTTTTGAAGGGAGGGTTATTATTACCAGGAATCAGGTCATTCCCAATGCCCTGGTTGTCTCGAGTTACCTGACTGTCATGCACACTCTGATAATTATCACTATCACCATCATCAGCATCATCTTTGCCATTTGTGTAATCTTGAAGTGGCCCATTTGGTCCAAGGGAAAGGATGCTGCCCCCGTAATCAAAGATGGTCTCTGTTGTCTCTCCAGCAGGGGTGGGATGTTTGTTTGCAGTTGTACTAGTCATCTCTTGTGAATTGTATTTGGTAGGCTGGGCGTGCTCTGGAAGGGTCAAATATTTCACTGGGGCAGCAGTAGTCACAGGAGGAGAGGTCGGAGCAGCTGATGGTTTGGTGGTGGGGTTGGAGGTAGTGGTGTTGCCAGTAGCAGGAGATGTTGATGTAGTTGACACTTCAGCCTTTTCATTCAACTGACTGTCAATTTGAGAGGTTGCAACATTCTTTTTAATGTTATCGGTTTTAGTTTTAATGCTCACCTGCACCTTGTCAGCTGTGGAAAAAAAGAAAGAAGGCAAATTAAGTGTGTTGTGAAATCTGAAGTGTATGAAAGGGATATCAATAGTTTACACATGTTCTCATTTATTGCAGAGATACTACAGGTGAACAGATGTAAAAAATTAATTAATTAATTAAAAAAAAAAATAATAATAATAAAAAAAAAAAACTTTATTTCGACAAGTTTCACTGTTACAATTGTTTTGGGATTACATTCAGCCAAAATAAAAACAACAAAAAAAACAAACAAAAACACATTAGCTAGTTTTACTATAGTAATGCCAAAATAATTTTTTGGTGGTACATGTATCCACAACAACAACAACAACAACAACAACAACAACAACAGGGTTCAATGGTAACTGGAGGTTTGCTATTGTGTGAAACCATGGTTAATTATTATTATTTTTTAAACAATATCTGTACCACAAATTAATTATGTTGTTAGTTTAATAAAACTGAAGTAACCAAGTTTGTTGTTTGGCAGAATGAATATGATTTTTATTACATTACTATTGTTTCTTCCTGTATTGTTACTACAAATATAAATATGGCTACTGTAGGAAAAGCAAGGTTAATTTCCATAAGGGACGAATAATGTTATTGCAAAGAAACCCAAAAACTATTGTGAGAAAATGCTAAACTTTTTCAGAAAATAAATTCTTTCCCTCCCTGTCCTCTGACGGTTTCATGGTCATAATAACAAGAGTATGTGTTGAAAAACACTTGTTTTGATTATCTGACAATTAAATTCACTGCTAAACAGAATTGTGAGAGAGCCCACTCCCTTGGATGAAAAGCAACCCAACACATGAATGGTCTCAGGATGCTTCACTGTTGGCTCGACACAGGTCTCATGGTAGCGTTCATCTTTTCTTCTCCGGACTATCTATTTTTCAGATGTCTCAAACAGCCAGAAGGGGGCTTCATCAGAGAAAATATCTTTGCACCAGTCTTCTGCTGTCCAATCCTTGTACTTCCTGCAGAATTTCAATCTGTCCTTGTTTTTCTTTGCTGTCCTTCTTGACACCAGACCATTGTCCAAAAGTCTTCGCCTCACTTTGCATGCAGATGCACTCACACCAACCTGCTGCCAATATTGAGCAAGCTCTGCACTGGTGGTGAAACGATTCCTAGCTGATTCCTCAGGAGGAGATGGTCCTGGTGCTTGCTGGACACTCTGGGAAGTCCTTAAGCCTTCTTCGCTGCTGTTGAACCACTCTCCTTTAAGTTCTTGATGATCCGGTAAATGGTTCTTTCAGGTGCAATATTCTTTGCAGCAATTTCCTTGCATGTGAGGCCAGTTTGATGCAAATCGATGATGGCTGCATGTCTTTCTTTAGAGGTAACCATTGCGAAAAAGAACACAATCGGAAGCACTTCTTCCCTCCTTTTATAGCAATCAGTCTGCTCTTATAATCCAATCAGAATGATAGAGTGATTTCACCTGACTAGTATTCGTTCACACTTTCCCAGGTGCTGCTGATATGATTAGTGAAATTATGTTGGCTGGTCATTGTGTGCCAGGGCCAAAAAAACGGTGAAATTTGGGTTAAGCTTTTTGAAATTATTTAAAATGCATCTGATCACTCTGCACAATAATCTAGAAAAAATGTGAATCAACACCACAACAACTGAAGCAGAAATCTTTGCGAAAGACAACATTTATTTCACTGCCAATAATTTTGGCCACAGCTGTAGCTGTCAGTTTGTCCAGATACTCAGGTGACATTTCAGCCTGTCTAGATTTGATAAAAAATTATTGTGCTGTTTATTTATTTTTTTCTGTATCAGTAATGTCCTGACTATACTTTGTGATCAATTGAATGCCACTTTGGTGAACTGAAGTAACAATTTCCTTCCGAAACAGCAAAATCTGTACATTATTCTGAACTTTTGGCCTAGCATATAACCTCCTCGATAAACATAGTTACAGACAACATTTTATAGAAGGCAAAAACAGCCCAAACCTAAAAAAAATTATCGAAAACACAAGCTTGTATTTTGTAGTTTCTTGCCTTCAATAAACAACTTTTGAATTGTCGTGAGGTTCTCAAAATGTACAATAACTTGTTTTTATTAGTGAGCACAGTAACAGATACAGAACAAACATGACTCATCTTTCATGTTTATTAATAGAGTTCTGTTAATGTGCGCAGGACTGTGGCTGTGATGAAAAACAATAGTTAGAGGTATCTTAATCTTTCTAAGAAATATTTACCATAATGACCACATTTGACACTATTAGGAGTATAACTCTATTACAAATGCAGATACTAAACTGAACACGTCACAATGAGCACAAGACCAGGCGAGTTTATGTAATGTTCCACTTATTGGAAAATGACAGACATCAGATGTGGATAAAACAGGTGTATACAATATATTGCATTTAACCAGGTTAAATTTCACACTCACGTGTGCTCAATCTTACTGCAGGCGAGCTGAAGCACGAGCTTGTAGGTAAATAAACGTTACCACTGGCATTGCAGTGAAAACTATTAGAATATAACGTTAAAGTTCTACTAACCTGTTAGTGGTAGAGTAGAACATCTCACTGAAAAGATTTGAAGGTATAATACCAATGCGAATATTCCCAAAGACGAGAACTTTCCTCCTGTCTTCCGCGTGACCGCCATCTTTAGTGACGTCTTTATTTCAGTCGCAGCGCTTGGAAGGTTTGTTCGTTTAACCAAGTCGATTCTTTTGAACTGCTTGTTTCAATGAATCGATTAAAAAAAAAAAACAATGCAGAGAGTCAAATTTCTTCTCCAAAGTTAGGGTTTCCAATCGTGTGTATTTTGGGGGGAATTATTGTTATTTCAACCACAGTTCTTATAATACATCTATAATACACTGTGTACACAAAATACAAAGTTACACTTAGGACCTACAGGACAAAAATGTACCCATTGAAAAAGTGTAAATTCATGAATTCTATGATATAATGCTTTCATTCTGGAGCCCTGGCTTCAAAATTAATATATATATATATATATATATATATATATATATATATATATATATATATATATATATATATATATATATATATTCCACCAGATGGCACCATTTTTCCTCATGTTTAGCCTATGGAGAAAATACATCCTTTTTTCCCCCTATATTCTGTTTGCTGTATTATAGAGCACTGCAGTCCAGTTGAATAAATGATGCAGCTAAAATTGTGTGGGGAAATGTGTGTGTGTGTGTGTGTGTGTGAAAAACAACATTGGGATTATGTAAACAAACTGGCATTTAAAATCATGAAAATGAATGAATGGTAGTTATTATCAGGACTGATGTTTGTTAAAAAAACAATTGAAAGTAAAAAATAAAATATTAATATATAGTATTGTTATGGCAGTTTTTTGATGCAGATATTATTGTCCTCTAATGACCTCAGAGTAACTTTTTTTTATTGACACACAAGGGTTAAACCGCCAAGATACGTCAACTGTTTTCTGGCTGTCTGCATTATCAGTTCTGCAGGGAAGAGTATTTATAGTAAAAAAATATTTATGTTTTTCACCCACACCTATCATATAACTTCTGAGGATACTGATTTAACCACTGGAGTCATATGGATTACTTTCATGCTGACATATGTGATTTATAGTGCTTCAAATCTTGTGCACCCATTCACTTGCATTGTAATAAATTAAATATTCTTCTAAAAATAATAATGAGAATTTTCATTTTTGGGTGAACTATCCCTTTAACCGTCTTGAACAATCCCTGTCACATATAGTCTGTACTCACCTTCTGTCATCTCTGATTTGCTCCAACAAAATAGTTTAAGTATTGATATTGAACAAAATATGATTGTTTCATCCAATCATTGCTGTTGTGTTGACCACAAAAACATTTGAGTTATAAACTTTAGACAACAATGACATGGCACCACTGATGTTTTTTAAACAATTTCATGAATGGCATTAGCTACAAAAGGCAGAATGTCATGGAATGTGACATATTTGGATGGAAATTAATGTTTGAATGCCGAATAAATCAAATTAATATTGTGACATGCACTAGTGTGATAATTAAACTGCAAAAGTCTGCTATATAATTGAATAAATATATAATCTACAAGTGATTCATTCTTCAAACTGAATGTTTGAAGCCAGCCGCTCATACAATGAAAACACTTCATCATGATCATCTCACGCTCTTGTGTGTGTGTGTGATGACATTGAGCAGATCACTCTAAAGTGCACAGCACAGACAGACTATTTATTACATTAAGTCACAGCTTTACAGAGAGTAATCACACTGGGACATGTAGCAAAATACTTGAGAAACTACCATCAAGAACACAAACTAAATGGCCATATTTGTGTTTGTTTAAATATTACACTTTTTGGGCACATACAATTGTGCCTTGAAAAGAGTAGGAACCCTGAACAGACAATCAACCTTTTTTAACAGTGTTTAAAAATGAGTCTATTTGTCATACTTTAGGAACATACAAAGTGAAAAATGCATACAGGCCATAATATACTTTTAAACAGCCTACTTAAAAAGATATTTAGCCAGGTTGATAATTTAAAAGTTCTAAATAAGTACATTTCAATTAAGTTAAAATAATAAAAAATAAGTTGATATGTGCGTGCACACGCACACAAAAGAGAGACATTTTGAGAGCAGAGCACAGTTCAGGTTGAAATGTTTTATTCAACTTAAAGTACACATATATATATAGCTAAATCCACAGTATACTAAACCTACATTAAACTGGAAGACTACAACCACCTTTTAAAATGTTTCAAAACTCATTTTGTTCAGGGACAGATGAAATTGTTTTGCCATAATGTATAGGAAGTTTTCAGCAGTAAAATAATTTCATGTGTAATAAATGGACAAGATACATAAGTGGATTTCCACACTCAGACAAGACAAAACAGTACACACACAAGGTTTGGTGAAGGGCTCCGACTGCAGCCCGCAGAGTGAAATCGGTTGTATTTGGGTCCCTTTGTCACAGTTTGTTGATGTGAAAACTTTCTTTCCAGAAACAAGGAATGTTGTGATTAAGTATAAGTGACATTTACAGACAAATATTTTTCACCATCTCCCAAAAAAAAAATGACATTTGTGATTAAAACATTCTGCCATGTCTGTTCAGCACTGTAATAAATAATGTTATGTGTAGTGTATTAAAAATACATTTGAAGTCATTTATAAACTTCACAAATGCTCTTCAAACATTCTCTGTGACCTATCAGTGTAACTCATATATACACATTTGATCCACTCTCTGAAACAGTGAGCCACCGCTAATGCATAATTTGACCGAGTATAATACGTTTACTTAGCCAGGGCATCTTAGAGAAACAGGGTTTGTGAGGGTAGTTATTTCGAAAAATAAGTTTCCTATGCTTCAAACTCCAGACCCAATCCCAGCTTGTGGCCGCCTGCATTAATGTTCTTCCCGTCCAGAAGAGCAGAGAGAGTCAGCTTGATTCCTGAACCGAGACAGCAAGACAACACACCATTATATTCAAAAAATCCAAAGTAACAAACTGATTACAAAGGAAAAACAGAACGCAGTACAGCTGCTTGAGATGAAGACCCCAATTGTTTTGAAAAGGATTAAAGATGTTAAACTTAGAGATGTTGAATGAAATGTATTCATTAAAACTCCCTACACCTAATACTAGAGATAGGTCAACCCATTTATACAGGTCCTACTTAAGCTATGTCCACAGTAATCTGGATGAATTTGAAAACGGCTTTTTCGTTTTCGAAATGCTCTCCAGCTACGCCTACATTAATTGAAATGCACTCCGTCCAAACAGCAGTTTTCAAGCATTTTCCAAACGTTGCTCTTCCACATTTAAATCCCCTTACTGCTCATGTGAAAAATCACCGTTGCAAAAACGGTCTGAAATGCAATTGTCCTCGTGTCCCATTGCTGGTCTCCCAAAATGTATTGTTGCTTTTGAAGAAATGCAATGTGAATGTTGTACAAATAAACATTTATCTTTTACAACCCTATTAAAGTAGATATCAGACACAACAACAAGCTTAAACATGGGTCGTCATCTTGATTGTTTTGAGTTGAATGGATCACATGACTACGTCACATGAAAACGAATACGTCCTTGTTTTCCGATTTAAAGTTTTCCCAGTCCACACTACAATGTGAAGCGTTTTAAAATGTATCCACTTCGAGAAAAAGACGTGGATGTGCCTTAGAAGTATAGTTCTACCTAATACACATCCACACACACTTACCAGGCTTCAAGGTTTGAGTATATCCCAGGCCGACAAGGCTGGAATTGTTCACTTTGGCCTGTAAGACAAACATAAAAATGGATCTGACAGAGTAATGACAAATATAATAGTTTTTACATTTTGGATCGTAAAGCCCTATACTTCTGTCAAAGGCAAATGTTAGGTGTCTGCATACGCAAATGTAGTCGTCAACAGACTGCTCGAGCACTGTATGCATGCAGACTGATTTTTGTAACCACACATACTCTGAACGCACAGTGTACGCATGCAACAGGAATTATTTGCATTAATAAATTGATCCACAAGATGACAATGTTACAGCTGAGCCGTTGCGGTCACGAAGACGTGCTAGATGCTGTAATCACCACTAAACAACAGGAGACGAAGGTGGAAAAAACAACAGAGAATGTGAACGCGAAGAGCACGTGTGCGAGGAGGTCAACAGGAGGTACTTGTATTTGTATAACTCGAGTCTGAAGGACTATAAAGACACATTTATGGGTCTAAACTCCTAATAAAGAAATAGAATAGTGTCCCATAGCAGTCATAGCGCACATGCACCAACTGTCTGTGTATGCACACACAGTCAAATTAAGTATACTTTGAAAGGTGAGCGTTTGGCTATACGCAGACGCTAAGCGTTTGCATCAAATCCGAAGTATACTTTGGGCTTAAGATTTCATACACTGGAGACTTGTGCAATGATAGTCTATTCCCAAACGAATAAATCAGACAGTAGATACAACATGATTGCCATACTATTCTAGGCACAGTAAGAGCACAGCATCAACACACACCGAGAAGGAAGCGTCTGCATCGATTTGATACTTGGCAGCGATGCCAAAGCGAGTGTTGCTGTTGCCGGCGGTCCAGGCCAGATTCACTGCGGTCTCCAGATTGTCATTCACTTTCTGGTAGATGGAACCGCCAAATTCTGTCCCATCATTCCTGTCATTTGAAAAGACACTGTTGAATTCATGAGGTGACTCTTTTCATTATTAAAATGAGTACATTAGGATTTTTCATACTCAAAACATACATCAATACATGTTTACATACATCAAACAACAGTACGTTAATTCAATCACTCTCCTATTTACAAAATATATATTTTGAACACTGGCGCAAGCACAACATTAAGCTCCAAGTTCAATTTTATACAGTAACTTTAGCTACACCAAATATAGTTTGGGCGGGACTATATGTTTGTCTGACCGATGACAGGTGGGGGAAGTGTTCAGGAGACCTCTTTTAAGACCCTATGATTTCTGGGATGCGGAAAATGTAGACGGAATCGCAGAATCCAGCCTTAAAATGGAATTAACTATAAAATGCAATTTGGAATTTCAGACAAAATAAATATATGAGTGCACAATTAATTAAACCATAAAAGGCTGTGATTTAATTAAATAAATATAAAGTCTGCACTAATACAAAATTATACTATATTATATCCAAGCAATTTATATTAGGAATGGGTATTTTGGCCAATTTGTCTACTCAAGTATTCGTCAAGTACTATGCGAAAGTACACAATCACTGGTGAGTGAAGTCTGAGCATTTACCACCCAGTGACGAATAACACATTTTGGTCGTATAGCATGAATGATTTCCTCTCATTGTGGTACAGGTTTGCACATAGAGAAAAAGATCAATCTTGGGAATTAAGAATTTATCTTGAGATTGTTTAAATTAAGATTGCGATGCATCGGAAAAACTACATTTTTACCCAATCCTAAATAAATGTGTGTAAAAATAACCCACCTTTCTACCCTTGAAAATGGCACAACACATCAGACATAGACAATGCATTACACTTCAGTACATACACATTTGTGTGGAGCTGGAATTCATCAGTTTTGTAGCCAACAGCGAAGTTGCTCTGAGAGATGCGGTTTCTGCCGGCCTCAAAAGTCATCTGGTATCCGGCGAGCCAACCCTCGATGCCCACCACCACAGCTCCATGCACCGCAGTGCCGTTGATGTCATAGTCCACATCGCAGCCCAGGTTAATGTGCTCACGCTGGTAGCTGCTCTTGATCTTACCACTCTTTTTGCTATGGGCAATTAGAAGAGAAGACTAAATGCGAAATATTGGTGGAAATATGTTCAGAAATTTTCTGAATTGTAATGATGTGTTTGTATAACACTATAGAGCGCAACGGTGCCCATCCACTTGTTCAGCCTTCTTGGTTCCAGAGGTATTTTTCTCATTCATTTCTTCCCTAAGGATTTCATAAAATCCGCCATAAAGGGTTTTAAGCCATGAACGGAACCAACCATCTCTGAAGTGAACATTACAAACTCTGGTTTAAAGCAAAAAGTATTTAAAAACCTCACAAAAAGACACGGCCTCAAAACTGTGTACTTAACGTCTTTTATGAGGGAATGAACTACAATCCCATGAAGCATCGTCAATGCCGAAGTCATTGATAATTTTTTTACAAAATATTCCCATATTTACAAATATATAAGCGTAGGGAGACCAACATCGGCAGTCACTGCAGAGATCTTTTGGCGCACTTTGTTTTATGCGATTCTAAATTGATGGATCTTTTCTCCTCTGGATAATGGGTATTGTAGTTCTTCACCAGAAATTCCACTATTAAACATGACTCTAAAAATTCAGATTAAATAATGCAAGACTGTTGGCTTCAAAAGAAATACATGCCATCGATTAATACCCTAAGAGTTCACGGAAGGTCTGTCTTCAAAGTTTTATACGTTATGGTTAATAATATATTCCCCAATGGAAAAAAATTAACAACATTTTTACTTCTGGAACCAGAATGTTGTGCTCTATTCAAGTAGGCTGGTTTCAGGGGTCCGACATACTGTAGACACATACCCAGTGTTTGGAGAAAATGCAGAATCAAATGTCAACTTCAGGCCTTTGGCCAACTGAGGAAAAAAATATCCAGGATTAATGTTAAATGACAAGATATTTATTGATTTAAATTACAGTATAGTATAATAAATTATGATATAAAGATGAAGTCTTGAATTGGCACCATAGTCCTACTCTGAGCCAATATTTAAACACCGAAATTTGCAACAAGATTTGTACATATTCTGAATAAAGCGTGAGTGGTATTTGCCAACCACGATAATGGGGTATTCTGGGTGGTTGCTTGGGCATTGTTATGCAGTTAAAAGAAGAGTCCAAAGAGTCCACCCCCAAGTCTCTATGAAATTCTGATCTCTAAATATGGCTCAGGTCATCTCCCTCAATCTATGTCTTATGGGAGTATTTTCATTTTTCATTTCATCCACACAGAAAAAAACATAAAAGCTACAAGAATTGAGGTATCATTCATGTCCGAAGAACAACCAGTGGTGGACAAGTTGTGCCCCAAAGTTTAATACTTTGGGTAACCCTGACTATGAGAAATAGTAATAGTGATAATTGCCTAAACAAAAGGGAATGGTGTTTGTAGCATTCTGTATTAACAGCCCTTAAAAAGTAGCATTTTTATCAATACTGCATTTCTTTGGCAACTCCCCAAATATGTTTAGGAAGCTAATACCAGTAGCTCAAGCACCATATACTTATATAAAACAAAACCAGTCTTTGATGAGTTGATGTGTCCTACCTGGTCCTCTAGAGATATCTCCGTACCGAGAGTATTATCAGTGTTCCACTTCTCAGTGAAGGTCAGCCCGTGCTCTGCCCACTTGTACTTGGTCTCCAGTGTCCCTGCCACCTTACTGGTCTCTGTGTTAGCCGAGCCAGAGCTTTTGAACTCCTGCAGTAAAATGACAAAGTGTATGGGTTATTTTATGAACATCAATAATGCAACATTAAAGTAATTGTAAAACAAATCTATCACCTGTTTTCTATCACCAGTTCACACTGACAAAAATAAGCACAATCCACAATTTTCCAAGATAAATATTGATAGTTCAAAAACAGGAGCTCTTTTGATTTTACTGATTCACATGACTTCCATGTCCATTTTGAAATTAGATGGCTTTATCTTCTGGTTAATATATCCTCATTGACCAATTATTATTTCAGGGGTCCAAGCTTCGAAGGTGCTGGAACCCTATTGTATTTGTTCTGATTTTCTTCATATTATTCCTATTCTTTTTCTGCCCTAAGAGTCTGAGCATCATAAACCGTAAATCCTAAAGATCCCAAACTTAGTCAGGTGGTCCCAAATCTCAACTGCTACTCAAGCATACAAACAAACACACATACGACTCTAGGTGATGCTACAAATACTTTTAGCCATTCAAAACAGACTCAATGCCATAAGTGTATTTTTTTAAATGAAATGAATATACTATATTTGTTTTGCATAATGTTTATTTTAAAAATATTAGGAAAACACATGTGATATTACTTTTCAATTAATGCTGTATTTAAGTAAAAAATATTTTCAAATCCAATGAATGAAGGCAGCGCTATCTGGTGGAAAGAAATTAAGAAAATCATATGTAATACTATGGTGTGGCCACTAGATGCCTGTAAAGCTCTATATAAATATAAACAGATGTTTGCAAACCTGGCTGATTAAATTGTTTTCAGGCATAGTTATTTACTTTTTATTACGTTGGATGTATATTTAGACATTATCAAACTACATTTTGTTAAAGTTTATTTTTCTTTGTTAAAATTTTGTTTTTAAGCATCACTTAATGGATTATGATTACAGTCAAGCAAGAACACAGAGACAGAATTTAGTTAAAGATAACTCAAATATTAATTTTCAATCAAATTGAAATAAAAAAACAAGAACATAATGCTTCATCAGAGGTAGAACTGCCTGATCAACCTCTTATTTAACACATCGTAACTGGTAAACGGTCTCAAACACAGCCTATGATTTCACTGTTTGTGAGTTTTTGTTTTTGAGTTGAACCCCTTCATTGATGTGTCCTTTGTTCCTGCATTGTGACTGAATTATTGATTGATCATTATTGATCATATGTGTGTGCATATGTGTTTCTGTGTGGGTGTGTGTATTTTGAAGTCTTGATGTATGAAGAGTTGAACCCCTTCATTGCTGTGTTCTTTTTATCTGCAGTTTGTATTCCCTCATGCTCTGTATTTTAACATTTTTCATATTTTTTTTTTTAAAGTTACCACAAGCAGCAATCATCTGGGTCCAAGCATATGTGAAGAAATAAACAAAATTATCAGAATTGACAGAAATGATGAATTGATGGATCCTGCCTAAACTAAATTTGCTGAAAATTGGGGAAATATTTGATTTGTTATTTGGTTGCTAGGGTAACCGCATCTGGTTGCTAGAGAGCTACCAAGTTGATACTCAAAAGGCTCCTTGCTATCCTGAGACAAATGAATGAAACTGGATGTCGCTACGACGTTCTGGTGCAGAGATATGTGATTTGTTACTTGGTTGTTAAGGTAACCCAGTCTGATTGCTTGGCAGTTACTAAGGTTATACTCAAAAGTTTCCTTGCTACCCTGAGTCAAGTGTACGAAACAAGAATTCTCTATGACATTCTGATCTTGAGATCCCCATCTAAGCATTTTGAATGTATGTCAGTGGGTATTGGTTACTAGGGTGCCCTGAATTGTTGCTAGGGTGTGGTTAAGTAGTTTCCATGATGATACCTGAAGTCTGATTGCTCACCCAAGTAAAATAAGCCAACTGTCATTTCTCTAGAAGATTCTGAACCAAAGATATTACTGTCAGCCTTTTTGAATGGATGTAAATGGGGTTTGCTTGCTAGGGTACTCAAATGGTTGCTAGGGCGTGGCCAAGTCATTTATCAAGTGGATACATGAAGACTGATTGCTCATCCAATTGAAATAGCCAACTGTCATGTTTATAGTCCATTCTGTTCCAAAGATATCCCTCTCAGCCATTGAATGGAAACCTGAACCCTGGTTGCTAGGGTGCTCTAAATGGTTGCTAGGGTGTAGATAGCCAGTGACCAGAGATATTCTTATTGGCTGATTACTAGCCTAACTCAAGATCCAATCTGTCTACAATTCTGTTCTGAAGATACCCTTCTGAGCCATTTTGAATGGAAGTCTAAGGGGTGGTTGCTAGGGTGTCGTAAATGGTTGCTAGAGTGTTGCCACGCGATTTCCAAAATGATACTTAAAGACTGATTGGTAGCCTGTGTGGAATGAGCCTGCCCCTATGTCTCTACGACAAAATGTATTCTCTTGTCATAGTAGGAAACAATTTTTTTCATGGGCAAAAGCCTAGCCATTGTATGCCTATGGGGCAAATGGGGCTGGTTTTAAGGTAGCATTTTCCAGTTTTAGGGATAATGGAAAAATAAACACATAATATAATTCCAGACATATGTAAACATATCCCTACAACAATGTGACAGTTAATCATGTTTGGCAACTTGACAAATATGTTTTCAATATTTTTAGGATATGTAAAAATGATGGTGACATTTGATTTTATATAATCATTTTGGAAATCACAGATTTATTTGCAAACTAATATTATAAAAGTCAGAAGACATTGTCAGTGTACAATGTTTCTTCAAATAAGTTTATATGCATTCGTACACTTATGAAAGGCTTAGACTTGAAAGGATTTATTATCCTGTGGCTCCCTCTGGTGGACAAAAAAATAGTGTTACAGATTTCAATGGTCGGATACAGTGCATCTGGAAAGTTTGTTTGAAATCTGTACATAACATGAAACATGTACATAAGTATTCACATCCTTTGCTCAATACTTTGTTGAAGCATCTTTGGCACCAATTACAGCCTCAAGTCTTTTTGTGTATGATGCTACAAGCTTGGCACACTTATTTTTGGGCAGTTTCTCCCATTCTTCTTTGCAGGACCTCTCAAGCTCCATCAGGTTGGATGGGGAGCGTCAGTCCACAGCCATTTTTAGATCTCTCCAGAAATGTTCAATTGGGTTCAAGTCTGGGCTCTGGCTGGGCCACTCAAGGACATTCACAGAGTTGTCCCGTAGCCACTCCTTTGTTATCTTGGCTGTGTGCTTAGGGTCGTTGTCATGTTGGAAGATGAACCTTCACCACAGTCTGAGGTCCAGAGCGCTCTGGAGCAGGTTTTCATCAAGGATGTCTCTGTACATTGCTGCATTCATCTTTCCCTCGATCCTGACTAGTCTCCCAGTTCCTGCCACTGAAAAACATCCCCACAGCATGATGCTGCCACCACCATGCTTCACTGTAGGGATGGTTTTGGCAAGGTGATGAGCGGTGCCTGGTTTCCTCCAGACATGACTGTTACGTTCCTGTGGGTGTGCCTGTTTTTTGTCTCTCTCTCACTCCCTTAGATTCATTACCTCTCTGAATTCCTATTGGTTCCAGATGTCAATCTTCATTGAGTGGTATGACGTCAACTTCTCCGCTGCCAATCAAGATTTTCCAGTCAGCGTTTAAAAGTCCTCTCAAATTGAACGAGAGCAGATCTCTCTTGACTCCTCTGTCTTGTTGCTCTGTTGTATCGCACTTATCACGATTGTTTGTTGTTCTGTGACATTCTTAAATCCTTGCCACTTTTGGTTTGCCATTTTCGCGTGGGGGGACGTTGTATTACTACTCCGTTTGTTAATCTTTGTGAAGATATTCAATGGAAAGGAGGCGGCGAGAACCGGCTTGACGACATAAATAATGGTTTAATGATAAACTTAAAAGAAGACACAAACACACACATGACGGACATGTCCGTAAACGATCTCTCTCTCCCGCACGATCCCTTGCAGTCGACCTTTATCCCTCGGAGGCTTAATTAGCCTAATACGGGTCGTGTAGAATCACGACCCGGCCCCGCCCTCCGCCCTGCCACAATCTTTTTGATAACAATGGCATGTTCTCTTCCCAAAAGAAACATGGAAGGTAAGATGTCACGTGTCATATACCGTGCAACATTAGGTAACTTGATGTTAGACACCCCAGGTAAGAAAGTGAATGCCATCCTCTGTAAGTTTTGTATTTTTAGATTGAGTAGGTAAGTTATGGCATTTGATGCTGAAGACTTGTTTCCTCTGTTTGTTTGTATGTTAGGTTAGAGGATTAATCATTTAGTTACATCTGGGTTTTGTTTTGTTCTTGTTCATTTCTTTGGCGTTACTTGGGTCCCGTTACTCTTGGGCTAATTACTTGAAATATATTTATTCCAATTGTACATATTTATATATATATCTATTTGCTTATTGTTCATCTTTATCATTATATCTTGTTACACTTATGTATAATAAAATCACCCTTTGTCTTGGCATTACTTCATTCAGCGTTGTCTCTTGTCACCACCATCACTCCAATTTTAACGCAATCTCAATGTTACCTCTTCTAACCCTAGACCAAAATAAGAGGTCGTAACATGACACTTGCCATTCAGGCCAAAGAGATCAATCTTTGTTTCATCAGACCAGAGAATTTTGTTTCTCATGATCTGAGAGTCCTTCAGGTGCCTTTTGGCAAACTCCAGGCGGGCTGTCATGTGCCTTTTACTGAGGAGTGGCTTCCGTCTGGCCACTTTACCATACAGGCTTGATTGGTGGAGTGATGCAGAGATGGTTGTTCTTCTGGAAGATTCTCCTCTCTCCACAGAGAAATGCTGGAGCTCTGTCAGAGTGACCATCGGGTTCTTGGTCACCTCCCTGACTAAGGCCCTTCTCCCTCGATCGCTCAGTTTGGCCGGGCGGCCAGCTCTAGGAAGAGTCCTGGTGGTTCCAAACTTCTTCCATTTACAGATGATGGAAGCCACTGTACTCATTGGGACCTTCAATGCTGCAGAACTTTTTCTGTACCCTTCCCCAGATCTGTGCCTCGATACAATTCTGTCTCGGAGGTCTACAGACAATTTCTTGGACTTCATGGCTTGGTTTGTGCTCTGACATGCACTGTTAACTGTGGGACCTTATATAGACAGGTGTGTGCCTTAACAAATCATGTCCAATCAACTGAATTTACCACAGGAGGTTGTAGAAACATCTCAAGGATGATCAGTGGAAACAGGATGCACCTGAGCTCAATTTTGAGTGTCATGGCAAAGGCTGTGAATACTTATGTACATGTGATTTTTTTCATTTTTAATAAATTTGCGTTGTTATTATGGGGTATTGTCTGTAGAATTTTGAGGAAAATAATGAATTTAATCAATTTTGATATAAGGCTGTAATAACAAAATGTGAAAAAATGTACATTTCAAAATTTTATAAAAAATTTGCTGTTGGCCCTCCATTAATCAAAAATCCATGAAATTGTGTATGATTAATCAGAATGTCCTATTTTCCATATTTACTCATAAATATGAGTAATCATGCGCTTTCGTAGTTATGAGCGTTTTTTTTGTTGTAGCGCCCAACAGGCAACATTTTTACAACTTTGCGTTCATCCTCAAAATGTCCTGATGTCTATGTGAATCAAGTTTCACAACATTTGGCCTTTTCGTTTGGTAGATATTGTTCAATACGTACAAAATGGATGACACCTGACCAATTCGTTAGCTTATATCTTCGTAAGGCTTTGACAAATCTAAATTCTTTTGATACATATTTGTCAGAAGGGTCCATAGTAGACAAACACACATTTTCATGCGAATTGGACATACGGCCTAGGAGGAGTTCGAAAAAGTATGTTTTTCGAATTATGCAAATTAGCGTGAACATTTTCATGATGGAAATTAAATTGGAGATTTACATTTTGTTTGTCTTGAGCCTAGGAATCCAATGATGTAAGACACTTAAGTGTGAAACAAACAGTTTAGAAGTTATTAACCAAAACCTAAAAATGATCACTATAGCACAACATTGAGGCTGATCGGGCCAAAAATTTGATACGATGTAGTACTCTGGGGGACTACCTTCCCTCAAGTTTCAGCTCTCTAAGACTTACGGTTAAGTCTGCACAATCAATTTTAAGGCAGAATAATAAAAATACTTACAAGTACAATAGTGTTTCAGCCTTCGGGCTTGAACCCCTAATTACGTTCATCTTCTTTGGGTAGTGCGCTAACATATTATTGAAATAACGATAAAAAAAGAAAAATCAACAAAAATGGCTGCAAGCAGCTAATCAAATTTCAGCAGCTAATAACTTGTGAAAGGTTGATCATAATGAAGTGTGGCATCCTCTTACAGGTTGTCAAAATTAGGCTGTCTATCAAATTTTCTGACAATCCACCACAAGGTGGAAATACAATCAGCTAATTAGGATTTTTGCTAAGAACTTTGGAACCATGTAGATTTGATTTCTGCAATACATTTTTTCAGACTCGCCCAAAGCTGTTTGTCTGATTCACATTTGGTATACATCATCAACAGTCCCTCCAGACAAAAGGTTTTCAGGTCAGGTGGAAGTTATAGGCTGATACATGTTTGGGTGTGGCCCATTATGACAAATTCGCCTTTATCTTGTAAGAGGAATATTCTAACTTAAAATTTGGTACACATGGACAACCGAACATTCTGAGGTCACATGCAAAATTCCATAAATTTGTAA
Organism: Xyrauchen texanus; assembly: GCF_025860055.1. Taxonomy (NCBI): domain Eukaryota; kingdom Metazoa; phylum Chordata; class Actinopteri; order Cypriniformes; family Catostomidae; genus Xyrauchen; species Xyrauchen texanus. The sequence goes on along the minus strand of NC_068306.1, from coordinate 37,942,455 downwards.
TGATAGCTATAACTAAAATCCTAACTGTGCAAAACTAGATGTGCAAAGCTTCACGTTTTTATAATCTACTAGTCGGTCGGTTTTTTGAATGACTAGTCGGTGTTAAGAATAATAATGTATAAGTAGGCTCTGTTATGTTCACATAACCCCGCTCAGACCCATTTCAAAGGGACAAACAGATGCTAACCTCAGCACTTCAACATGCCAACTATAGCATGTTCAACCAAAATATAGACTAAATAACTATAACATCTTTCTGCACAAAACTAAAAATAAGAAAGGGTCCACTACAGAGGGGAACAAAACCACTTCCTTTGGCATCGTAGCCACATCCAAAACCACATCCTGAATGCACTTTAATGTAACAAGGCATTTGGAAATCTCAGGGTGAACTGCAAAATAATGATGCAGGTACACATCTAGTTCATGACATTAAGCATTTTAAACCTTTTTTACTTCAACTATTAATTTAAGCAGTATCGGGCATATTTAGCAAAAGACTTAAATCTCCCTAAATCACCTCACAAATATAGGAACATTACTCACAGGATTTGGGATACATATATATGGTAAGGTTCCCCCCAAAATATTTAGGAAGTTTCATTATATTTTTGGTGTGCATAATGTAGGTATAGTGCAATTCATTACAATGAATGAGTCTAACTCGGTCACCACATGCTTGGCATCTGTCCAAGAGCTGCTCTCCCAGACCCGATCAACAGCCACCTTCAGTTTGAGCTTCCTTCAGCTGCTTTTGTCCTCATTAATTATTCAAATGCATGCTAGAATAGCTTCAGGTCAGATTATTGACTTGCCAAGTTAAATCATTTCAACATTTTGACTTTGAAAAACTTCAGAGCAGCAGCGTTTCTACTGAATTCGGCAGTTTGTCCTTTTGTATGATTTTTATGTGAATTATTGAAATCTGAACAGAAATGTGCAAATTATGTCTGCAGCTTCTGAAACCAGAATTGGCTGGCTACTTACCAATCCATTTTCTGACCTTGTCTTCAAGTCCAGCTTAATAAGACCAAAACCTTTAAAGGAAAAAGTAAAAACAAATCATTAACATTCAAAACAACAGTAAGTGTCACTAAAGACTATCAGTAAGTCATGGCAGAAACTGATCAGTGGTGATAAATGACATTTCAACACATTCAGAGATTTCAATATGTCAATTTCCAAAGGCAACACTGGCCTGAAAGAGTTTTGAGCTTTGCATTGTCAAACCACCAGGCCTATTTGAACATTATTGATCTGAAATCCCACAGGTACTCCATGGTTTATTTGAAACCTCTGAGAGTATCTCAATATCTCAACTGTGTCATGTTACTGGCATTGTTTTACTATATTCTGTGAAATTAATGATTTACTAGAGGTCTTTAAGATCAACCCTTATTTCCCAAGAAGGTTTCTTCAAACTGTTAAGATTTAATTTATACCATATCCTTTGGTGAAGATGTCCCTGGCAGACTTGCCCAGATCAACATATGTTGGAGGAATGGCCATTGTCTGCAACATAGAGTGAGAGTTAAACTTCAAACTGGTAAAAATGTTCATTTATCCATGCTGTGACAGAAGTCAGCAGAGGTCAAGTCTAAGACACATGCAGAAAGTGGCTCAGAAATGGACAGCCAATTCAAATTCAACACTTATATTACATACATCAATCATTTTACCAACCCAACATATGGAAGGATGACTGAGAAATATTTCAATCATAAAAATTGTATTATTCTGATGAAACCTCTCAAAAAAAAAATGGTCATATTATCCTGCAAATCAAAAACAATTTATATTTTGCATCAAGAAAATTTTGTTTATGTTTTGGCCCGTTAAGAGTTTTTGCATTGTGACATTATTTTAGGACACTTTTGCACATTTTACCCCCAATTTTCATTACTGTAACACATTATACTTTTACTATTCCTATTGTTTTCAGTGATGATTCTTTGACACTGTTGTACAGAGATTTTATTTACACTACAATCTGTGAAAATGTTAGGCAGTACTAAAAGGAGTACTGCTATTATGTATAAATAATATATCGTTTTCAACAGGGTTTTTCCTGGGTCAGAAAAGGTCTTCGGTGCTGGTCTTCGTACACGTTCACCACAATGCATTTTGTTTTTTGTTTTTTTACATAATTGCAATTCATATTTAAGATACTTTGCTGCATTTCCTGTTTGCAATTAATGTTATTTATTTTTGATCATCTGGGCATCTAGAAACGTTTTTTTGGTATTTCAAGTTGCAAACTAACTTAACACCTTATTTCTATAGGGCTCGTAATAGGGAAATATATTACAATATTACACATGAATTTCTTAATAATTTATAAAGGTCCAGACTTTTATTCAACATTGTAGCCTACTTGTCCCTGTTTTTAATATAGTTGGCATACAGTAAGCAAGTTAGGTAGGAAAAAATAAAAGCCTAAACACATTAAACTTTAATACAACTACAACTGTTGGTAAGTGTGTGCTGATGTGTAGAATTGAAAAGTCTTGATACGCTGTAGCAAGTGTTACCAGTTCAATTATTCCACGCACCACATGAGAAGCATATTTATTGCTTATTCATCATGCTTTCACCGCTTTATATCATAAAATTTGCTTCGCCGGCCCGAAAATTTTGTTTCAATGGCTGCAGAAATCTTTTCAATGCAGGAAAAACCCTGATTTTCATGGCCCTATAAAAGTCTCCATTTTCTAAAGGCAAAATATTATTTCTTATTTGTCTTTGTTCTTTTGTTTTTGGATTATAATCGGACCAGGACAAGTTTCATGATAATCACCCAGTCATAGAATTTATATATTGATTTCTCCTGAAAAAGAGGGAGTCAAGGCCATAACCCTAATATATTTAGGTTATCGTTTCAACATTTGGTTACATGTTTGGATCATTTTCAAAATGGAAAAAACTCATTTAGGAAAGTTAAAATGCAATTCCCCCTGATCTTGAGTCAATGCCAACACTTTATGTTTAAGGTTAACACTTTAAGGTTCCATTTGTTAACAACATTAGTTAACATGAACTAACAATAAACAATCCTTTTACAGAATTTATTCATCTTGGTTAATGTAAATTTCAAAAATTGTCTTTATCAAAAGTTGTATACGTAACATTAGTTAATGCAAAATGAACTAAGATAAACTAACAATGAACATTTGTATTTTTTTAACGAACATTCACAAAGATTAATAAATGCTGTAAAAATAAATAGATTGTTTTATGCTTGTTCATGATACCTAATGCATTAAATAATGTCAACTAATGGAACCTTTTTGAAGTGTTATCAAATACTTTTTATAGAAAGAGTTGGCAGATTTGCTATGCTAGTGAAGACAAAAAAATGTGTATAATGCTTCCTGATCTGCCACCCAACAAACTGATAAATGTGTCACTTGGTATAAGCTAGCCAAACTAGGAAGATACCAACATGAACAGGTTGTGTGACCATGAATAAAACTATCCAAGGCATATATATTACACCTTGCATATATATATATATTCAGTACACACACACACACACACACACACACAAATCAACCCAGACTAAATTAAATACACTTACAGTCTACATTCATTTTAACTTGCAACAATTATGAATGTGTGGTGAATTTTAAGCTGTAAAGACCTTGAAAACATCACAATATAAGAGACATTTAGAAACCAAACCCTCATTAATTTGGACTAGTGCTTGGTTATACAGTACTAATAAATTCCAATGTTTGGTTTTTAAGGGCATGTTCATTTAATTTTGCATGATAAACAATTTCCAATGAAAACCAATCTGGGTCCTGAAGCTAAACCAGTTGAGTATCACTGCTTTACAATGAGGCCTGTTCTTTACTTTGCAAATATCCATATGAATATTTCTCTCATGATTAACCACAGAGAGGATGCAAAATCAACATCACCTAAACAGCTGATGTCAGTTGCACAAATCCAGAGTGCACTATCAAGATCACTTAGACATCACCGCTCATATGGAGACAAAGGACACCAAATGCTTAGACCTGCAGTTCTGTGCATGCATCCACCATCATGTGTCTATTCTAGCTTTACAGATGAATGCATGCCTTAGTTTGAATATCGAATCCCAATCACCACTGTGGTATCCTCATGATTCTATCTGAAAATAGAGAATTAAACTGCCTCATAATATTTTAGCCCATTGTGCGTTTGATGTGTTGAGCGGTCAATGGCGAAGGATTTAGGCCATTAACGCAGGAGCTTGAGGTCAAATCGAGCAAAGAAGCGCCACAGAAGCTAAAATTAACATTGTTGGTAACTAACGGTAAACATTTTTGATACGTTATTGTAACAGTTCGATTTTTTTTCTCCCGAAGGAATCATTTTGTTATACGTGCACGCGCGCAACATCAATTCATTTAATGCACACATGCACATTTGATTATCAAAGTGTATGCTCGATGCCAGTGTGCAAAGATAGCGAGTGGAATCCTGGCACCATCAAGGGCATTAAATGCACGAATTAAAGCATTAATGAACGATCGGGTTTGGTGGTTCAGGCCCTGCTCGCAACATTGATGTACTGCATCATCACACGAACATTGCTCAAATTATAAACTATTATAAAAAAAATATATAATACATAAATGTGTAGTGCAGTAACGTGTTTTAATTGTATTGCATAATAAATATGTTACATTAAAACGTACCTCTGTAGCTGGTGTGGACAGCGCCCGGTCAGTTAGGACTGTAACAGAGACGGGCACACTAGAATACGTGATACTTACGCAAGAACGTACAGAAAAGCGTAGCCAACAGCGCCACGCCTACGGAATAATTTTCTTCTTCTTCTTCTGTTTTTTTATGGCGGTTGGCAAACCAACTTAACGGTGCATTACCGCCACCGACTGGGCTGGAGTGTGAATCAAGAGATATTGGAACTTAGCTAAAAAAATAATAATAATAAAAAATAATAATAATAATTTAAATCCTTTTGTCTAAGTCTATGTCTCTCAGATACTTAATAACAAAGTGATAAATGTTACTAGATGTTTTCCCTAATAAACCTTGCATTGTGAAATTATTCTGATTGATCATTCTGAGAGACTGAAAAAGCTGGTTTCTTTCTTGACTGTATTTTGTGCACTGAAATAAAATATGCTCCACAGTTTCTGAATGAGTACAATGTTGGCATTTCCCTGTTGGATGTTTCCCTATTAATTTCAATGAAGAATTGAGCCCTGTGTGTCCTATTCTTAACCGTGTAATTATACTTTCCTCTCTTCTACTCCTACACTCTATCCTTCCTATACCCACTTCTGGTTGTATATTATATAAATGTCTCCCTTTATCCTGATCCACCCAATACTCCTGCCATTTTGATCTTGCATATGCTTTAATTAATATTTTAGCTTCAGTTTTGCTACATGGAACTTGTAATATTCTATTATGTTTTAGTGTTTGTTTTGCAAGTTTATCAACCTCCTCATTCCCTTTCACTCCAACATGTGCAGGTACCCAAAGAAACCTCATTTTTAAATCCTTTACATTTAACTTATGTAAAACCATACATATTTTATGAATTATATCATTTCTTATAGATTTCCCAGATTTCATGCTTTCTAAAGCTGAATAACTATCAGATATAATCACGGAGTTATTTAAATCATTTCCCTCTACCCATTCCAGGGCCAACAAAATTGCAACCAGCTCTGTTGTGTATACTGATAAATCATCTGTTATTCTTTCCTGACATATTACCCCATTCTTTGGAATATATACTGCTGACCCAGCATGTCCTGTCTTTGGATCCTTGGAACCATCTGTAAATATAAATGTATATTCAGAAAAATGCATATCCAGATAACAATTAACAATATCCTTCACTGCTACTTACTTTGATTTATTTTTGATTTCCTTATGAATGCCTAAATCTACATCTGGTATAGAGAAAAACCATGGAGGAATAGGAGGGACTGAAACCGTTGAACAGTACTGTAACTTATGTAACCCTATATTCTCAGCTTTCACATCACCAATCCACCCAAAACTTCTGTAATTGGACTTACTGTGTTCCCAGCAGTCTTTTAAGATAGCTTTAGCTGGGTGGCTATCAACTTGTCCCCTCACATTAACCCAGTATGCCAACATCAGTTGTATCCTTCTGATCCTCAAAGGCATCTCACCCATTTCCACTTGCACAGAAGACACTGGGGATGTTTTAAAAGATCCACTACATATCCTTAGAGCCTGAGCTTGCATGACATCCAATGCTTTGACATTAGACTCTGCTGATGACATATATACTATACACCCATAATTAAAGACAGACCTCATTAGTGCCCAATATATATTTTGTAATGATGCCCTGCTTGCTCCCCATGCTTGTCCTGATAGACATCGTAGGATATTAACAATCTTTTTACATTTATTAACCATTTTTTCCAAATGAATCTTCCATGTCAACTTTTCATCAAACCATATCCCAAGAAATCTAATAACTTTCACTTGCTCAAGAGGCTGAGTGTACAATTTTAAGGATACAGGTGTGATCTTATGCTTTTTGAAAAACATATGACTTGTGTTTTAGACACTGATAATCTAAATCCCCATTTATTTGTCCATTTTTCCACTTCCTTAATTGCATCTTGCATTTTTGATTTAACATACAATTCATTACGACCTCTAAACCATAATGCTCCATCATCAGCATACAAGGATTTCCCAATTTTCTGGTCAATATTTGAGAATATATCATTAATCATAATATTGAATAATAATGGGCTACATACACTACCTTGTGGAGTTCCATTCTCAACTATATATACCTCAGATAATTCTGCACCTACTCTTACCTGTATATTCCTATTAAACAAAAAATCCAAAATCCAATTGTATACTTTACCACCAATTCCTAATTGTTGTAATTTAATTAATAACCCTTCTTTCCAAATCATATCATATGCCTTCTCAACATCAAAAATACTGCTATTACCACCTCCCTATTAGTCTGTGCTTTTCTAATATCTGATTCTAAACATATTAATGAATCCATTGTACTTGGTCCCTTACTGAAACCCACTCTGATACGGGGAAAAAAGGTCATTGCTTTCTAAATAATGAGTCATTCTATCTGTAATTATTCTTTCCATTATTTTACACAACTGCGATGTTAATGCAATTGGTCTATAACTAGATGGGTCAGATGGGTTTTTCCTGGCTTTAAAATAGGTACTATAATTGCATGTTTCCACACTGATGGAAGCTGACCAATTTCCCAAATTTTATTAAAAAAATTTAGTACTATTCCTAATGTTTCATCTGTCATATTTGCTACCATTTTATAACATACCATGTCTTTTCCTGGAGTAGTTTGTTTTGCATTAAGGACTGCTTTTTTCAATTCAAACATATTTAAAGGTACATCTAATGGATTTCCTGAATGTCCTTTCTTTTCTAAAACATCTGGGAAACTTTCTAACACTTCCCTTCTATTCACTTGTGCTTCCATAGTGAGGTTCTCAGAACTATGCACTTTCTTAAATGTTTGAGCTAAAACTTCAGCCTTTTCTAAATTAGTAACTGCCACTTTATCACCACTATTTAATACAGGTAATTCATAATTCCTTCTAACTCCTCCCATCCTCCTTATCATTCCCCATATATCAGATAACTTCACATCCCTTCCTATACTATTACAAAATTTCCTCCAAAAGTTGCGCTTTTGTATCTTAATTGTTTTTCTAACTTCTGCCTGCTTTCTTTTGTACTCTATCAAAGCATCCTGAGAATGATATTTTTTAACATATTTAAAAGCTTTGTTTCTTGCTTTAACTACCTTACTGCACTCATCATTCCACCATGGTACATTCTTACAGTTCCTATTTCCCTTACTTTTTGGTATTGATTCCTCAGCTGACAATATTATTTCATTTACTAATACATTATTAAACTCATTTATTTCTATTTCTTTAATCTCATTAAGTTTAAGACATTTAACTGCACAAATGACCTGAAAAAGTTCCCAATTCGCATTCTCTATTTTCCACCTTGGAATATTTTTAATCCTTTCTTGACACGTCCCTGATCCAACTTTAATTATAATAGGGAAATGATCACTACCTATTGTAGTTTCCTTATCTACATTCCATGTACTAATACCTGCTATTATACTGGACACAAAAGTTAAATCAAGTACTGATTCAGTATTATTTATACAGTTAAACCGCGTTCCCTCTCCATTGTTAAGACATACCAACCATTTGTCATCAATATACTCTTCTAAAACTAAACCATTTGCATCTGTACTGTTGCTTCCCGTAACGTATTGTGTGCATTAAAATCCCCACACCATATTACCTCACCAAGTGGTGATCCCAAAATATTTTCCAAATTACTACCCTCTATTTTCCCACAAGGATTATAATAATTTATTACATCAATAGAACCTTTACTAGTCCATATCCTTATTGTAATTGATTCCTTCTTATCATTTATTTTAATAATTTCATAGCTTAAACCATTTTGTATGAAAGTTGCTAATCCTCCCCCTCTACCCTTCTCTCTATCTCTTCTAACTGCTGAATATCCCTTAATAATAAAATCTAACTCTGATTTCAACCATGTTTCTTGCACACATATTAGATTTGGTTTCTCTCTTAACTCATCTACATATTTCTTAAATTCTTGGCCATTTGCTATCAAACTTCTAGCATTCCATTGTAGTATGCCAACATTTACCACCATTTAATCTACACCAGCACTGTGCTGGGTAGACTGAGTATCTGTACTTAAGTTATCCCTAACTGTTTCCCAAACCATTCCTTTTATCCCCAAATATTTTTCAGCTGCTTTCACAATAATTTTAATCCTTTCAGTACGACTCGTTGTCTGTGCAGAACAATTGATAATTTCAACCATAAAAATCACAAAATCATGTTTGCTGACAACTAAATTGTCTTTCCTTGTCTTTCCATCATCTTCATTTATTATGTCATTTCCAATGCCCTCCCTTTGTTGTGGTATTACATTCACTCTGGGGACTAGTTTTACTGCTTCAGAGTAGCTAATGCCTTCAGTTACCTTGATCCTTTGTACCTCTTTGTCTCTCTTACTAAATTCACAGCCCTGATATGCTGCACTGTGCTCCCCTCCACAATTGCAGCATTGATTGCGAACTTTGTCACATTCATCATAATCATGTTCTCCTCCACACTTACTACACCTCTTCTTTCCTTTACATACAGCCGCGATATGCCCAAACCGTTGACATTTATAACAACGAAGTGGTGGAGGGATGTACAACTTAACCACATAACTCATAACACCAACAAAAACCTTATCTGGTAACGTTTCCCCTTCAAACGTAAGCATAACTGATAAGCTGTCGCAAATGTCTCCAAATCTCTTATTTTTGAGTCTTTTGGCTTCACATATTTTGACATGCTTAATGTTTGCCATTATATCATCTGTTTGTACATTTACCGGAATGCCGGTAATGACTCCTCTAACTAACTTTTTATCATTAGCCTTTGAACATTGCACTAGTTTACCATGAATTTTACTCATCTTAACTGCTCTTTTGTGTTGTTCTTCGCTTTTACAAAATACCAGTAGTTGTCCATCTCTTAATATTTTTGCACTCCTTACCTCTCCAATTTCTTTACTTAGACCTTTTGTAAGTTGTATCGGATTCCACTCTCTGAACGTGGTACCTTCTTGCCCCAACTTAACAAATACCTTAAATTGTTCCCCATCATCCTTTAAAGAAGCCCTTTCACCACATTCTGCTGTATTATTCTTTTTCTTTTGATTAACTTTCCACTCTTTGTTACCCTCGTTGTCTTCCAATTCTCCAGTGTTCCCCAACTCTTCTGTCTCACTACCTACTCCGTCACTTCCTTCCTCCATCTCCTGACCATTCTCAGCCCAGCTGTTGCCATGATCTACCTGACACGGAGTCAGTTTCCGTTTGTGCTGACGTTCACCCGTCATTCGCGCCTACGGAATAATCTTCTTCTTCTTGTTTAATGGCGATTAACTCCTAAGCAGCATTATCGCCACCTACTGTACTGGATAGCAAATAAACCTTGGGTGATAAGTCTGAAGTTTAAAACTGTTTACTCTTCCTTCCTACCAGTGGACCATTGACTAAATATCTATATCATCCCACACACATCACCAGTATTTATAGTACCTGCAATAGAAGCTTCATTGAGTTTCATCCGGCGCTGCGTGTTCAGCTCCTCCGTCCACACTCAGCCCCCATGGCGGGTTCAACTTTACAGACATATTATATTCTAAAACCCAAACCTGAATCATATATAAACGCAATTAGTGCTCTATATATCTGTCTGTTCATTAAACCTTTTCCTAGAATATCCTCATTCTTCATTCTATCCTCTCCATTTTCCAAATGACTGAATAATACACCCGAAAAATATTATACTTACTACAAATAAATAAAACATGACATACATTTTCAGATACACCACACACATCACATAATCCATTCTCATGTAACCCCATAATTGCCAGTGTTGAGTTTAACCCTGTATGTCCCAGTCTTAACCTAGACAGCAATACCTCTTCTTTCCTATTTCCTCCGACAGTTTATCCTCCCTACTGTCTGTGTAATACTATAACACCATCTCTCTGTGTTACTACTGTCCCATCTAATTTGCCACTTATTCATTAACTTTCTCTTTAAAATCGATTTTGCCTCCTTTTTCCCCATAGGTACTCTAACATCCACCTCCCTCTTGTCTAGTGCTTTTTTTGCTAGTTTATCAGCAACTTCATTACCAGATACCCCAACATGTGCTGGTACCCAACAAAAATACACTCCAACCTCTTTCAGTCTGTATAATGATACATATACTTCCATTAATAAATCTTCTCTGTCTGATCTTGCATGTACTATACTACTTAAAACTGAAGAAGAATCTGAACATAGTACTACTTTATTTGGTCTGACTTGTTCAACCCATTGTAGTCCTATTATTATAGCTGTTAACTCTACAGTGTACACGGACATCTCATCAGTCAACCTCAAACGAATCTGTTTTTTAAAATGTGGAATATATACTCCTAATCCAACCTTTTGACTGATAGGTTCCTTTGAATCATCTGTAAATATTTGTAACACTGAAATAAAATGTGTTATTTAAAAAAGCATTAATCTCATTTCCAATGTACTCCTCTTTGGACTTGTTTAGTAAACTCAAATCTACAAGCGGTTCAGGGACTTTCCATGGTGGAGTATCAGTAAGTGGTATATTGGGACAGAAGAGCCTATTGTCCATGCAACATTCCTTGGCCCATACTCTGCTCTTCCATCCAAAACTGTGTCCTCCATCATATGAGTATTCCCAGCACTCCTCCAATACTTTGCGAGTAAGGTGATTATTTGCTGATTGTTGAAGATTTACCCAGTATGTAATTGCCAGTTTTTCCCTTCTAATATCTAGAGGCATCTCTCCCATTTCTACTCCAATTGCATCCACAGAGGATGTTTTAACTGCTCCACAACATATTCTTAATGCTTTGGATTGAATTATATCTAATTTCTTCAGTAAAGACTTGGATGCCGAACCATACACAATACATCCATAATCAAAGCAAGAACGAATCAATGCTTGATACATGCACAACAATGCACTACGGCTAGCTCCCCAGTTGTGACTAGCAACCGTACGCATGCAATTTAAGATTTTTTTACACTTTGACTCAATTTTACTGATGTGACAATTCCATGTTAATTTTCCATCAAACCATAATCCAAGATATTTAAAAACAGGTACTCTTTCCAATGTTTGATCATACAACTTCAGATCTAAATGTTCATTCCTCCTGTTCTTTGTGAATAGCATATATTGTGTTTTTGAGACTGAAAACTTTAGACCCCAATCCAATGACCATTCTTCCACTTCTTTAATTGACTCCTGTATACCTTTAACCACATTTTTAATATTACGGCCTCTCTTCCATAATGCTCCGTCATCTGCATAAAGAGCCAATCCTATTCCTGGTCTATTAACTTTATCAAAAACATCATCCATCCATCCATCCATCCATCCATCCATCGTCAACCGCTTATCCTGTGTACAGGGTCGCGGGGGGCTGGAGCCTATCCCAGCTAACATTGGGCGAAAGGCGGGGGACACCCTGGACAGGTCGCCAGTCCATCGCAGATCAAAAACATCATTGATCATTAAATTAAACAATATTGGGCTAATTGCACTACCCTGTGGAGTTCCATTTAGAATGTTATAAGGAGCTGATAATTCTTCCCCAATTTTCACCTGAAAAGTGCGTTCAAATAGGAAATCTAAAACCCAATTATAAAATTTGCCACCTATTCCAATTTTATTCAGTTTAATTAGCAAACCTTCCCTCCACAAAGTGTCATAAGCCTTTTCTATGTCAAAGAAGACTGCAATCATGTACTCTTTCATTACAAATGCTTTTTTAACTTCATTTTCAAACAATACCAAAGCATCTACTGTAGACCTATTTTTCCTAAAACCACTTTGAAATGTTGATAACAATTCTCTTTTCTTTAAAATGTAATTCAGTCACCTCACAATCATTTTTTCCATTAATTTACATAATGTAGAGGTAAGAGCAATGGGTCTATAATTACTAGGTTTTGTTATATCTTTCCCAGGCTTAGCTAGAGGGAGCACAATTGCCGTTTTCCATTGTTTAGGAAGGACACCCACATTCCATATATAATTATATAAATCCAGTAATATTTCTAATGCTTTTGGTGATAATTTCTTTAAAATTCTATAACTTATCATATCTTTTCCTGGTGTGGTACTCTTTGAGTTATTAATTGCTGTTTTTAATTCAAAATAACTAAACTCATCATCCAAAATATTATAAAAATCTTGTTTTTTCTTTTAATTTGCTGACGTCTTGTTAAAAATGTATCATCTAAATTTTCAATGCTATGAGCTTTAGCAAATGTTTGAGCCAACATAGTAGCCTTATCTTTATCTGTGATAGCTATCTTCCCATTTTCCTCCATTACAGGTATTTTTTTAAAGCTGTTAATTCCATTCATCTTTTTAATCATGTGCCAGACTGCATTTATTTTGGTTTCCCTCCCTATTGTATCGCAAAGGTTTTGCCATGCTGTCCTTTTTGTACTTTTAATAATCTTTTTAACATAAGCCCTTTTTCTTTGATAATCTATGACTGCTTCTGGAGTGAGTGTTCTTTTTAAAAACTGAAATGCTTTATTCCTCTCTCTGATTGCTGTCGAGCACTCCTCTGACCACCATGGCACATTCTTTCTTGTATTTATACCACTTGATTGTGAGATAGACTGAGAGGCTGCAAAATAAATGCCACTCACTACTTTATTATATCTGTCATCAACACTACCCTCTACTGACAGATTTTTGAATTGTTCTTCACATAACATTTGAAGTTTTCCCCAATCTGCTTTCTTATATATCCATCTTACACCATATTTACATTTTTGTAGTTGAATCTTATTTTGAATTTCACATGTCACTGGAAAATGATCACTTCCTATATTATCCTTAGATACTGACCATATACATTTACCAGCTAATGATGCTGAAACTATTGTGATATCCAGACATGACATTCTACCACTTGCTATGTCTATTCTTGTTGGATTGCCATCATTTAAACATACTAACGAGTTATCTTCCATGAACTCTTCTATTATTTCTCCATTTTTATCTGTACTCCTGCTACCCCAAATACAATTGTAAGCATTAAAATCACCACATATAATCATTTTGTTTGCCTTTTCTCCCATGACACTTTTCAGGATATCTATTGTTAATTCTGCACATGGATTATAGAAATTTAACACTCTGATTACCCCCTGTGTACCCATTAATTCTACACATGTGCTCTCTGCATTACCTTCATTATTTATTTGTCTATATATCACATTTTCTTTTATGAGTGTTGCACATCCTCCACCTCTACCATTAATCCTGTCCTTCCTTATTACCTCATAGCCGTTCATCCTAAAATCTAATGACTTGCATAACCATGTTTCTTGTAAACAAATGATATCAGGAGATTTACTCACATCTTCAATATACTTTTTAAACTCCTGTCCATTAGCGATTAAGCTTCTGGCATTCCAATGAAGCAACAGGAAAGACATGACAATGTTATATATCATTACATTGAGATGCATCATAATTTGTTGTTATACCACCTTCTGTTCTCCCTTCTTTAGACTGTAGAATCTTGTGAACTTGTTCTGCTGATATACCGATGCAGTTCAAGAACTTGTTTGCACAATCTACCACAATTTTTATTTTATCAGATCTTCTTTCTACCTGCCCAGTGCCATTCACCACTGCACAGATAAATGCCACAAAATCAGTTTTGCTCATGTTAATGTTGTCATTTGAGTTCAGCTGTTCCATTGACTTGTCAATCTGAGAGGTTTGTTCCGGTCCAATATGTATTCTTGTATCATCTACATGTTTCACTCTACGAGCTGCTTCTGCATATGTTACATTCTGTGTGGATTTTACCTTTTGGATTACACGAGCCTGTTGCTGTACTGGACAACCTGCATATGCAGCGCTGTGTTCTCCCCCACAGTTGCAACACTTGATCTCAGCTCCTTCCTGACACTTCATATTCATGCTCCCCTCCACATTTTGCACAACGCATTTTCCCTTTGCAAACAGCAGCAGTATGACTTATGTGCTGACACTTATAACAACGCAAAGGAGGGGGTACATACTCCTGTACCACATAACTGATGAAACCTAGTTTCACCTTGACTGGTAGATTGCTGTCTTCAAAGTGTAACAGCACAGAAAGACTATCACACTTTTCATTATCTTTCCATGTCGTCAGTCTTCTAGCCAAAGCAACTTTGCCTCCAATCAAGTTTCCTTTTACTTCTTCCATAGTTACATTTAAGGGTACTGCAGAAATAACGCCACGTTTCTTCACATCTATTCCAGCACAACTTATTTTACCACCAGCTAGTGTTTTCAGTTTTAGAATCTTTGCTTTCTGATTTTCATCCTTACACTTAATCAAGACTCTTCCATTGCTCAGACATGTTGCCCCTTTCACTGATCCCACTTCTTTTTCTATCGCTTTTGATAGTTTAACAGGATGCATGTATTGCTCTGCTTGTTTGACAAATGTGACCATAACTTTTATTTCCTTTTCCTCACTGTTTCTCATCATCCTTTGCCCTGAATCCCTGGTTTTACTTATATTCAGACTCATCACCCATGTTAATTCCTTTTTTTCTTTTATTATATTGTACTACTTGGAACTCCATATCTTGATTACCATCATCCGAAGAATCGTCCATTATGTCCACCTACTTCAACTCAAGAACCGTCCCTAATTTGTCCTTTTAGAATCTATTAATTTGTCCTGACGTTCCTTCGCCGCTGCTTCAGCGCTCTCTGCTGCAACACACGTGTACCGTCGTTAGCACCAACTGTCAACGCTTGCAATATCGGCTATTCTACGGAATAATCTTGAGTATCAGCGCAGCACTTTCAACATGAGAGACAGCCAGAGAGAGAGAGAGAGAGAGAGATATGGCATACACATGTAAAACACATTCAGGCAATTACTTATACAAATAATAAATATAACTCGAATTTTTTACAATTATGTTCTCACAAATTTGAATTATCTATCTATTTTTCAATTTCAATTTAAAAGTACTTTATTGGCATGATTGTGTTTACATACAATATTGCCAAAGCATTAATACACAAAACAGATAATGACAAGACAAATAATAATAATAAAATAGTAACAAATAACAATAAATATGTAATTAAAATAAGGTGCCAGGTAATGAATCAAATAAAATAAAAACTATAATAACAATATACGCTATACAATATAAAATAAAACAAGCATTTAACAGGACATTATGAACATAAGAAAATAAAAGAACTGTGACTGAAGTACATTAAGGCAGTGATTGGTTTCTGAGGGTATCATCTCAAAAAGAATTTAGCTGCAACTGATGCATGATGGTCTTCCCCAGTAACACCAGCATCTGATCTGTTTCTGCCGAACTGGAAAACTGTGGCATGAGGTTTGAGAGTTTGTGGAGGTATTTCTCTCTCACCTCTGTAAATTTCTCACAGTGAAGAAGAAAGTGTGTCTCTGTCTCGACCTCACCCGTGTCACAGTGAGCACAGACTCGTTCTTCCTTTGGAAGCCATGTTTGTCTGTGTCGGCCTTTTTCTATGTTCAGACTGTGATCACTGAGTCTGTATTTGGTGAGGATCCGTCTCTGTTTTGGATCTCTAACAGTGTGGAGATGTTCTGCCAGATTATATGTTCTGTTTAGGGCCTGATAGCATTCCAGTTTGCTTTGGTTTTTACTTAAATTTTCCCAATGGTCCAAATGTGAGTTTTTGCTTTCTTTTATGATTTGGTTTATTCTGAGCTGGTTTAATTCAGCAGTGCTGGTCTGAAACTGGTGTTTGTTAGTTGTTAGTGGGTTTTGGACAATTATATTAGATTGTGTCAAATAGGTGTAGGTGAGGATTGGAACGAACAGGCTATTACACATTTAAACTCGCTTCATTATATATGTATAATATGGTTATTATTATTATTATCAGTGTTGCTGTTGTTTTAATTATGATCGTTAGGATCACAGTTTGAGTGCTTAAAAAATGCAGTCCTACCAGTCATACTTGTTATGACCAAGAATAACCAGACGATGGGAGTGTAATCCTTTTATTTTATTTATTTATTTATTTTGCTCATTTTGCTGTGAGATGTATTCGCTGGATGACACCGTGCGTTCAGTGGGTTTTGGATGTAAATACATTCATGAAATTTTAAAGGGATGGTTCACCCAAAAATGAAAATTCTCTCATCATTTACTCACCCTCATGCCATCCCAGATGTGTATGACTTTCTTTCTGCTGCAGAACACAAAGTTTTTTATACAACAGTTTAAAAGAGTCCATAGGTCCATACAATGCAAGTGAATGGGTCCCAAAGTTTTGATGCTCCAAAAACACTTAAAGGCATAAAAGTAATCCAAACAACTCCAGTGGTTAAATGCAACATGATAGGTGTGTGTGAGAAACAGATCAATGTGACTGAATGTATATATATATATATATATTGATCCTTTCTCACCCACACCTATCATGTCGTGTCAGAAAATATGCATTTAACACTGGAGACTTATATACTGCCTTTAATGTCCTTTTTGGACCTTCCGAGTTCTGGCCACCATTCATTTGCATTTTATGGACCATACTTTATGGAGCTGAGATATTGTTACGATTCAGACGAGGGCAGACGAGGAGTGAGGATCTAAATGCAGTTTTTTAATGAAGGAGCAAAAGGACAACAGGATAACTAAAAATAAAACAACACAATACAGGGAACAAACAAAACGTCCACGAGGGGAAAATAAAGTATAAACGAAGAGCACGGGCAGGAGAAACATCGAGGACAACCATAACATACATTTGACGACTGACAACAAATGAACAAACAACAGGGCTTAAATACAGAAGTATGATGATTAAATTACATACAGGTGAGAACAATGACACTGGCAGTGATGAGGGCAGGGGATTATGGGAAGTGTAGTTCGGGACAGGTGACAGGGGAGAAACACAGAGCAGACAATGGGGAATCGTGACAGATATTCTTCATAATTTGTGTCCTGCAGAATAAAGAAAGTCATACATGTCTGGGATGGCATGAGGGTAAATGCTAAGAAAATGTTCTTTTTTGAGTGAACTATCCCTTTAAGTGCAGTCAGTGATTCATTCATACAGTATATTGTATAGACTGACTGTTGTGAGAAACATGACAGTGGACTTCATCTGCTCATAAGCCAATAATCAATCTGTTTATGATTTCAGCACTGCACATGACCGTGTTATGTTTATCTTTTTGGCGAGTGTGATTGGTAGTTGGCGCTTTTGACTTTGATCGTTCGAATGAAAGCATCATTGAAGTATGACTTCTGGATAGTCTAAATATGAGCATGGCTTCATCTGTTCTGTGCTAAGCAGCTGATTATTGAAAGACATTTGGTCATGTTTGTTTACATTTTTATTGCTAACTATTGTAACAGATGAGGAAAGAGAATGTCGTTATGTAAAATATTTTTATTATAAGTACTTGAATATGCTAAATAAAACTACCATTCAACATAACTAACACATGTTTACATTATCAACTTGAAGTATCTGAAAAGACACAAGTATTACAGGCAATGATCAAATTTAAGTAATTTATTTCTACTGAATATTTGAATATCTTAGCCAATTTATTATTATAAAGAGTTTTGCTCTTCATTTATTAGGATGTGATAAAGACTTCAAAGAAAATGTAGAGATGCTGGCATTTAAGTGTTTAACCATAGTGTGCATAATGAAAAGTCATTTATACAAATTATTTAGGTTGCAGCTTATTAAAAAATCCCCAGAAGAACGTAAAAAAAATGTATGACATGTTACTGCATTGTATACTTCTGCAACGAACGGTTTTGAATATCTCAAGAAAATGGCATACATCTAATATGCCAAAACAGATAGAGATAGTGGTTTTCCACTACATCCACAGTTTATCGAGAAGCATTACCCAAGTTGTTGACATTAAAATGAAACAAAAAAAGAACTGCATGCTTCCTGTCTTTGGTAAATACTGAAAGGTATCAGAGATGTTAAGCGTTTGTGGTCAGCGCTTTTTCTTTTTTCCCCTTAAACAAACACGGTAGTGAAGTGAATCACAGCACACTTTGGTGTCTTTGTTTTGTTGTCTTTTGTTTTGTTTCTAGCAAGATGATTATCAAACCCAACTGTGAAGGCATATGCACCAGCACATGCTGTTTGTGTTTTTGTCATGATAAAAAACCCTTTCAATCTTACAAAATACTTACTCAATAACTCAAAAATATCTCTTTGAGGAAACCATTATTCATATCATATAGTTACTATAAAAGATATACATAAATACCAACCATGGAGACCAATTATTAACCCTACAAGTCAGGAATTATATTGTCTTTTGGAAGGATGGCACTTCATGAATTTGCCTGATAATATATATATATATATATATATATATATATACAGTTGAAGTCAGAAGTTTACATACACCTTAGCCAAATACATTTAAACTCAGTTTTTCACAATTCCTGACATTTCATCGTAGAAAACATTCCCTGTCTTAGCTCAGTTAGGATCACTACTTTATTTTAAGAATGTGTAATGTCAGAATAATAGAGGAGAGAATCAGCTTTTATTTCTTTCGTCACATTCCCAGTGTGTCAGAAGTTTACATGCACTTTGTTAGTATTTGGTAGCATTGCTTTTAAATAGTTGAACTTGGGTCAAACATTTTGGGTAGCCTTCCATAAGATTTTACAATAAGTTGCTGGAATTTTGGCCCATTCCTCCAGACAGAACTGGTGTAACTGACTCAGGTTTGTAGGCCTCCTTGCTTGCACATACATTTTCAGTTCTGCCCACAAATGTTCTATCTGATTGAGGTTAGGGCTTTGTGATGACCACTCCAATAGGCAAGGCAAGGTTTATTTATATAGCACATTTCATACACAATGGTAATTCAACGTGCTTTACATAGAAGAGATTAAAATAAGAATAAAACAATAAAAAATAAGAATAATTGAAACAGTTTAGAATATAGAATAAAATAAAGTACAGTACAAACAGTCGGACACACAGTGGCACAGTGCTCATTCAGTAAATGCACAGCTAAACAGATGTTTTGAGTCTGGATTTGAATGTGACTACTGTAGGAGCACATCTGATCTCTTCTGGAAGCTGATTCCAGCTGCGGCTGGCATAATAGCTAAAAGCAGACTCTCCTTGCTTAGAGTGAACCCTTGGTATTTCTAGCTGATGTGATCCTAATGATCTGAGTGATCTGTTGGGTTTATATTCAGTGAGCATATCTGCAATATATTGAGGTCCTAGCCCATTGAGTGATTTATATACCAGTAATAATACTTTAATCCTAAATGTAACTGGGAGCCAGTGTAAAGACCTGAGGACTGGTGTGATATGGTCATATTTTCTGGTTCTGCTCAGAATCCTGGCAGCAGCGTTCTGTATGAGCTGCAACTGTCTTATGGTCTTTTTGGGAAGGTCAGTGAGGAGTCCATTACAATAATCCACCCTGCTGGTGATGAAGGCATGCACAAGTTTCTCTAGGTCTTGACTGGAAACAAAGCATCTAATTCTTGCAATATTTTTCAGATGATAGTATGCTGATTTAGTTATTGCTTTGACATGACTACTGAAACTAAGGTCTGACTCTAGAGACACACCAAGATTCCTGACTTGATTTTTAGTTGTTTGACCCCTAGCGTCAAGGTATGCATTCACCTTGAGAACGTCATCTTTGTTTCCAAACGCAATGACTTCAGTTTTGTCTTTGTTTAACTGAAGAAAGTTTTGGCACATCCAACTGTTAACTTCATCAATGCATTGGCACAGGGAGTCAATGGGGCTATAATCGTTAGGTGATAGAGCTAAGTAGATCTGTGTGTCGTCTGCATAGCTGTGGTAAGCAATTTGGTTCTTTCTCATTATTTGGCTCATTGGGAGCATATACAGGTTGAACAGGAGTGGCGCAAGAATTGAGCCTTGAGGGACTCCACATGTCATGGACGTCCACTCAGACTTATGGTCTCCTATACTCACATAATAACCTCTCCCTTCTAAGTATGACCTGAACCATTTTAGGACCATCCCAGAAAGCCCCACCCAGTTTTCCAGCCTGTCAAGAAGTATGTTGTGATCGACAGTGTCAAATGCAGCACTGAGGTCGAGTAGTACCAGGACTGATAATTTGCCTGTATCAGCATTTAAGCGAATATCGTTTATTATCTTTATGAGCGCTGTCTCTGTGCTGTGATGCGATCGGAAACCAGATTGAAAAATGTCAAAGTATCCATTTGAGTTCAAGAATTTGTTCAGCTGATTGAAGACAACATTTTCAATGATCTTGCCTATGAAAGGAAGCTTTGAGATCGGTCTATAGTTGCTTAATATGGTCTTATCCAGATTACTCTTTTTCAAGAGGAGCTTGACAACTGCAGTTTTCAGGGAGTTTTGGAAAACTCCCAGAGATAAGTGAGGAGTTTATCACTTCTAGGAGATCTGCTTCTAAACAATTGAACACACTTTTAAAAAAAGATGTGGGAAGTGCATCAAGGGCGCAGGTTGATGTTTTAAGGTGCTGTACGGTTTCTTCCAAAATTTTGCCATCAATTTCTTTGAAATCAGACATAGTAACTACTTTCTCAGGTTGTGGTTTGATTTGTCTGACCTCAGCACAACTCAAGGATGTGCTGATCACCTTTCTGATATTATTGATTTTTTCAGAGAAGAAGCAAACTCACTGCACTTGCTGTCTGAGAGCAATTCACTGGGAATCTGGCTTGGGGGGTTTGTCAGTCTCTCTACAGTCACAAAAAGAGTGCGTGTGTTGTTTGAGTTGCTGTTTATAATATTCGAGAAGAAAGTCTGTCTAGCTTTGCCTAGTTCCATATTAAAAGCATGGATGCTGTCTTTGTAGATGTTATAACGGACTACAAGTTTTGTCTTCCGCCACATGCTCTGCTTTTCTGCATTGTCTTTTCATATTTTGCACTGCTGTTGAGTTTCTCCAAGGTGCTTTTTGTCTGCCACTCTTCTTCCTGACTTTCACAGGAGCAATATCATCAATTACATTTTGAACTTTTGAGTTAAAAGAATCAAGGAGAAAATCAACAGAGTCAGCAGATATACTTAGTGTTAAAGATATAGCCTTCATAAATAGTACACTAGTGTTCTCATTTAAGCATCTCTTCTTGACAGACACAGATCTAGCTTCAATGGCAGGAGAGATCAATATATCAAAGAAAATACAGAAATTATCAGACAGTGCTACATCCTTAATAACAATCGATGAAATGTTTAGACCCTTACTGATAAGTAAATCTAGAGTGTGTCCATGATTGTGTGTGGGTCCATGTACATGCTGAGTCAGATCAAAAGTTTTTAAAACAGTTTTGATTTCTTTTGTCATATTGGTTTCTACATTATCTATGTGAATGTTAAAGTCTCCAGCAATGGCAAAACAGTCAAACTCTGGGGTAATTGTTGATAACAGTTCTGTAAAGTCCTCAGCAAAGGCTGGAGAGTATTTTGGAGGCCTGTAAATTATGATAAGTAAAATGCGTGGAGCACCTTTTAACACACTACCCAGATATTCAAAAGACGGGTAATTCCCAAATGATATTTGCTTACATTGATAGAATCTTTAAAGAGAGCAGCTAAACCCCCACCTCTTCTACCTTCTCTGCAGACACTCAAATAAGTAAAGTTAGGAGGGGATGTTTCATTAAGGACTGTTGCACTACAGCTGTCTTCTAGCCAAGTTTCATTTAGAAACATAAAATCCAGGTTGTATGTGCTTATTAAGTCGTTGACTAGAAGTGATTTATTTTTAAGTGAGCAGATGTTTAAAAGTGCTACTTTGTTGTCCTTAAGGCATTTTGCCACAACTTTGGAGGTATGCTTGGGCTCATTATCCATTTGGAAGACCCATTTGTGAGCAAGCTTTAACTTCTTGGTTTATGTCTTGAGATTTTGCTTCAATATATCCAGGTAATTTTCCTTCATCATGATGCCATCTATTTTGTGAAGTGCACCAGTCCCTCCTGCAGCAAAGCACCCCCACAACATGCTGCTGCCACCCTTATGCTTCACAGTTGGGATGATGTTCTTCGGCTTTCAAGCCTCATCCTTTTTCCTCCAAACATAACGATGGCCAAACAGTTACATTTTTGTTTCATCAGACCAGAGGAAATGTTTCCAAAATGTAATAGCACTTTGTCCCCATGAGCACTTGTAAACTGTAGTCTGGCTTTTTTATGGCAGTTTTGGAGCAGTGGTTTCTTCCTTGCTGAGCAGCCTTTCAGCTTATGTCGATATAGGACTCGTTTTACTGTGGATATAGATACTTGTCTACCTGTTTCCTTCAGCATCTTCACAAGGTCCTTTGCTGTTGTTCTGGGATTGATTTGAACTTTTCGCACTAAACTACATTCATCTCTTGGAGAAAGACTCTCTTTCCTGAGCGATATGATGGCTGCGTGGTCCCACTTATACTTGCATTCTATTGTTTGTACAGATGACCATGGTACCTTCAGGCATTTAGAAATTGCTCTTAAGGATCAACCGGACTTGTGGAGGTCCACAATTTTTTATTTCTGAGGTCTTGGCTGATTTCTTTTGATTTTCCCATAATGTCAAGCAAAGAAGCACTGAGTTTGAAGGTAGGCCTTAAAATACATCCACAGGTACATCTCCAATTCAGTACACCTATCAGAACCTAATTGGCTAATTGTCTAGAGGCTTGACATCATTTTCAGAAATTTTCCAAGTTCCAAGTTCCAGTTAACTTTGTGTATGTACATTTCTGACCCACTGGAGTTTTGATATAGTCAAATAAAAGTGAACCAATCTTTCTGTAAACAATTGTTAGAGAGTAGAGAGTCCTAAAAGACTAAAATATTTTAATGACTTCAACCTAAGCTTATGTAAACATCTGACTTCAACTGTGTGTATATATATATGGTACCCACTTTATAAAAGCAATAAGGCACTGGGGTTTGTGATATGATGATGTAGTAACAGCTAAAAGTGCTGCATGTCATGCCTAACATCATCCTTTAGACAATGACAATTGGCATGTGGAATTTGCAAGCCACTCCCCCGCACATACGGGTATAAAAGGAGTGCCGCTTTCAAAAACAACTCAGATTTCTTCTTCAGAGCCAAGTGGACACTCGGCACTGACCACAGGTGGACAGCGCTTGTGGATGGGTCATGCTCTCACTGCGAGGGCATGATTTTGGAAACCTGCAGGCGCGGCTTTCTCTTGTAAGAGGGAAAGCTGCTCCAGGGGCTCCCTGACATAGTCCTTCTACCCACGGGTATGAGGCGGGGTCGTAGGAGGTCTGCGGTATCTCCCACAGACCTCCTATTCCCCAGCACACTCGTTTGCCCCAGCAAGTTCTGCGATGTGACCGCAGCTCGTCTCCGCGGCAGGTCTAAGTTTGCGTTCGCGAAGTGGATGAGCTTTCGATTACAGCATCGGAGAGTGGGTTGGTTCAGTCTGTCGCCATGCGCAGCTGATGGCCATGCTTGCCAGGGCGGCTGTGAGTGTAGGCTGGCCCCGGCATCGAGCCACCTGCAGAAAGCATTCACCACCCGTCTCATGGTCAGTCGTCAAGAACCCAAGAAAGACTTCAAAGCATTCCCCAAGATGGGCAGTCCAGGAAGTAGGAGATCCAATGCACAGGAGCTGGTAAGAGCACTACTCCTTCCCCCGGTGAAGGGCCGGGTGGAAGTTCTTTATTTTTCCTTTTATTTTTTCACCGCATGCCCCAAGGGTACCACCATTCCAAGAAAAGAGCAGTTTTCTCATTTCCTGGGCCTCACAGTCTGTTTACCCGGCCATCATTTTTTATGTATAATCTAGTGTGTGTGTGTTCATCTGTGCTGTGTTTTGTCAAACAAAGCAAGTCTATAGCCGGCAGGAATTGATTAACTTTGGATTTCAATCCAGTGTGGCCATTACAGCGGACTTTCAACGTGCTAACATTATCCCTGTGGACATAGCGCAACCTCCCAGGTCGACGTGGATTGTTAATGGGTCTGTCAAGCGGTGCAGGAGGCGGAGAGAGAGAAGGCAAAAGCGTACTCGCCTACTCGCCAGGCTGAGAAAACAGCCCCATAAACCACCGCTCCCGAGCTTATTCCTCTCCAATGCCAGGTCCATCACACATAAAATGGATGATATGGAGCTACTGATAGCCAACAACAACTCCTTATGTGACTGTTGAGTGATTATAATAACTGAGTCCTGGCTACACCCGGACATCTCTGGCGCTGCTGTACAGCTAGCAAGTCACACACTATACCATGGAGACCGCACCATAGATTATGGTAAAAGCAGAGGGGGAGGACTTTGCATGTATGTACACAATGACTGGTGCTTACAAAGCCGCATCATAGAGAGCCAGTGTTCACCTGATATAGAGACTCTGACAGTCATATACAGACATTTTATCTACTACGTGAGCTAACAGCAGTTGTTATCACTGCTGTTTACATTCCACCCGATGCTAACATCAGCACAGCTCTCATCTACTTGCACAGTACTATTAGCAAACATCAGAGGGCCTATCCTGATGGAGCTCATATCATAGCTGGTGACTTTAATCAGACATGTTTAAAGACTGTACTTCCAAAATTCTCGCAACATGTGAAATGTGCCACAAGAGGAAGTAATACACTTATACACAAATATCAAGCATAGCTATAGAGCTGTGCCCCTCCCACATCTGGGCCTATCTGACTATGTTTCACTGTTCCTTGTCCCAGCTTACACTCCCCTCAGGAAACAAACAACAAAAACTCAATCAAAATATTGCCTGAGGGAGCACTATTCCAACTCCAAGATTGCTTTGCAAGGATTGAATGGGACTTATTTAAACACCAGGACCTGGCAGAATATACACAAACTGTTCTGTTCTATATTGCAAGCTGTACTGACATTGTCACTGAGGGGAAGTGCATCCGGGTATTTCCAAACCAGAAACCCTGGATGATGTCAGAAGTCCATACTCTCCTCAGAGCTTGTGATATGGCATTCAAATCAGGTGACAGGGCCCTTTACAGTACTGCAAGACCAAACCTAAAAAGAGGCATCAAAGATGCTAAGCTGGTCTAAAAGAGGAAGATAGAGGACCACTTTACTGGAAACAACACAAGGTAGGTTTTAGTGCAGCATAATACAAAGTTCAAGGGCAGCGCCACCACTGGCTGTAATACCAGCGTATCACTGGCAGAGGAACTAAATTGTTTCTTTGCATGTTTTGATGTGAAGTCTCCACTCCAACATACATCTCCTCCTGATACAGGAACCCAGACACTGACTGTACAGGAACAGGAGGTGAGACAGGTGTTCAAGTCAGTGAATCCGAGAAAGGCTGCAGGCCCTGATGGAGTGTTTGGAAAGTTACTCAGGGCTTATGCCAGTGAACTTGCTGCTGTCTTTACAGACATTTTCAATCTGTCCCTGTCACAAGCCACCGTCCCACCCTGCCTTAAATCATCCATCATTGTCCCAGCCCCGAAGAAGCCTGCGGTGGACAGTTTAAATAACTACAGACCCATTTATCTTACTTCTATTGTCACAAGGTGTCTAGAGAGACTAGTATTGAGGCATATTAAAACTAGCCTCCCTCCCAATTTTGACCCCTATCAATTCACTTACAGGGCCAACAGGTCTATGGAGGATGCCATTGCCACAGCCCTCCTCAAGGCTCTGGAGCACCTGGAATATAGAGGGACATATGTCCGGATGATTTTTATTGATTATATTTCTGCTTTCAATACTATCATACCATGCATATGCATCAGGAAACTACTCCACCTGGGCCTCTCCGATGAGCACCTGGATAAAGGATTTACTCACTAACCGTCCTCAGTCTGTAAGGCTCGATCTCCACCTCTCCTCCACACTCACTGTCAAAACCGGTTCCCCACAGGGATGTGTCCTGAGTCCACTACTCTACTGTCTCTATACATATGACTGTATCTCCACATACTCCTCCAATCACAATATAAAATTTGCAGATGACACTACAGTGATTGGACTTATTTCTGGAGGTGATGAGTCTGCCTATCGTGACAAGTTTCGGAAATTGATATTGTCTCGTCTCAGCACAGCCACAAGTGGCACCTCAGGCTCTGCCCTGTCACGAGGCCCCGACCGCTGGTATGTCCAACACGATTGTTCCCCCTCACGTGGAGCTTGGGGACATGGCTCTAGCTCCCCAACCCCCCGTTATGGCAGATCAGGACTGTCCAACTCAGCTATGCGATTCAGGTCATTGGCCCTTGGACCGGTCCGTGCTGGCACATCGACTGCCTTGAGTTGTTGGCAATACTACTTGCCCTGATGAGGCTATTGCCGTTGATCCGGGCAAGCATGTCTTGGTCTGGACAGAAAACACTCATCGAAAGTCACAACTCGCCTGTCGTCTCCTCCTCTGGAGTCAGCAGTGGCTCAAGTCGCTGAGAACCAACAGCACAGCAGACACGCTGTTGTGGCAGGTTATGCTCAGTGGTGAGTGGAGATTCCACCCTCAGGCAGTCTGGAATCGATTCGGCCATGCACAGGTAGACCGGTTCGCTTCCCCATAATCCTCCCACTGTCTACTCTGGTACTCTCTGTGCCCTGGCGCACAGATGGTCCCTGTGCAAAGTCAGGGAAGACAAGGAGCAGATCCTCCTAGTGGCCCCTTAATGGCCCCCCGGACTTGGTTCTCGGACCTCATGCTCCTCGCGACAGCCCCCTGGCAAATTCCCCTGAGGAAGGACCTTCTTTCTGTGACCAGACCTCTGGAATCATTCTGGCCATTGGATGGGATGTGGAAGACTTGAGTGGCCTACCACCCACAGTGGTAGACATGGTCACTCAGGCCAGGGCCCCCTTAACGAGGTGTCTGTTGACCTGAAGTGGCGTCTGTTTACTAAGTGGTGTTCTTCCCGTAGCAAAAACCCCTAGAGATGCGTAGTTGGATCAGTGCTTTCCTTTCTGCAGGAGAGGTCGGAGGAATGGCTGTCCCCCTCCACCTTGAATGTGTGTGTAGCCGCTATATCGGCACATCACGATGCAGTAGAAGGTAAGTAATTGGGGAAGCATGACTTGATCCTTGGGTTCCTGAGAGTCACAGGGGGTTAAACCCCCCCCAGGCAATGCCTCGTTCCCTCATGGGACCACTCTGTGGTCCTTCGGGGCCTTCAGGGATCTCCTTTCGAGCCCCTTGAGTTAGCTGAGTTAAAGGCGCTCTCCTTAAAGACCGATGTCCGGTGCGTGCTCTTCGTATTTGCGCTTTAGAAGCTCCGAGCAGCATTAGTCTGCTTGGGTGGACAGCGGAATGGAAGCGCTGTCTCCAAAAAGAGGATCACTCACTGGGTCATGGATGCCATGACTATGGCATACCATGCTCTGCATGTGCTTCCCCCTGCTGGCCTGCGAGCCCATTCTACCAGGGGTGTAGCGGCTTCTTGGGCGTTGTCAAGTAACACGATGTGTTTCCACTCCAACCCCATAAGACCGTGTGTTGTATTCCACTTAGAAGTCCCCCCTTCTGAGGGCCGGGTGTGGTCTCTGCGGTGTCCTCCTCTTTGGACGGACACCCCCCAACATGAAACTTATATGGCCCCCAGCTGAACGATTTAATTCCTTTTTTTCGTGGGGGGGAACAATAGAGAGAAGTCTAGGGCTGGGCCAGCCAGTCCTTAAACTTCTGAGCAGTTAGCCGCTCCCCAAGGTGTAGGGGACCGTTTCATGCCTGCCAGTGTGTTCGTGGTAGTTACGCAACGACTTGCTGCACTGGCTACGAGGCACACAGAGTTCTGCCCTTCTAACTCGGTTCAGCTCTTCTGCTGTTTTCCATTGGTACCCCTATTGTCAAATCATCTACACAATGTCTAGTGAATGGCAGATATTGAACGTGATGGTTACTGATGGAACCTCCGTTTCCTGATGGAGGGAACGAGACGTTGTGTCCCTCTTGCCACAACACTGAACCAACCGATGAAATGGCCGGGTCTTTGGCTCAGCTCCTCAGTGCAAAACCTGAGTGTGTGTTTGCAAGTGGCACTCCTTTTATACCCATATGTCCGTGGGAGTGGCATGCAAATTCTCATTGGCCTTTTCTCAAAGATCAGAGATGAACAAGAGTGACCCCTAGTTTCAACTTATCGACACAATGTCTCATTCCCTTCATCGGAGAATGGAGGTTACATCAGTAACCATGACGGTTGTTTTTATTCAAATCTATTTGTAAAAAGTAGTGAGGATGCCTTTTGCCCCACACTTATTATAAATGCATTATAGTAGTAGTAGATTTAGCTAAACCGTTTTAGTGCAGAATGTGTAAACCTATGCAAAGGTTTTTGAGACAGTGAGATGTTTTTTGAGAATCAAATATAATACAATGCTTATTCAAAATAAGGCTACACCATTTCCTGTTCATTTCAATCATATATGGCATTTCATAATATCTCAAACATTCCGAATTTTTTTATTATCTCCATTGTGATTGGAATCCACTTTGAACATCCTTCATAACAAATCTATTCCCCTCACTTAAGAATGGGTCTTTTGGGGGGTCTTAAGCCCCTTCAGCAAGGATGATTTTTTTTACCCCAAATACAACCCTTCACTTATTGGACAGATATTGGAAAATGTTTTATTTAATCACCTTGAACAAAACTGAAAATGACAAACAAATATTTAGTCTCAAAATGATAGTGATTTCAGGGATTCCTATTAGCTTTATAAATTTGCAACATTAAATGTTTAAAACATTAAATTAAAAGTATTTAAATGTTAGAACAGATACCTCGAAATCAATCTTAAGACCTTGTGGATCATTAACGTTTTGCAGTAGATACAGAGTGACAAATGCCAGTTTAGGAAGAGTTGTGGTAGTAATTCTTGCAATTTAGTGAGATTTAGGGAGAAAATCAGAAGTGCCTTAAGCCCCGATGTAGCCTGCTTCTGGAATTGATTATTTTTAGGAATTATTCAGGTTAATAGTGCTATCAAACTTGCACAAAACATCTCAAGTCAATAACTTTCATTAAAGGATTCTAAGTCTCTCAGTTCCTCGCCAAATGTGGAACTAAAATAGTGTGTTGTTACTGAATGTGTATACACATTAATTTATCAGTAAATATACTTTTTGAATGTTCTGTACACAAATTACTGAGCTCTTTTAATGTCATAAAGAAAGTGATGTATCATTTTTCCCCATTCAGTTTCATTGTGTTCATTTCATTTAATTTGTATTATGTTCCACAGAAGAAAGAAAGTCTTGCGGGTTTGTAATAACATGAAGGTGAGTAAAAGATGACATAATTGACATTTTTGGGAGAACTATTCCTATAAAGGAATTTTCTGGATTCAGTATAAGTTAAGCTCAATTAACAGCATTTATGACAATTTAGTCTCATAGAATGAACATAACTATAACAACATTTTTGCAAACTGAGTTTTTTGTGCTGCCTTCTACATTTTGTTGCAGTTTCCAGGTGAAACGGACAATAGAGGTGCTACAACAACTATGCATTTTATTAAGTTTCACACAAATTGTGATTACAAAGTTTGATTATGACTTTATAAAAACAAACTTTCCCCACTATTACTCACACATTGCTATGCTATGATATTGAAACACTTTTACTCCCACTCATCATTTGAAAATCGATACATTTTAATGCTTGTATTACAGACTCGCCTGCATTTACACTCTTATTCCAATGTGATTAGCTTCCACGGTAGCTCACCTGGTTACGTGTTGGACTTCAAACTTGAAAGACCGTGGTGGAACCCACCACGCAAGCTGACACTTGAGACAAAAGTGTCATAACAAAAGTGACGTGGTTGTTTCAGAAAAGGTGCTTACCATGTGGAATTTGCTTGAAGACACTTCACTTTAAGACACAGCAGTTTGATTTAGGATAAGGATATCTGTTTTATTCAATGTTCATTTGCTTTTAGACACTTTCACTTAGGTTTAGGATAAAGTTTTAGGTTAAGAATGTATTTTTTCTTCATTAAAACCTCAATCTCAAATTAACCTTGAAAACCTCATCTGAGTACGGCCCCATTTCTCTCACTTTTGGCGCCCCCGCTGGACATTTCACTGGGAAACTGCAGCAAAATGTAATGAAGCCGTGAAGCACGTAATTTTGTTTTGCAAAAATGTTGGCATGGTCACAGTTTTTATGAGATCATGCTGACGTAATTATACAAATATTACAACTGCATTGCCATTATGACTTATAGTCAGTAATCAGGTAAATGCTGCAATGTCAGTAAATCCCTGGTTTTATCACACTAAAATCATATTAACATGTATAATGTTTACATCTTGTGACTATACCTTTGAAACTGTGTGTATTTTAATGTTTATGGACTGGCCTCATTCACCTTCAATAGTAATCAACATTATGTCAGAAATTCTGCTGATTGAGCTTTAACTGTATTTTCTCTTTATTAACAGGACATTCAGAAAATGTGAATACTGTGGAGGGTGAGAAGCATTATCAAAGACACCTCTCACCCCAACCACGGTCTGTTTATTCCTCTACAATCTGGGAGACGCTATAGGAGTCTTCGCTGTTGCACCAGCAGACTCAGGAACAGTTTCTTTCCCTCAGCTGTCAGCCTACTGAACTCTAAACTCAGGCGCTGAACACTACATCCCACTCGGACTACATATTTATTATAATTAGTTTTTTTGCACATTCCCTTGCACATAACTTTTACCTGCTGATGCCGCTTTCAATGTTATGGCCATATAAATATATTTACATATTTATACTTCATTCTGTACAATTTACCTTCAGTTTTATACTTCTTCATTTGCACCTTGTACTGTATTCATAGACATGTGCATTGAGCTGGTCTCTGCTTCTCCACCTCATAACTCTGATATACATATTGTACTGTATATACTCTCATATTTATACACATAGACATATATACATTATATATATATATATATATATATATATATATATATATATATATACATGTATATATATATATATATATATATATATATATATATATATATATATATATATATATATATATATATATATATATATATATATATATATATATGTACACACATATTGCTATTTGTCTGGTTAGATGCTAACTGCAATTCATTGGCTCTGTACTTTATTTTGAAACAATGACAATAAAGTTGAATCTAATCTAATGTGCTTGATTTCTTGATGGAAACACTCCAAGTATCTGTGCTTAAGTCAAGCTTGTCTCTCTGCACATGCAGTGTTGTGATTGCTCAAGAGTTGTAGTGTTGCATACGCACAGGAAATGCTCAATGCCAGGTAACTGTCTGCGATAACGCATGTTTGGTGGTCTGCAACACCCACACAACAGCTTTCACCCGTCACAATAGCACCAACATTTTCCATTCGCTCCCCATCAGCACTTGATGACTTTAATGCAACTAACGAATCTAGGGCAAAAGTGCTGGTCAAAAAAATAGCTTATGCTAACCATAAACTCATGCATGAATAATAAACTTTTACTTTTGTTTACTAATAGGATATATACATATTTGTCAACTTATATCCCCAAATGCCTGACGGGGCAGCAATAACTTCCTTTAGGATTCATATTTCATATAATTTACTTATAAATATCTAAAGATAGAACAAATATAATTTTCGAGGACTAGCTAATGAATGTAGTAGTCTATTGTGTCCACTGAGTTCCATTTTATCATCTATTGCCAAGCAACACTACACTACAGAGTAAAAACGTTTTAAGACATTTTAAACTAGATTTTACATTTCCAGAAGAAAATGGGAATAGTGCTTGCCCATGCAAAGATTGGTTATCCAGGCATTACAAGGTGTTCTCAGTGATTGTTTGAGTGTTGCTATGCAGTTACTAGGCTGCTTTGGGTGTTGAGTACATAGATATCCATACGTAGATAAGGTATTCGGCTGGTCGGGATACGTCAACCTCACCGCCATCTTGGAACAGGTTTGAATGTAAGTCAAGGGATCCTACAAGATCTATTTGCTGTAATCTGTGTAATACTTTGCCAATGTTCATGTAATGTATAGATTAGAAATTGCTTTGCCATTATTATTTCAATTTATTACACTGTGCTGTGGAATACTCTCTTTTGATTCGGTAATGGCACCATCTAGTGGTCTGTTATCTCTGAGTAACAACTGCACTTCGGGGATTAAGACATATCAGAGCAGTCATCCGGGTATTACGAGTCAGCTTTGCTGCTTCTCCGATCACTGTGCTATCTCAACAAGTAAATTAATCAAATAATTTCAACTCAAATCAATGTTTCATGTTTCATGTTCAACATATATGTGATCAAATATGTTTCCATTTATTTATTTATTTGGCAAGTAGTCTTGTAATATGATGGATAATAGCGAGTCAGATGGTCATTATACAATTATACAAAATAAACACCAATAGAACTGTGACGCAAACCGGAGGTGGATTTCAGCTGTTCAGCTATTTATTTCTTGTCACATAATTATATAATTTCAATGCAAATCAATATTTTATGTACATTTATATATTTGCTTATTAGCCATGTAATAAGCAAGGTAAAGTACAGTTCAACCCACTGACTGTACAATATCTGTTACTTAATTAACAATTAAGTTTAATACTTTAAAAGCCCATGTTATTTTTTATAATATGGATATAACCTATATAACAAATCATATTATGGCTGTTTAAGGTGCAAAATCAATTTATGGTTTTGACCTATTTATCCCAATGTGTTTATGATCATTTGTCCCAGAAAGCGCTGCTAATGCGGCATCCATGTATGGATATCAGTGGGATAATATGCAGTTGAGTTGCTATGCGACTGCCACTCTGTTCTAGGTGGTTGTTAAAGGGTTACTAGGGTGTTCTGAGTGGTTGCTAGGTGGTTACTTACTGGTCCAAATCAAAAGAGCCCATCTCAAAGTTTCTATGATAATCAGTTGTCTAGATCCTTTCAATGTAAGCCTCATTCACCAGGTGAAAATCACAAGTCTAGTCACAAAGCTGCAGGTCCATAACACAAATGGTGCAGGTTGAGTTACTCACCAAAGTTTTTGTCATGTTTTGTCTCACTTCTGTTCTTTCCCTCTACTCTGTCGCCCTCTGTTGGTCGTTTTATGTTATTATTCCCTCTCCTTTCCTCCGCTTCCAGCTGTTTCTCATCTTCACTGAGTTCCTCGTTAATCCTCTGCCCACCTGTTCCCTCTTTCCTCTGATTAGCTCTCTATTTCTCTCCTCGCTCTCACTACATTCTCTGTCGGATTCTCACTCAGTGATACTTTCTCTAGAAGCAACTACAGCCCTGTTTATCTCTGCCCAGAGTCCTGTTCTGTTGGCATCCGCCGTCACTATACTGTTCACCGCTAAAGACCATCGCCTGTCTCTGTGCCCAGTTACCTGACGCCACGAGAGAGTGGTATTCAACAGCTACCCTCTGCCTTGGGAGAGACCCGCAGCCTGTTGTCGCTTCTCCACTTACCCTGTCAACTACCCGTGGACTTACTCCAGCTCGTAGGAAGCACTTGCTTATGCTGTTTGTTATCGCCCTCTCTGCGGGCTGTTTTTGTTTGTATTCCTCTCAAGGAGAAGACTTTGTGTTGACATTATCTACTAAGCTTCATTAAAGACTCTGTTTTTTCATACACCGCTTTTGGGTCCTCACTTACCTTCATAACAGTTTCATAAAGTATCATTGCTTGTATGTAATTGATTAAATTAAGTTAAAGCATGTCTATAGAGTATGAGGGAAATTATGACTGGACTCTAGGTTAGCAATATGAACTTAATATGGAAAATTGAGTAGAGAATAATGACATAATTTAACAGACTCCATGTTCACCAGAGGTAACACTAATCATAATGGTGCCTTCACACAAATAACACGAATCAATCAGCTGCAACAAAACAATAATTATAAGCATTCAATTTATTGTATTTTTCTTTATAACAGTTATTACATATTTTCATAAATTCCCTTGTCTTGATCAAACATACTTCATTTATTCAAGCACAAGGGCTTATGTGTATTTCACACTGATGCAGTTTTGTACATGATAATAGTTCTCAATAGTTAGTAGTACTCAAAGCCAAAGTTTAAAGAATGTATATGTTTGAGTTACAATTTTAAAATGTGAAATTTCAAGTACTGTTTATGTCATGTTCTCTGTTGTCTTTTGTTTTTGTGCTGTTATTTTGAAGTTTAGTTTAGTTCCTGTTTGGTTTTTGTAGTCCTTTGTAGTTTCATTTTATGATTGGTTTTCCCCTGATTAGTTCTCTTTCCCTGATTGTTCCCCAGGTGTTCCTTATTCCATTGTTTGTTCCTTTTTGTATACAAGCCCTTTTAGTTTCCTTGTTCCTTGTTAGTTCTTGCATGTGTTATGCTCTGTACTAGGTTTCCTTGTTTTTTTTTTTTTTCCCCCCCCTTTTGTCCTGAGTTTTCCCCTGTTTTGTTAATAAAGCTGCACATAGATCCACAACCTCTGCCTGCCTACGTCACAGAAACAAAAGACAACAGAGAACATGACAGTTTAATTCGGACCACTTGATTGTTTTTATTCATGACAAATTTAGGGTTTAGAAAGTTACGGTTACTTACAGAAAACTAGTTAGAAAAAAAAATATATAAAATATGTTTCGATAACTATTAGTATTTACAGCATAATATGAGCAATAGTAACAGTGATGCTTGTCGTAGCAAACATCATGTGGAACAAGAGGTAATAAAGTTCTTTTTTGGTTCTTGAGAGACCCGGGCATCAGAAATCATGTAATCTCTCCCTTAATGCTACCAAATGAGAGGTTATACAAATAAAAAGATTATTGCTAGAAATGAATGTGTCTGTGGTGAGCCATGTGTCGCCATCTTTATGGCGTCTCTATAATCAGTGCCAGGGAGAGAAGGGTGGAAACTCACTGGTGACGGGCATTCAGTGGCTGTGATGATGTGAATGATGTGGAACTGGAGATGAACGTTTGTTCCCAGCATCGATACGCAGCTCGAGATAAACGAAGATGAATGGTGGGAATGAGTGTGTTGATGTGTTTTCCCACACTCATGTGTACATTTACTCTTCTGACCACTCAGTTTGATTTGCTATCATGGGAAAACAAGTTGGTGGAGTGTTGTTGTATATCAGTGGTTTTTCATTCAAAGTTTTTCATGAAGTGCCATGAGTGAAGATTGAAGAAACATCTTAGAGTTGATTCAGTGATGTTAAATAATATTTGACTTAAATCAAACCAGTTTATTTAAATGTTGCCTGATTAAGCACATTTTTAGATGTGGGTAGATTACTTATGAAATGTAATCTGGTGCTGATTACAAATTACAGAACACAAATTGTAATCAGTAATGTAATCTTTTAGATATTTTTAAGGTAATCTAATCTGATTACATTTGGAAATGTAATTGTCAGTTTTGTATAATGTATAATTAACACTTTTTCATTAAATATTCGTAAACATAATCAAACAGTAAATCACTGTTTGTCAGTCACTGACTAAAACAAAAGGTATTTGAAAAGGGAAAACAAAAGGGATAAACTTACACTATGTGCCCAAAATTTTGGAAACAACAAAAAAACTATATATAATATATATATATATATACACACACACACACATACATTTGGTTTTCTCCAAAAATTGTTTAATTGTGGACAGGTGAATGTGGGTTCATCTGAAACACTGACACTTGTACTTTCAATAAAACAACACATCAAAATGAACTGTTACAAATGTAAACATGCATTAAGATTCTTAAAAGGATTGTTCACCCAAAAATGAAAATGTTCTAATCATCAGCAGCAGAACACAAAGAT
This sequence comes from Xyrauchen texanus, assembly GCF_025860055.1. NCBI lineage: Eukaryota > Metazoa > Chordata > Actinopteri > Cypriniformes > Catostomidae > Xyrauchen > Xyrauchen texanus. Next base: position 37,905,958 of record NC_068306.1, on the reverse strand, counting down.
TTTTGGAAGATTATCTCAGCTCTGTAGGTCTATACAATGCAAGTGAATGTGATCAGACATTTGTAGCTCTTAAGATCACATAAAGGAGACAGAAAAGTAATCCATATGACTCCAGTGTTTAAATCCATATATTTAGAAACAATGTATTAAGTGTGGGTGAGTAACAAAACAATATTTAAGACTTTTTAAACTCTAAATCTCCACTTTAACTTTCACTTTCAAATGAGAAAGTGAAACTAAACAGTCACCACATGTGACTTTCAGATGTAAAAGTGAAAGTGGAGATTTAGACTAAGTAAGATATTTAGTACTTAACATTTTTATCTGTTTCTTACCTATAATATTGCTTCTGAAGATATGGATTTAAATACTGGAGTCTTATGGATTACTTCTGTGTTTCCTTTATGTGCTTTTTAGAGCTTCAAATGTCTGATCATCGTTCACTTGCATTTTATGGACCTACAGAGTTAAGGTATTCTTCTTTTTTTATTTGTGCTCAGCAGAAGAAAGTCATACACATCTAGAATGGTTTGAGAGTGAGTAAATGATGAGAGAGTTTACATTTTTGGGTGAACTATTCCTAATCTTTTTAAAGGATAGTTCATATACATTTTTGTATGTTAAAGATTGCATTGCTCAATCATTTTTTCCCTGTGTCTCTTTAAAAAGTAAAGCTATTTCTGTATGTGGTCAAATGAAGAACGAGACCACACTATTAATGTATGAAGTATACATATCTCAGATATATCTGGCTCCAGGTCAGGCCCTCAAACTCTAATCAGTCAATTATGCACTAGTTGTTGCTGATTAATGTAAATACAAATTTAATCATGTAACCCATAGCAAGTCACTATATTCTGTAAATGTAATGTTATCTAATCCGATACTACAAACACTGGTGACAAAAGAGTTTTTGCGATGCAGGGGGTACACCGCACCAAAATTTGAAAGAACTTAGCAGCCAAATCACATAACTTCCTACAGGGATCCCCTGCTTTTTTGGATTAGGTCCAAAAAAAACTCCTCGTTCTACAGTAGCACTTATGAGAGTGTCCTGACAGCATGTCTGAAGGTCTTTGGGTGTGAAGATTTCTTTTAAATTATCATGATGTTGCTGTGAACTAGTTGGAGAGTGAATGTACTGTACATACAATCTTCATTTAGCAAATGACTAAACACTTACTGTACTTGACGAAGCATGCACACAATGATCTTTGGTGTTTTTTACCAACCCAGTTGTGAAAAATTCTTGAGGGTCAAAGTCAGTTGTTTGGTATGAATTTGACTTCACAATCATACTCATTCTAAGAACATGACATCACACCATCATTGGGCGTAATGTGTCATTCTTTAAATATTACTGGTACCCAAAAAAAGTGGAAGTGGAACTACGCTTGAACTGTTTTGATTTTAAGTCCTTCAACGATGATGGTTTGATGGTTTGTCAATTGGCATGCTGTGCAAAAACAACAAAATATTGTATTCCTAGCAAATTAAAATTCTTGTAAAGGGTAATGTACACCAAAAATAATATTCATTAATATTTGAAGAATTTATATTAAAACATTAAGAATTTCATTATTTGCATTGAGTTGACATAGAAAGAGACTGCATTATGCAGTAGTAGTAACTCCTGCATTAGTCTATGCCAACTTGTATGTTTATGTCAAAAATGAAGTCACTGAAGTTTTCCTTAATGGTCAGGTCATTTGACAACTTCAGAATGTGGATCTTAGCACATGTTACTTTAAAGAATACAGATGACACATGTTTGTACAGCATAACATCCAAAAGACACTTATTGCTGTAATTATATATATATATATATATACTACAGGGTTGGGAGGGTTACATTTGAAATGTGTTCCACAACAGATGACACAATACATGCTGTAAAATGTAATTTGTAACGTATTCCATTAGATTACTCAAGGTCAGTAACATATTCTAAATACTTTGGATTACTTCTTCAACACTGGTAGATTATTTTCACTTGTTTTGACTATAAAAACTCTGACAGTACAGTAAGACAAAATACACATTTTAAAAATACATTCTCTGAAAAACCTAAATATCTTATGCAGTGTATTTTCTAAAACAAGATTAATCTAATTGATATTTTTACAGGAGAACAATACAAAAAATATGATGAAGAATAACATTTTTGACCTAATATCAAAGGTCTTACTAGAAAACAAGAAATTATGATCCAATGTGAATTTTCTTGATAAAAAAATATGATCGTGCCTGATAACATGCAAAATATATGGCTAGAAATAGAGTTTTAGCTGTGCATAAAGCTGACAATCTGCACAAGGTTTATTTCTATTTCATCTGCTCCAAACTTACTTCAAACTCACTTCTGTGTCTTCTCGTATCATAAGAAAGTGTTTCATCACTGTTCAAATGCACTTTGGATTGCATCATTTATATGTATAAATGCTTTACATTTTATTGTCATTTGTTTCATTTAATATTTAGTCCTTTCAGATGGAAAGTAATCTCTTCAGTAATCAAAATACATTTGAATGTAACTGTATTCTAATTACGAATGATTTAAATTGTAACTGTAGTGGAATTCAGTTACTTATATTTTGTATTTTAAATACGTAATCCTGTTACATGTATTCCATTACTCCACAACACTGTGTGTGTATATATATATATACATACAGTGCATCCAGAAAGTATTCACAGCGCTTTTTTTTGTTGTTGTTACAGCCTTATTCCAAAATGGAATAAATTAATTATTTTCCTAAATTCTACAAACAATACCCCATAATGACAACCTGAAAGAAGTTTGTTTGAAATCTTTGCAAATTTATAATAAAAAATAAATAAAATCACATGTACATAAGTATTCACATCCTTTGCTCAATACTTTGTTGAAGCACCTTTGGCACCAATTACAGCCTCAAGTCTTTTTGTGTATGATGCTACAAGCTTGGCACACCTATTTTTGGGCAGTTTCTCCCATTCTTCTTTGCAGGACCTCTCAAGCTCCATCAGGTTGGATGGGGAGCATCGTGGCAGCAGCCATTTTCAGATCTCTCCAGAGATGTTCAATTGGGTTCAAGTCTGGGCTCTGGCTGGGCCACTCAAGGACATTCACAGAGTTGCTGTAGCAACTGTAGCACATTGTTATCTTGGCTGTGTGCTTAGGGTCATTGTCCTGTTTGAAGATGAACCTTCACCCCAGTCTGAGGTCCAGAGTTCTCTGGAGCAGGTTTTCATCAAGGATGTCTCTGTACATTACTGCATTCATCTTTCCCTCGATCCTGACTAGTCTCCCAGTTCCTGCCACTGAAAAACATCCCCACAGCATGATGCTGCCACCACCATGCTTCAATGTAGGGATGGTATTGGCCAGATGATGAGGTTTCCTCCAGACATGATGCTTGCCATTCAGGCCAGAGTTCAATCCTTGTTTCATCAGACCAGAGAATTTTGTTTCTCATGGTCTGAGAGTCCTTCAGGTTCCTTTTGGCAAACACCAGGCGGGCTGTCATCTGCCTTTTACTGAGGAGTGGCTTCCGTTTGGCCACTCTACCATACAGGCCTGATTGGTGGAGTGCTGCAGAGATGGTTGTTCTTCTGGAAGGTTCTCCTCTCTCCACAGAGAAACGCTGAAGCTCTGTCAGAGTGACCATCAGGTTCTTGGTCACCTCCCTGACTAAGGCCCTTCTCCCCGATCGCTCAGTTTGGCCGGGCGGCCAGCTCTAGGAAGAGTCCTGGTGGTTCCAAACTTCTTCCATTTACAGATGATGGAGGCCACTGTGCTCATTGGGACCTTCAATGCTGCAGAAATTGTTCTGTACCCTTCCCCAGATCTGTGCCTCGATACAATCCTGTCTCGAAGGTCTGCAGACAATTCCTTGGACTTCATGGCTTGGTTTGTGCTCTGACATGCACTGTTAACTGTGGGACCTTATATAGACAGGTGTGTGCCTTTAAAAATCATGTCCAATCAACTGAATTTACCACATGTGAACTCCAATCAACTCCAATCAAGTTGTAGAAACATCTCAAGGATGATCAGTGGAAACAGGATGCACAATTATGAGTGTCATGGCAAAGGCTGTGAATACTTTTTTTATTTTTAATAAATTTGCAAAGATTTCAAACAAACTTCTTTCACATTGTCATTATGGGGTATTGTTTGTTGAATTTTGAGGAAATTTATTAATTTAATACATTTTGGAAAAAGGCTGTAACAACAAAATGTGGAAAAAGTGAAGCGCTGTGAATACTTTCCGGATGCACTGTACATACATACATTTCTTTACTTGCACAATGAGGTATTGTAATGCACAGGGTGGAGCAGCAGTATTGTGTTTCCACATCCTGCAGTACTAGATGTAGCTGTTGTGGAAATCTTAGTGTATTGGAGGTTTGCACAAAGAGCTGCAGATTGCTCTTTGTGAGTAATACTGTAATAATCCTCTACACACATGCCTCATGTAACAGCACTCATGAATTGCAGCTAATCTGCCCATGGAATTAATTTTAATTTTTAGATATTTCCATTGTATATTTTTCAAAATAATAATAATAATAATATTGTCACTACTACTACTACTACCAATAATAATAATTTGTTTGATTTAACAATTATATATATATATATATATATATATATATATATATATATATATATATATATATATATATATATATATATATTTTAATCTATTGTTTTGTTTTTTTAATAGCTGCCCTATAGATGAACTGCAATAATGACAACCTGAACTTCCAACACTGTACCTAAAGGGGTCAGTCAAATTCATTATTTTTTTTATTTTTTTAGATAGACTGTAGACCAGGGGTATTCAATTAAAGTTTCAAGAGGTCTGGTCACTACCTTTTTCCCAGCAAAGGTCCAGAAAATAATAACTTGCACAGTGTCAGTAGTCAGTATGGCTTTAAATGTATGTATTGTTGTTTTCCTGGAATAGCTATTATATCTTTCCATGTTGGCAGCAATATTACTTTGTAAAATAAAAAAAATTAAAGCAGAGATGAGGACACTGGCCCAGATACAAAGCCAAAGCAGTGGGGTGTGAGGGATCTTTTCTACCAAACAATTTGGCTAATATATTTCATAGAGTTCATTGGTCGAGGGCACTAATATTAATATTACAAGATAATATCAATTTTTTTTCAAGCTGGATGACGGTAGCCCAGTTTTTTTATTGAATATTTTTACATTCTGAATATTTATTTATTTACTTGAATAATTACTTTTATATTCAGATCACATTGTATGGTACATAGGAGTACTTTTGACTGAGAAAATATAGGTTACTGTATGGGGGTTTAGGAGTTACCCTTGAGAAAACTTTGAAAATATTGTTTTTCCTTGCTAGAATGAAATCAAGAGAGGAGATTGTGTGAGAGAGGATGTTGTTAAATTTGATTGCTTTTAAAGTCGCCTTTTTACTGTCTCTGACGACTGTCATATTTTTCTCCAGTGGCATTCGCAACCTTGTCATAGAATCATGTTACAATAACACAATTTTGGAAAAATTATTTTTATGTCTCCTGTTGTACATAACAGCAATTTTCTGGTGGAATAAACACTAGAGGCGCTAAAACAACAAGGACTTGTATGCCCTTTCACACAAATCACGAGTAAAACAGATTATCAGTTCATAAACTCATACTTTTCTATTTTTTCCGAAATTTCATCTCTGCAGATGGTCAGAACTCCACACATCCGCTCCATGACTCTGCATTTGAAATGACTGACCTCTGGTCTGTCATCGGTCATTTGTTGTATGCAGTGAAAAGGCGGCTTTAGTCCAGTAAGATGAAAGAAAATGATCTAAACTTTTCAAGTTTAAATACAATTTTAAGAAGTTAAATTTTCTTTGGAAACGTAATTAAATAAAAGTATTCTGTTTAAACTGCAAACATTGCAAACGTATACATTAGCTGATTAACATACAGTGAAAGGCTCGTCACTTGCCATTGTCAGTTTGCTCGTTCCTGTTGCGTGTCCTCAACATAGCAACCCACATGAGCTTTGAGTCTTGGGAGGAGGGGGTGGGGGAGACATCTCTCTCCAATATTTTGAATTTGGACGGTAGTACCCATTTTAAATGCTTGATGTCAATGTTACATATTGCTCCTTTAAGTATTTTTATTCAACTAACCCATGCACTTTGCTTTATTCTCACTTTCTGCAGTGTGATTTAGCGAAAGAAGCTGTCTCCATCTACATTGCTGATCATGTCTCTGCTGCTGTTGTTAAAATAACCGCTCCTGGAACTCTACTTAGTCTAATCAGGCTTTATGCGACGGCTCATGTAGCGAGGGAGAGTGGCAACACGCACGGAGCAGGAATGAAATGTGTTCGGCGCTTGAGAAAAGGATTATATAGTATCAGCCGCCCCTGAGTGCTTGTGTTGTGTGCTAATTGGTGACCGCTGATCTAGATAGTTTAACATAGCAGATGTAAGCTAGACATGTCAGTTCAAAACATCCTCTCCAAACTCTTGAACCTAATGTTCCATTCCAGTGTATTTTTTTAGTGGAAATGCATTTTTTTAGCCTTAACCATTACCCGAACAGTACGTTTATTAACTACATAAATATTATTCAAATAACAATTTTTACATTGACATATGCACACAAGACATAAAATAATATCACACCTCATTCATTGTCTGTTTGTTTGTTGATAGGGTTTGGGTCAGGATGCTGTTGTTTTCATTAAATGATCCTGCTATCTCCATTATCTTCCATGTTTTCAAGTCTTTAAGCATAAATCAAGCATGAATGTTCTACTGATGTGGTATGTTCTGTAAGTAGATTTAGGTTCATTATCAATGGCACAATGGCAGTTGTGCTTTTGGCACTGATTTGGGCTTCTCGTCTCACAGTCTGATGGTTTAATAAAGGGATTATCCTATTAAATGTCAAGTGTCCCAGTGTGTAGCGTGTGCACTTCGGCGTGCTAGGTGTATTTATCAATACCACAATGTCCCTCAGTTTTCAGAGTATTGCAGTTTGCTAAAAAGAAGATTTATTCTTGTTTTATCATTTAGGCTCTCCCTTCTCATGACCATGTCTATTGAGAGCAGCTTTTGAAAACATTGATTTGTCCTGCTGGTCGAGCTGCCACTCCTCTTAAAGAGCCAGTACCATTTTCAGTGCCTGCTGAAAAACTCAATGCATAATCAATGTAAAACTTAAAAGTACAGTCCAATGAGTTATGCAAAAAAAAAAAAAAAAAAAAAAAAAAATCTCAAATGTAAAAATAAATGTGTAAATATGCAAATATGGTGAAATTGTTAATTATGAAATATATAGATTTAAATACTGAATAATGATGACTTCACTAAATAGGCTCCTGCACATCATGACAGGCCGAGGTAAGGGGGAAATTGAACTGTTGAGGTATGATTGTGTCCTGTTCCACATTTCAAAACATTTTAAAAATTAAGATGGAGAAAGAGACTGAGAAATAAAGTTCCAAATGTAAACAAACTCTTTGTGGTGTTAATTCAAGAAATGATAAAAAATGTCAAAAGTCCTATTAAATTTTACCTGAAATGCTTTTTTTCCCTTCTTGATTTTTGAAAGCAATACACACACACACACACACACACACACACACACACACACACACACGGTGGTATGAGTTCACTCAAAGACAGTTATCCTTCGTAAGAATCTACATCCTGTGCAATGCCACATCAGTGTCCTGATGCTATGGAAACACTGGCCCCAAAGCCACTGTTAAACATCGTCAACGGCCCGCTCGCCCACTCACCACTACAAACATACCACACCAGCTCAACACAACCCTTCAAATCTACTCCAGCCAAACAGGAATGAAGTTTGGAATGAATGCAGTGAATCAAATCAAATCACTGCTGCTCACTGTTTAAAATCCCACATTATGAAATCATAGAATGATATGTCCTTCCTGTGGGAATCCAAGCCATGTGTTCATTAATAATATGAATTCTAAATAAGCATTTACGAACCCAGGAAAATGTACACATAATCATAGTAAAATTAAAGGAATATTCTGGGTTCAACACAAGTTAAGCTCAATAGACAGCATTTTGGCATAATGTTGAATACCACAACATTGATTTTAACTTGTTCCACCTTTTCTTTAAAAAAATTAAATAAATAAGAAATGGAGGTCACTGTGAGGCATTTATAATGGAAGCGAATGGGGCCAATTTTTGGAAGGTTTGAGGTTGGAAGAAATGTGAAGCTTATAATTTTATTAAAGCACTTTCATTAATTCTTCTGTTAAAACTCTTGTATTATTTGAGCTGTAAAGTTATTTAATTTGTAATTTTTACAGTTGTTTTTGGGTTTGATATTACATCGTCTTGGTAAAAAAGTTGTAAAATTGGCTATAACTTTTCACAGTAAAGGTTTGTTAGTGATTTTCTCAAATTAAAATCATGTTAACACACATATTGTCTTGTTGCTAAACTTTTCAAACAGTCAGTATTTTAATGTTTAAAGATGTGATGGAGATACAGAAATGAAAGAAGGATTATTTACTGAAAAAGATCTTAATCAGTGGAGCAAGAGCTCCATACAACGTAGCAGTCTGGTTTATTTTTAGATATCTGAATATTCTGCATGAAACTTAAACTATATTGTTTCTATACTTACAATCAACAAACTTAAATCAATGGTTTTATATTTAAACCATTATTTACTTTTCGATTACACCATTCACAGGGCTTCATGTAATTGAAGGTTGTGCCCTCTTGAAAGAAGTTAAGTACAGTCTTGTATCTTTGTGTTTTTGTCTGATTTCAATTTGTTTTTTGTTTTTCAAATCAATGTTTGTAATGTTATGATTCTCCATGGAGCTAGTTGGTTTGATTCAAGGCTTATGACTTATGACTTTTGAAATCCCTGTGAAAAAAATAAATAGGGAACATAGTTCCTTAACCAAGACGGCTGAAAAATTGGGTGGGCACTATTGTGCTCATGTCCAGCCAATCAGAGTACTATTCATTGAGTGCATTTACGTGCATGCCAATGCGCTGATAACTACCAAAAATGATCTCATTCAAACAATCCGACAACGCAATAAAACTGCATTTACATGACATTAGAAATCATCTGATTATTCCGTGTTTTTGACGTAAACAGACATGTGCACATTGGTTAAACCAGTAAGAATGCCAGCAAAAGTATTTACATGTAACATGAAATTAGTGTAATGGGCAAACTGTACGTGTACCGATCTAATTATGCTTAAACCAGTTCTGAAAGCCAGTTAAGGCATTTACATGACTACACAAATTGTCTTTTTATTGTGCATAATCTGTGTCATTAGTGTTGTCAACAACTGATGATAATCAATGTAAATCCATCTGTTTTAACTCTGATTAGAATATGGTTTAGCATGTATGCAAGTTACCATGCAAACAGCTAGCTGAAATAATAATAATAAAAATAAATGTATTAATTATTTTGGAAAATGAAATAAGTGATTTTCAATCAGATTTGACTGCTCAGAACAATGCTATGGAAATTGTTAGTTTTATTTCAGTACTAGTAGCAGAAGGATTATTAAAGTCACAAATCATGGTAAACAAATACATATCCTCAACAAATTACTGACAAATTCATTGTGTTCAGTATATACCATATATTACTTTATGCTAACTTTTCAATGATTTCATGTACTGTACATTGATGGGAACGTATAACAAACTTCTAGTTTCTACCGATGGCTGTCCAAGTATACAATGCATAATTAAAGGTGTGCATGTATGTGTTTCTTAAGAGCTCATTAACATAAAAACATCAAAATTATGAAGTCACTTTTTATCTAACATGGTGAGACAACAGAGACATTCACTAGAATATTGCTAGGAAAACAATCTATTCCGATATATCATTTCCCAAAACCATCTCCCAGATCGGCCTATTCAGCGACACCGTTGAGGACTGTGCCCAGCAGTTCTCAGCAGTGAAGAAGCAGACAGGGGCTATACAGCACATCTTGCCCCACACGGCTCAAGATCCCGTACCCCATCTGCTCACCGAAGGCATCCCCCTGCAGCGGCGAAAGCCCAGGTGGCTCCGCCACAGCCCGAGCCCAGTTCTCGGCTCCAGCGTAGAGCCCCGCGCAGGAAGCTGATGCCCCCCACCTCACGGCCTGGCACAAGGACCTGAAAGGCTCCAAGCGCCCCTGAGATGGACGACTCAAGGAGAGAGCTGTCTGCTATGGAGCTGGTACCCAGACCACTCCATCTTCTGGTGGGTGTCCAGAAGGTAAATCTTATGTTTCCTTTTGTGTTGTGTTCGCCAAACCCTGAACGGGCTGCGGTACCCACATTGTCAAGAAAAGAGAGGTTTCCTCACTCCTTGGGTCACATAATCTGTGTTCACGGCCACCATTGTCACGGCCGCAAGACACCGAGTACTCGCAGACAGGGCCCAGCGAATGCGCCCCCCGCCTTCGTGTGCCCAAACGCCGGTTACGCATCTCGATGAGGGCCCAAGAGGCCCTCCTCCTCAGTTGCTAACCCGCCCTATGAGGGTACGCAGAGCAAGGTAAGTGCTTTGAGGTCCCCCTCAACGCAGCCGCCTCGGGTCGAAGCAATGCTCCTCGGCGTGGCGTTGCCTGCTCCCCCTGCTACGAGGCCCCACCCCTAGGTGCATCAGATGCGATTACTCCTTAGTGCCCCTCGCCCGGACCTTGGATACGTGGCTAGCACTTTCCAACCTGTCGCGGTGGCTGGCCAGGACCATCCGAGTGGGCTATGCGATTCAATTCGCCAGGCGCCCGCTCCGGTTCATCGGCGTCCACTTCACCTCTGTGCAGAGCGAAAACACCACCACCCTGAGTTCTGAACCGGGCTTTACATAGACTCAATTTCAAGATGCTGATTCAAAAACACATTTTGTCATGCATCCGGCATCAAGATTGGTTTGTGGCTAAAGACCTAAAGGATGCTTATGTTCACGTATCGGTTTTATCTCGATACAGACCCTTCCTACGGTTTGATACTGCCGGGCGTATCAGTACAAGGTCCTCCCTTTCAGCCTGTCCCAGTCCCCTCACATCTTCACGAAGGTCGCTGGGGCAGCTCTTGCCCTGTTAAGGGAAGTGGGTGTCTGCATACTCAACTATCTATCAATAAAAACCGCACTTAGATCTTCACCCCTCGTCTTCCTTCGTCTGCCTTCGTAACAGAACAACCGACCATAATGGATCTAGCGGTGCAACAGGCAAATTATAAACTGCTCTGCCTCATGCAAGAGGACCGTCCTGTGGAGGATCACATTCGCGACTTCCTGGAGCTGGCGAATGTAGCGGACTTCTCGGACTACTTCCTGGTGGTGTTCTTCAGGGCAAATCTGAACAGTTCGCTCAAGGAGCGGTTGCCACCGGCGACTCGATGCTGGACGCTCCTCAAATTTGTGGAGGAGACTGTACTAGTCTGCGGCTCGCCGTTCACTGTGGGCGTAGTTGAAGAGGGCCCTACCTCTCCTCCCACAGTGGTCACCCCCCAGCCTTCAATGGCTCGTCCCTCCACGCCTGCCACGGCCAAAGAGCCAGCGGTGCCAGCCTCATCCACCTGGAGGAGGAGGAGGAGGAGAAGAGGAAAGGCTTCCGCTCCCCAGTCCACGCCTGCCACGGTCAGCGAGCCAGAGCCCACGCCTACCACGGTCAGCGAGCCAGAGCCCACGCCTGCCACTGTCAGCGAGCCAGAGCCCACCCCTGCCACTGTCAGCGAGCCAGAGCCCACGCCTGCCACAGCCAGCGAGCCAAAGCCCACGCCTGCCACGGTCAGCGAGCCAGACCCCACGCCTGCCACGGTCAGTGAGCCAGCGTAGTCTGCCCGGAGGAGGAGGAGATGAGGAAAGGCTTCTGCTCTCCAGCCTCCGCCTTCCACGGCTCCGTCCACAGAACCTCCCATGGCTCTGCCTTCAGTGTTCAGCGAACCAGAGCTCACACATGCCACGGTCAACAAATCAGCGCCTGTAGCCCCGACCATCAGTGAGCCAGTGCCTGCAGCCTCGACCATCAGTGAGCCAGCACCTGTAGCCTCGACCGTCCCAGAGCAGCGCCCATTTCATTACTGTTTATAATAAGTTATTGAAAATAATAACAATAAAAAACATTCAAGTCATTGTCGAGTCATGCAGTTTAAGTCAAAGTCAAGTCATTTTCTTCCTTTAGTCAATCAAGTCACAAGTCCTTAAATTTGCAACTGGAGTCAGACTCGAGTCAAGTCATGTACCTCGAGTCCCCCACCTCTGCAGTTATGCATATTTTGCATGAGCCCCCCTAAAGTTAAAATCCTAGAACTGCCCCTGCTGCAATGTCAAAACAAAAGATTTATTATTTCAATTGTGAAGTATTTATACACCATAGTTGTACTCTCTTGGTACTGCATGTCATTTTCCTTGATTAATGAAAAAGATAATTGTTCATCAGCATGATTTTCTTTTTTCACTGTAAAACATAAAAAAAATTAATGTGTTACAGTAATGAGTATCATCATTGAAAACAGTAAAAAATGAAACATCCAGACATGTTACTGTGATTGGGAGGCAAAGTGTGTTTAAGTGTCCTGAAAATAATATCACAATGCAGAAAAACTTTATAATCCAAATGTAGGCTTCTTTTTCTAAATGCAAAATATAATCTCATATATTTTTGGATTTGATTTGGAGTCAATTTAACAACAAAATTTTCTTAACCGGTTTCACGAGAATCACCCATTCGTGATGTAAATGACGGGTTATCGGTATTGGTATTTGGTACTGAAATGTATGAATGAATGAATGAATGAATGAACGAATGAATTGTTTAAAAATAAAGCATTTCATTCATTTCTGTCTTTTTGTTTTTTGTTTCTTAGTTGTTGCTTTTTTTTCATAAAAAAAGATAATGGAGAATCCAATTAGCGTTTTTGGTAACACTCAATAATTAGACAGTAATACATGACTAATAATTACACTTGTAAGTGACTAGTTATGGAGTTGTTTGGCATTATAAAGTGCCATAAAGGCTTTATTGGCTGATTTATTATTCTTGTTTTATAGCCCCTTTATATTTGCTTTTGTCAATAAAATATATTTCTTAGCTAAGAACAAAACATAACAAGAGCTAGAATGATGCAAAATAAATCCTTTATTGCTTCTCAGTACTCTGTGTGAATGTGCGGCTTATAAGTATAAAATACATGCATATAGTATTTCAACAAAGCAGGGAAGGTTTGGGTTAGGTTTAGGCGTAGGGTGTTTGTGGGACACTAATATAATACTATTTACATTTTTGCTTGATTCAAATCCTTGAATTTTTTCAAATACTTTTAAGCTGCAAAATAAACGTGATTTCAAAAAGAACCCAGGACTAAAAATTAATCAAGAGCAAGTTTTCTATAATATTTTTATTTTGAGCTCCCACCTCTTTGGAATGATCTTTAAGACAGTTTGTGTAAAGGTGGTTGTTTGGGTGCTTCAAAAATGTCTAAATGCTTCATTAATGCATAATATCAAAGCATGTGACATTCATTTTAAAGAAAGACAGCACTAGCACACTTCTCGAAAAAAAAAACATTTGTTTGGTTTTAAATTATTAAACAATAGATATAATTTGAAAAAAATGCTAAATGTATTTGGACACTTTCTGCTTATCAAATGTTAGTGGGACATGTCCACACATAATGTGCTGCTGAACTCCACCTGTAGGAACTTTGCAGGACACCTGTGGAATCTGGAGGGGAAATAAAAATAAAAATAAACATTTTGGCCCTGGAAAGTTACAAAAAAAAACTGTAGTATTGTTTGTTAACATATGACACTTGGTTTAATATTTTGTCATCACATGCAATAACTTTGAATTAAGTATCCAGTTACTTTATATTTGATATCTCCACATAAGCAACCATTAAATTGTGAAAAGTCTAGATAAGATGATTTATTTTGAAAAAATAAAATAAAAAAGTGTTTCTGTCGGAGCAACAGAATTATATGATTGTGATGAAATGAATTAGAGGTTCATGAGGACAGTCAGTGCATATAAACTCATACACGTACAAACATTTATAAACTGAACTTTCCATTGATGCAACCTGCACTGGTGCAGCACGTTTTTGCACAAGCGAGGTGATTGAATCATGCATGCCTTAAAATAGAAGCCACATTGGTTTACAGGCAGAAAGCAGAAAGATTACACTTTTTCATGAATGTGTAATGCATGAGAGTAAAAGTGAGCATGTTTGTGTATGTGTGCAGAAAAGCTTGTGCATGTGAGTGTCACATATTAGTTAGTGTGTCAGTGCGCGTCTCTGAATATAAGTGTGTATGTGTAAAGAAGAGAGATTGTATGGTTGTGCTTCACATCAAAGGCTCAGGCAAGACTCTTCATTAACAAGTTTCTTTGTTTCCTGCCGGTTAGATTACAGCAACATGTCTCGCTGCCGGTAGATAGTTCTGAGCTAAGGAGGGCACATTAATCTCACGTACTGTACAGACCCCCTTACTACTGAAAAAAACAAACAGTGCTATACACAAACTAAGGTCACGATGAACCGCTTCACACTTACAAATCATGAAAAACAATTTACATGTGAAGGCCAACTGACATTTTAGTGACTGTTTTATTAGTAAATACATATTGAATAATAATTTATCTAACTCTTAAAACATACTTTAATGCAGTCTGTTTGATAAAGATAAAAATTTTGTCATGAATAAAACCAATTAACTTCTTTTTTTTGAGATTAAATCCGGTTGTTGATTATAAACCAAGGGTCCATTGCAGGGCAGTCTGTGGACTAATATTTAAAACATACAGAAATTGGTTCTAAAGGTTCATTTCAAATGTATGTACACAAAAGTAAGAACCTCTTATATCAATTTTGGTTGATTCTATAGATTGTAAAAATAATTAAACATGATTCTACTCTGTAAATAATGTTTTGTTGATTCAACTCTTATTTAGTGCATTTTTGCTTAGGATTCTTGTAGTTTAACTTAATTTAATATGTTTTTCTCACAAATATATTTGTGAATGTAACTTGTGAAAAGTAATTTGAAATGTAGTAAAAAATAGTTTAGATAATTTAGCTTAACATATGTTATAAAAAGTAAACTAAAGTTGATATAATCACAACTTAATATTTTAAGTTGACTGGACAAAAAAGCACCTTGATACAAAAACAAAACCAATGCCATAGTATGGGTTGACAAAGGCAATAAAGGTATGAGAAACAAATGAGCAACAGGGTAAACTCTTGTTGAGTATAATGTAATGATGTTTCTTAATGTTATTAACAGAAAATATTATGTACTTTGGTATAGTGTAAAAACAATATGTCAGTAAATAAACTGTAAAAAGTGATGATCTGCAATTGCTAACTTACAGTATTTCCATCTAACCCCTAAAAATGACTTCAGTTGGTGTTACCTTATATACTCATGTTAAAATACAATTTTTGACTGGATTAAAAACAGTTGATTTACTGTATATGTTACTATAAAGCAGATTTTCAGGTTACCTGACAAAACATTTTTATAGTGTTCAACAAGAAAATATGTTTCTGCATTATCAAGCAATATTTTGTGTTCAGACAGGTCTCCTAAGCCACCAAATTGGCCCAGTTGCTATGGAGGGTAGAGTCACATGGGGTAACCTCCTTATGGTCGCGATTAGTGGTTCTCACGCTCAATGGGGCGTGTGGTAAGTTGTGCGTGGATCGCAGAGAGTAGCTTGAGCCTCCTCATGCTGTGAGTCTCCGCTGTGTCATGCACAACGAGTCACGTGATAAGATGCGCAGAATGACGGTCTTAAAAGCGGAGGCAACTGAGACTTGTCCTCCCCCACCCGGAATGAGGTGAGTATCCGCACCACCATGAGGACCTGCTAAGTAGTGGGAATTGGGCATTCAAATTGGGAGAACAGGAGATAAAAAACAAAACAAAAAATACATATTTTGTGAACATACAGTTGATATACTGTACACGCTTTTCCCGTTTTCAATGATTGTTAGTAGTAAAATGCCACAAATGTGATACTATGCTATTGTTAGTTTAAGCAGCTAGTTCTACTTGATTTGACACTTAAAAACTGACCTGATGTAGTCAGGTTGATTCAGTAATATTTAATAATATTTTCGAATAGACTAAAACCAGTTAATTTAGATGTTACCAAATTTTGTATGTTATTTGATGAAACGTTTTACAGTGTGTAACGTGTTTGATAAGGGTAAACAAATGATACATGCTACACACCTGCACGTGCAGTAAAGTCTACAGCAGTTCATCAGCATTAGTTTCCCCTTGTCTTTAAAAGATTGTGTGCTGAGATATCAGTAATTCATTCATGTCAAACAGTCTGTCTAGCGTTTGGAGAAGCATACAAAAGCATGGTTATAATTTTGAAGCAGTTCTAAAAACAACATTTAGTTATAATGTTTGTTTTTGAAGTCTTCATTTACACGACTGTCCTTTAAGAACAAGTCTTTGCTCTAATTCCAAATTAAAAACAATACATCATATAAATATAAGGTTTAAACTGAATCCAGTTTGTTTCATTGTTTGTTTCATTGTCATTTCCTGTTTACTGTGAGGAGTACAAAAGTCATTACTTATTCAGAGTGTAATGAAACTATCGGTGAAACATATTTGTGACAGCCGAGCATTCTCCAGAGCAAGCCTGATATCACTGCACATAAAATGCTTCTGCTCGAATGGTGCGGCCAATAAAGAAACACACAAGTGGCTTGAGGTAAGCTGTGTCCCTTTGGATATCATTTTTAGGAACTGCAATTTATCCTGAAATCATCCAAGCTCATGTGGAAGCACAGTTGCTCTGTTTAAATGCAGTATGAGCCCTGCATGCAAGACAAACACAGCTTGATTCTGTTCTTGTTTTATTTCCTCACGATCTGTCGGTACAATGCAGTTAGACATGCCAATTCAGTTTCCTTATAGACATCTCCTCCTACTTCTCTTTTTCTTCCACTTTTATCCCTCTTGTTCTTTCTATTTTATTTCAAGGGTTAGAAAAGTCCACAATATATATATATATATATATATATATATATATATATATATATATATATATATATATATATATATATTTGCTCTTTTTTGTGTTTTACCATGACATTTTCTCCCCTGTGGCTAAGAGAAACTTAAATTATACACTCTGACATCTGAAGTCATAAACATTTCTATGCAACAGAAAAGCTAAAAATATAAAGGAGAAACTGATCTAGCATAGAGCTGACGTCACAATATAAACCTAATTTCATGGAAAGCAATGTGCTCCTTAAATAAAGAGTAAAACTAGAGCATTCTCACTATCCGTCTGAGGGCATGCAAATATAAGCTCAGTAGGCAAATAGTGAAAAACATTGAGGAATCATTAGGAAAATGATGTAGAAAAACTGGTTCTGTGAAAAGAGGCTGTCAATATTTAATCAAGGAAAATAAACAAGGTCTCATTTATAATTTAGATTTGCATGCATTAAACAGCTCATTTTTAATCAATTTATTAATATGCATGGGTGATATTGTATAAATATGCAGCCTTATGTAATCCTAGACACATCGTATTCAGTTCTAATCTCAGCTGTAGTTTACAGCAGTACATTTACTCAAATATTATGGCACAGCAGGGGAAAGCATAATTATTTTGCAATTAAAACTCAAAAGACTGTAAAAAAGAAGAAGAAGAAAAAAAATAGTAATGCACAAGGTTGTAGCTTGTATCCATCTCAATAATCTAAATTTACAAACAATTTCCTACTTTTGACAAGTTTGCTCATTTAAGAATATTTGATAATACTTTACACAATAGCTGATTAATTAATATGTAATTATTTTGAGCTGCATTTGAATACATTTTATTATCACATCGCTCTTTGGAATACTTGATTCTGACAGGTCAGTTGCAGCATTCTGTGGTCAAATATTTGTGTGGTGGCGTAGTGGCTAAAACACAGGGCTGTTAATCAGAAGGTTGCTGGTTCGATTCCCACAGTCACCACCATTGTGTCCTTGAGCAAGGCACTTAACTCCAGGTTGTTCTGGGGGGATTGTCCCTGTAATAAGTGCACTGTAAGTCGCTTTGGATAAAAGCGTCTGCCAAATGAATAAATGTAAATGTAAATGTAAATGTAAATGTAAATGTAAATGCAAATATTTAGGTATCATGAGCACTAAACTGTTTAATTGAGCATTGTCCCAGGCAACTGATTCCTACAAAGCTTAGCAACATTCTTGTCTTCCAATACTCAACGTTCTCTTTCTGTCACATGATAAAATAATTTCAACTCAAATCAATACAGCATCTGCCTTTATTAATCTATTTGGTATGTAGGATAATGTACAGTTAGTTCTGCTTAACTCCTAGTTTGGGGTCCTGAATCCCCTTTTGGGGTTTATATTGCACTAATGACTATCTGACAGTACACTATCCCTTACTTAATATCATTACTATAGTTTTAATTAAAGTAACGTAATGTACTTTACAGACACTGCAGACACTATAATGTACACTGGCAGCCAAAAGTTTGGAATAATGTACAGAATTTGCCCTTATGGAAAGAAATTGGTACTTTTATTCAACATTTATTCACCAGTGGCATTCAACTGATCACTATAACATGAAAAATTACTATTTCAATTTGCCTACTACTTCAAAAATCCTCCATGTGCAGCATTGACAGCTATGCAGATCCTTGGCATTCTAGCTCTCAGTTCGTCCAGATACTCAGGTGACATTTCACCTCATGCTTCCTGTAGCACAATACATACATATATAGATGTGGCTGTCTTGTCGGGCACATCTCACACACCTCACAGTCTAGCTGATCCCACAAAAGCTCAATTGGTTAAGATCCATAACACTGTTTTCCAATTATCTGTTGTCCAATGTCTGTATTTCTTTGCCCACTCTAAACTTTTCTTTTTTGTTTTTCTGTTTCAAAAGTGGCTTTTTCTTTGTAATTTTTGCCTGGGATTTTACATGGCAACTGGCCGAACTGTTCGCTGACCTTTTCTGCATATCACGGCTGCGTTTTGTGGTTCGTTCCGCATAATGCGCCAGCTCATTGTTGCTTATAACGGCCCATTCGGTACGTTTCACAGCAGAACCACCGGCCCGCTAAGTTCTCCCAATGGACATTCCACCCTGATCGGCTCAAAAGTGCATCGGCCCACCGGGAAAATGCCCGGTATGCCAGATTGCAGTCCAGCCCTTCCCCTGAGTATTCTCTTTTCTGTTGAGTGTCGTGGAAAATCGCGATGACTCTCTCTGAGTCTTGAGTTCCAGATGCCAAAGTTGTAGTTTATTGAACACCAGCAAACATGAGACCGGTCAGCTGTCCGTTCTGACTCATTATCCTAAGTTCTCAGTTATATACCTTTTTGTTATCTTGTTACCCACTATCTCTGACTAACAAGGTCACTGCCTTGTTTCTTTCCCTCACCCATCTATTAAAAAGAAACATATATCCTCGCCTCTCTATTGAAAAGAAACATATATCTTTGGTAGCCTCTCATATCTTGACCTCATGTTACAGTTCATGGACAGAGTACATCAACTCCTAGAAACATCTGCGTAAACAGCCATGTCCCCATCAAATACTTTTTATCTTTGTCCTACATTTCAGCGCATTCCCACAATGAGGCAGCCTTGTTTGCTCATACACATTATCATTTGACTAATGAAAGAAAACACATCTTGTTTTTGAAGAAATACACCTGTTTTTCAAGGTTATACACCATATGAGCAGGTAGAATTCAATGAAGCTGTCAGCTGGAGGACAAGTGAGGCATCTATTTCTCAAACTAGAGACTCTGATGTACTTCTCTTGTTTAGTTGTACATCTGGCCTTCCACATCTCTTTCTGTCCTTGTTAGAGCCAGTTGTCCTTTGTCTTTGAAGATTTTAGTGTACACCTTTGTTTGGAATCTTCAGTTTTTTGGCAATTTCAAGCCTTTTATAGACTTCATTCCTCAAAACAATGATTGACTGATGAGTTTCTAGAGAAAGCTGTTTCTTTTTACATTTATTGACCTCATATTGAACTTAAGACATTGTTAATCTTCATTTAATGAAACAAATAGCTTTCAAATGTGTTTGATATAATGGCGAAGTATTTTCTAGTACCAAATTAGCAATTTAGCATGATTACTCCAGGATAAGATGTTGGAGTGATTACTGCTGGAAATGGGGCCTTGTAATTTTTTCAAATAGAGATGGTGCTGTTTTTTCACATCAGTAAAGTCCTGACTATAATTTGTGATCAGTTGAATCCCACTTTGGTGAATTAAAGGAACCAATTTCCTTCCAAAACAGCAACATTTTTACATTATTCCAAACATTTAGCTGCCAGTGTAAATTGTTGCCCTGTAAAGATGAAACATGGCTAGATGTTTTAGTGTTTAACGCACATGCGTTAAACAAATATTCTGGGTTGAAAATAAATTAGGCTCAATAAACAGCATTTGTGGCATAATGTTCATTTCCACAATTTTTTTAAACATTATACATGTTAAGATGATTTCAATGTGATAAAATAGCTTACTAACCTTATGTGCCTAAAGTTATATCCAAACGCTTTTGCCATGACAATGAAACTGGGTAATCCTGGTATTGGAAATACCTTACCACACATAAGGTTAGTAAGTGATTGTATTCACACTTAAATCATGTTAAAATATATAATGTTTTCATTTTGTAGCTATACTGTTGAATTTTGTGTATTTCCGTGTTTTGGTTAGCATTACTTCTTTTTTTAATAAAGGACAAAGGACAAGTCGAAATGTTTTTATTTATTTATTGGCAATTGACATTATGCCAGTAATGCTGTTAATAGACACTCACTTGTAATGAACCCAGAATTTTCCTTTAAAATTATAAACAATGGTGAGATAATAAGAGCCTATATTACAGTGCACATACAGTATAGCTGTTTAAGTATTGAGTTATAATCAAATACATGCAATTCATACATTATAATGTGTAACTGCTTATAAACAAATGTAACTAGTAATATTAAAAAGTTATTAATTTTAGAACATGTAATAGACAGTGTAATGTAAAGTGTTACCCAAACACAGTCAAACAAATGTGTTGTACACAGTAAAAGTGTCGAGCTGAAATGTAAATAGAATTATTATAGTGTATAGCCTACTATACAATAGTGCAGTAAGTAGTACACTGTACTTTATTGTATGTATTGTATTATATTGTACTGCATTATAGGAACACCATGTCTCATGGTGTACACTGTATATTACTATATTATTACTATAGTAATTAATGATAATAAAATAATATAAGTAATATCCTTTACTCTGTAAACTGCTTTCTCTTTTGCTTTTAAAAGGATTGTTCACCCAAAAATTATATTTTACTCATCTGGTCATCCCAGATGTTTCTTTCTTTCTTTCAAGACTTTCTTTCTTCTGCATAACACAAATGAAGATTTTTAGAAGAACATCTCATCTCTGTAGGTCCATACTATGCAAGTGAATGGTGGCCAGATATCTGAAGCTCCAAATATCACATAAAGGCATCATAAAAGTAATCCATACAACTTCAGAGGTTAAATCAATTTCTTCTGAAGCGATCTAATTGTTTTGGGTGAGAACAGTCCAAAATGTAACTCCCTTTTCACTATAAATCTTGCAATTGTAGTCTGGAGGCACCATCATGATTTCAAGCTCAATTACACTTTCTAGTACTTGACACATGTGCAGACCTCTAGATGGCACTATAGGAAGTGTAATCAAGCTAGAAATAGTGATTGCCAAGAAGTCTGTAAAGATTTATAGAGAAAAAGGAGTTAAATTTGGGTCTGTTCTCATACAAAACAAAATGGGATCGCATCAGAAAACATTGATTAAACTACTGGAGTATTATGGATTACTTTTATGATGCCTGTGTGTGATATTTGGTGCTTCAAAGTTCTGGCCACCGTTCTCTTGCATTGTGAGGACCAACAGAGCTGAGATATTCTTCTGACAATCTTCATTTGCCATTTTGCAGAAGAAAGAAGTTTAACACATCAATCAGGGATGAAACAATTATGAGAGAATTTTCATTTTTGGGTGAACTATCCTTTTAAGGACAATTATCTTGTCAGTGTCAAATTAAGGTTGGTTAGTAAAAAAAAAAAAAACAGAGGAGGTGTGTTAAGGTGAAATGTTTCAGTGTTGAGAGGGTGATGAATAATAGTGTCGTGTCCCTTTAAGAGCGGACCCCCCCGAGCTCATTGAAGCTGTCAATCACCCGTCGGACCCTTTGATCTTCGCTGCTCTAAAGCGCGAGTGTTTGTTACTTTCAAGTCGCACGGATCCTCAGAGCACAACGAACTTTTCCTCTCTCGCGTGTGAACGGATCCTCTGATCGCACAAAACGGCCACAACAACGACAACGACACAAACTCCATTGATAAAGTTGGCGTGTTGATCAGCATCTGATATGCCGCAGCTGAACGGTGGAGGGGGGGATGATCTCGGGGCGAATGATGAGATGATCGCGTTTAAAGATGAAGGAGATCACGACGAGAAGATCCGCGAGAGCGCGTTCACGGAGAGCGACCTGGCTGATCTCAAATCATCTCTGGTCAACGAGTCAGAGATCAGCCAGAACTCACACTCTGCCGTAAGACTTTCAGCTTATAAATGCGTTACAAGACACGTTTATATGTGAGTTCTGTGTGTTTATATGAGTGAAATAATGTGTGTGTGTGATGAGCAGGTAATCAGGAGAGGTCAGCAGGCGGATCAAAGACTTTACACTGATAAACGAGAACATCTGGACGACGGTAAGACCATACATACAAGTGTGTGGATGTGTGTGTGTGTGTGTGTGTGTGTGTGTGTGTGTGTGTGTAGTCAGTAACAGTTTGGGGACTAAACTCCATAAGAAGTTAGCTAAATATGACAAAATCTGTTTTTGAGGACGTGCTCAGCTGCAAAATCATTTCTAAAAAAAAAAGTATTTTTTTACGTTAAAATTTAAAAAGGTGTGGTGTGGAGTTTGTTGTTGCCTGTAGCCATGATAATTAACTTTATACAAAAGCATAAGTAATCTATAAAAGCTACGTGTGCTTGTTTACTTCGATATACTTTAGTTAAATCTGACAAAACCTCCCTTTGTGGACTTCCTCAAAATTATAAATAGACTAAATAATGTTTTGTTAAGTTTTCGCTTATTAGAAACAATAGCGCTGTTGTGTGTGTCCTCATTTATAAGTCAATGTGTGTGTGTGTGTGTGTGTGTGTAGGCCTACTTGGCTATACTTTGGGGACAACTTTGTCTCATAATTTAAATAAATCTGACTAAAACTCATTGGAGATATCCTCAAAGCCAAAAAATATTCATAAATGAAGTTATTTAGGTGGTAGTCTATATTTATTATAATAAGCATTCTATAAAAACACGAAAAATAGAATAAAAAAGTCTGAGGGAAGTAATCCTTTAGCTAAATAAATATTTGTGTGTGTGTGTGTGTGTGTGTGTGTGTGTGTGTGTGTGTGAAGTGAATGTTCAAGCGGAAATCTGCGTCATTTAAGATTCTATTGATTTGTTGATCAAGTATGTTCTAGATCTATTTCTGTTATTTGTGCTCCAGAATCAAAACTGCTTAGTGGAGGATCTGTGATTGTTCATCATAGTATATTTACAAGAAGGTTTATGAATAAACATACAACAAACAGAAGCAAACGTATTTAGTATTAAGGGTTTACAATGTGATCGAACAACCTTACAAAGTTTTTCAAAGAAATTACATTGACCACTAGTTTTCAAGTGTTTCACAGTCATTCCAAAGTTTTATGGTTGGTCTGTATCTCTCTATCACCTCCAGTGCCAAAACATCAAGATGGAGGAATGTACAAACCTCCGTATTCTGGATACCCTTATCTGATGTTGCCTGAACCATATCTACCAAATGGACCTGTCTCACCATCTGTAAGTTTGGGTTCTTCATGCTTCATTGCTGTTATTCTCTTGCTGTTTTATCATTTGAAGTCCAGGTGTGTTTTTAAGTTCAGGAGACCTTGATGAAGTTTTGCTAAATTTGCTGTGCCGCACTGTAATTGCACTCAATAGATGTTCTGTATGCCCACTAGAACCATTGCTTTGATTTTAATGCCAAACTTAGAAGACATCAATGTACTTCTTTAGATGTGTCAAACTTTATACGGTGCATACACTTTATCATTTGTCACCGGGATTACTTTACTGATGCGGTACTTTATGTCATATGAGACCTTGAATAATCATAGTCACAAAATATAATGAACAATATGTAATCGTGTGTATGTGTATTTGCATGTGTATGAGTATTTATACAGATGCACAAACCTGGCAACTCTCTTAAGACGTATTTCGATGTAAATCAATGATAGACTACATTTGCGGTTGGTGTTAAAGTTGGCTAGTGTCTAGTTGCACAGACATTTACTCCAGTACATACTTTACGCATAGCAAGATGGCAAACGTGGCAAAATTACTTGCGTTACATTCAAGTATTTTCTCAATAGTTGTATGTACAATATAGCTACACAATTTCTCAACCTCTTTGTACTTTATTTACATCATCATTTTTTAGGCAGTTTTGATAATGAACGAATCTGATGTTGATTTTGATCATTTATTTTTTATCAGCGATCAGTGTCACCCTGTGATTTTGGTGTTGTAATTACATTAATATCACAAAGGTGTTTTAATTAAGATTTTTTTTTTACTGTAACTGAAGCTTGATTGTAGTTTGTAGGAAGGGGTCCTTGAAAAGTTTTAATATGAAAATGTTTTGCTGAAACTAAGTCAAATCTTTATATCATCATCCCTTGAAGACTTGCACACTGTTTATTTTTTTTTGCCGAATAGTATTGTTTCAGTAGATGCAGTTATAAGGTTATATTACACAGCTGACTTATAACTTAACGTATTTGACTGCATTTTGATTGAACACTCTCAGAAAAAAATTGTCCTTTTAAGGTACAAGGGCCATCACTACGGTGAAACCTTTACCGCTAGTTAAAATGTATAACCCTTTGGTGTATAACTGTACCCTATAAGTAGATATTTTGTACCTTTAAATGCACATTTGTATGTTGTTGTTAAAGAATGCACCTGGCCAGTACCTTTTTGCCTCCTTAAGGGTACAAATATACACTCACAAGCACTTCATTAGGAACACTATGGTCTGAATGAAGTGCCCGACGTGGTCTTCTGCTGTTGGAGCCCATCCGCCTCAAGGTTCGATACATTGTGCATTCTAAAATGCTATTCTGCTCAGTACAATTGCGGTTATCTGAGTTACCGTAGACTTTCTATCAGCTCGAAACATTCTGCCTATTCTCCGTTGAACTCTCTCATCAAGAAGGCATTTCCTTCGTCAGAACTGCAGCTTGATGGATGTTTTTAGCACCATTCTCTTTACACTCTAGAGACTGTTGTGCATGCCAGGAGATCAGCAGTTACAGAAATACTCAAACCAGCCGGTCTGGCACCAACAATCATGCCACAGTTCAAATCACTGAGATCACATTTTTCCCCCATTCTGATGGTTGATGTTAACATTAACTGAAGCGTCTGACATGTATCTGCATGATTTTACGCATTGCACTTCTGCCACATGATTGGCTGGTTAGAGCATTGAATCAATAAGTAGGTGTACACAGGTGTTCCTAATAGAGTGCTCTGTGAGTGTATAGGCTACCCAAAACTAGGGTACCATCTCAATGACAGCTGCTGTACCTTAAAATGTTGTACCCTTTTTTTCAGCAGTAAATAGGAAGTTGTATGTTTTGTGTGTTGGCTGGTAAATTTAGTTAATCTTTGATTTAAACTTTGTGATATGGGAATCAGGCTGTTTAATAACTTGCGGGAGAATATCCTATTTCTTTTCTCAAGATTATATTTTTTCTTTAGATAGATGATGAACAGATCCATTAGGAAATATTCATGTGCAAAATCCACTATTCTATACGAGTTAGAATGGACACTAAAGATTGCAGATCTAATGTATCTGAATGCAATATTGCTGATGGGTCCATGAAAATTAATCTGGAATGCCAGTTAGTGACAATATGGCTTCGATGTTGTCATTATCATGACAAGGGGATTTTAAAAAAATCATCAAGGTCTTTCTCAGCTTTAACTGTTGAGCAATAACAGTGAATGTTCATGAGCTCCTGGACAGGATGAAGACATCACATGGGAAATGGCTTGATCATCGTTGGTCACGTTAGCGTAGGTTAGAGGGCACTTTCATTCAGTGTTTGTTTGATTTCAAAATCAACATTTTTGTTTTTATTAAGTGGCAAAATCAGTCACCTGGATTGATTTATCATATGTATTCTCGTTACCATGGATGGCTTGAATCAATTAACCTTAATTAACCACGTCATATTAGCTACACATTCAACTGTTTAGCTGATGTTTGACAACTGCAGGTCACTACAGTGTCTGTAGAGGCACCAAACCATCACTCGATACACATAGTATAGAACTGATTAATTGACATATTCAAAATATTTGCCGCACATTTTTAAATATCTAGGAAAATATTGTCACTTTCTGAGGGATTTTTGCCCCATGCATTGGTTAATTTCTGACCTTGGCTTGTTTAGTTAAGTTTCATGTCCTCTACGTACATATTTCTTTCTTTGAGTTGTTTTCCACAGACAAGAGAAAGCGTAACATTAAAGAGATGCCTATTAGTTGAATTCCAAGGATTGTGCTCCATCACTGTGACGGTAAAGGATTAGTGATCATTTCTTATTCTATTGTTTTATGTGGAGATAGTACTAGATTTCATTTGGAAGGCCCTGTAAAATACATCTTTTCTAACCACAATGCACTAACTAAGCCCGATTAACCAATCAAACATTCTCAGAAAATATAATCCTGCTGATTTTACAACATAATCGCTGATCCCTTTATATGTTTCATGTAAAATATCCAAACTCAATGTGCATTTCTTTCCCGAAGACCGAGAGATTGAGTTCAGCTAAAACTCTTGAGCTGTGAGCTCATGTTGATCGGGGCTTGTTCAGCCAGCCTTTAGTCTTTGGGTAAACAAAAGATGAACACTGGCTTTGTGTCATAATCCATCCAAAGAAGCTCTAGGACCCTTGCTTTGCCCCTCTGACTGACAACGATAAGTAACAAACACAGGATTACACACTCTTTAAGAAGAAAGCTCTTTAACCCATTCTGTGGCTTCAATCACTACATGATGTATCACTGGAATACTGGAGTCTTAAACGCTTATACATTTGTCATATTGCAAATTAACCATCCTCTGACTTCCTCCAAAGTAAATAATTCATACAGGGGACGTGTGATATATGGATCGCTGATGGCATTGGAGCATCTCTTTAAAACATTCAACACGACATCAGGCAATGAGTTGGTCCTCATATTGAAATACAAATATGGATAAAAACATATTCCACAAGTCTTTGAAGTGGGGCCATTTAAAGAGAGCCTCTGTGGACGAATCTACACAGGCATTTATGGAACCGGAAATATTTGTGAATTATTAAAATGCGTCCGATCCCCTCAGGTGTTTATAGATATAATTATTGCCGCAGTTGTGTTCCGCTGCGAGAGAGAGCGAGCGAGAGAGACAGGTGTTTAAGGCATGCCATGCTTTAACATGTCACAGCAAGCTGCAGAAGTCACTCAATCTGGGCCGTTCACCAGATTTTTCTGGCATAAATAAGACAAAAATATTATCAGGTTATGAGCCTACTGTCATGTACCGCTATTTCACCAGTGCTGTTGTTGTGCTGAATGATGCAACAACTGACTATGTTACTTCAGAACATGCCCACAAACAAGTGTAACAAGTTTTGAGCTCTTTTTTTTTTTTAACAGGGATAATTTGATTCAGTCCCTTAACAGCTTTGCCAGTGAAATATTTTTTTTAACAAGTGTTAGGGATGGGAAATCGAAAGGAATTGAATGATTCCGGTTCCTTAACAGTTCCAGATTCTTTTAGTACTTTTAAGAAAGCATTATTTGGACATAAGAAATGTTGTTCTTGTTGCATTAACTGCCTTCAGCAGTATGTTGCCAAATGATAGGATAATTTCAGATTTCGATAGAGCAGATATAACAAATCAGAAATAAATGTAATACAATTCATGTTAAAAAATATTTTTACACAGATAATTTAGAGGCATAAATGCAATCTGATAATTGATTCTAACACTCATTCTTCGGGATTTGGTGGACAAATTGCTTGTTTTGCACTTTGAAATCAAAAGAACCGATTCATTAGATTGGGGAAGCAGACTACGGTGGATGCACAGTTTGCTTCACATCTTGAATTCAAAAGAACCGATTCTTCATTTTTGGGAATCGGACTACACTGGACATGCAGTTTGTTTCACATCTTGAATTCAAAAGAACCGATTCATTAGATTGGGGAAGCAGACTACTGTGGCTGCATAGTTTGCTTTACATCATGAATTCAAAAGAACCGATTCTTCATTTTTGGGAATCGGACTTCACTGGTCATGCAGTATATTTTTCACTGTAGATTCAGTAGAGGTGCAGCTTTAATGCTAAATATGTTGTAGCACAACAGGAAATGCTGAGTATTTTAGTATGACGGTCAGTCTGCATCTATGGAAAATTGCAGGTTCAGGAACCATTAACGAAACCGAAAGTTATGAAAATCATACTGTTTCTGGAATAAAAAAAATAAAGATTCTCATCTCACAACCCTAACAAGAACAAGGTATAAATAAAGTGGAGCCTCTGTGCATTTTGACATACACTACCATTCAAAAGTTTGGGGTCACTTGCCTGAAATGTTTCGCATGATCTTAAAAACCTGAGATTTGATCTGAAGGCATATGCTTAAATGTTTGAAATTAGTTTTGTAGACAAAAATATAATTGTGCCAAGATATTAATTTAATTACAAAACTAAAATTGTATTTATTAAAAAGTTTTTGAAAAGGATGACTTGTGGGAAAAAAAGCATCCCAGGGTGATACCTCAAGAAGTTGGTTGAGAAAATGTCAAGGCAAAATCTAGGCAAAGTGTGGCCACTTTGAAGATGATAAAATATAACATAGTTTTAATTGATTTGGGATTTTTTTTAGTTAAAACATAATTCCCATATTTCTATTATTCCATAGTTGTGATGACTTTACTATTATTCTAAAATGTGAAGAAGAAAAAAAGAACAAATTAAAGAATGAGTAAGTTACCCTAAATTTTGAATGGCAGTGTAGATATTAATTAAAATCCACCGGTTTTACGAGCCGGTGCAGAGCCAGTTCTGCAACAGAACCAACTTTTATACAGTGGAAATGCATGAAACTGTTCCAGATTTGGAACTGGCATCCTTATAATGGAAAAGGAGCTATAGTTAACCCCTAACTCCCAGCAAATTTCAGCAACCAGTACCGTTTGTCTGTCAAGTGTTAACAAGTAGGCGACTGGGATGTGTCACCCAGGTGAGTCATGGCATTAGTCGGGCCACTAAAAAGTGTCTAGATCGGGCTTATATACGGATGTGTGGTTGAGTTAAACCACAGGAAGCTGATCACCCAAATATGGAGGCTTGACATAGGACCCCAAATGAATCAAAAATCATAATTTCTTACAAGATTTATTGGAAGACTCCTACTGTTGACTCTTTGAAATCTTCTTCAAATCACTCATAGTCTGAGGACCTCTCACCTTTTTGAATTTTCACCACCTTGAGGCTTTTGTTTTAGCTCTAGACCGATGCCCAGCACATATTCTGCTTCTGTGTCATATCTGTGTTTGTGCTACTGTACCTCTTGTCGTCAAAAAACATTCTCTTAATGAATCAGCTCACCTCTCATCTTCGAGTAAAAGTGAAAGAAAATCCCCCACCTCAAGGCAACCAACACTTTCTGACAGTCATTAATGTCAGTCAACACACCATCAATGATGTATTTATGATCTGAGATGCTATTTTGTCTACCGGAAGGAAATTAAATGCCTGAAAAACAGCAGTGCATGATTTTGAGGAGACTGGGGGTCTCGGGTGACTGATGCTTGTTCTCACCCAGGTGTGGAGGTGTCCCTCCCCCCAGGCCCATTTGTGAGGCTTCAGGGTGGGAAGAGACTCAAGTCTGGCCATTGAAATACTCAGGGGTGGGGGAGAGGAAATAGTGTTTAATGATGAGGGTCACTGTTGTATTCTGTTGTAGTCATGGCAGTGATATCATAAGTAAATGTGCCATTCACCTGAAAAAGATTTGAACAAACCCATAACCCTAAAGGCTTGGCTAGACTGTTTTTCCACGCACCGGTACATCTTAGAACAGTCGGGCACTTAAACCATTTTATCTAAACAAACTCTTACATACAGACAAGTTCAACCCTTGCACACTACGACTGCTTGGTGATACTCTTTAGATACTCTACCGTCAACTCAAGGGGCAACTCAAGATAATGGGCAAAAGACGCGGGCTACACGCGGATAGTCAACTGTAGGAGCAACTGTATGCGAGATGGACTGGCACACGGAAAACCGAAGTATGCTTTAGTATTAAAAAGGGCTGAGCATCAATATCCATATTCTGATTTGGTTTGATTCTGATTCACATGCTTTCGTTTTCGATTCAATCTGATGCGATTCTGATTCATTTGGATATAAATCAGTTATAAGGCCCATTTTGCATACATAAAAAACAAATTCTCTAATGACATAAATAATACAGGGAAACTTCTAACTTGTTAAACTGTGAGAATATACATTTTAAAAATGAATGAATGGCCAAAAATATGCAGTTCAATTGCTATTTATTTGACAGATATAATAATCAACACAACCAAAATTTTAATGCATTTTAAAGTAAATGTCATAAAATCATAAAATCTTTATTTTTACCCAGTCCTAGTATTCAACTTCATATAACTGTTTGTGCTACAGACATGAATGATACCTTTGATCTTGTGGCTTGTTGAGGAGAGATGTTAACTTCAGAAAATGTAAAAATCTTGTCTGCTTTAATGGTAGAAACACGCATCATTCAGAGCAATTAAGCCATTCTGTATTTTCTTTGTTTTCCATCATGCTGCTACACTATAAAACCTTTTTTCTTTCATTGTAACATAAAAGGAGATGCTAGGCAGGAAATGACTTTAGTCATTATTTTGACCACAATCAGTCTTAAGGGTACAAAAGAGGGTGTTCAGTGATAACATGGGATCTCACTCATGCCATTTACATGTGTGCATGTTTCTGTGTGTGTGTGTTGTTGAGCTGTACCCAGCTGTGGCAGTTGTGCTGTTGGTAGGTGGGTATCAGATGCGAGCAGGATTAGGCTGCTGTGATCACACCCATGTGTGCCGCCCCATGTGGCTGCTGAGGCTCCAGTAGGTCTGGCCCGGCACTAATTTGGGGTGCTGGGGGGCGTTGGCTGACCCGGCAGTGGGAAGTGCTGCACAAGCTCTTGTGGGACAAACTCACCATGTGTTCCAGAACTCCTAGTTCCTGTTCTTTTGCTCTGATTGTGTGTCAGAATGTTTATAGGTGGACAAAGCCTCAGTAAGACAAAGAGCAATTTGCAGATCATAAAGGTAATGATGCTTGCAAGGCAGAAAAAAATTGTGTTAAAGGAATAGTTCACTCAGAAATGAAGATTCAGTCTTTATTTACTCACCATCATGTTTTTCCAAACCCAATAGACTTGGAAGGCAAGTGACAGCTTCAGTCACCATTCACTTTCATTGTGCCATACAATGAATGTGAAAGGTGTCTGAGGCCAACATTCGGACAAACATCCCCATTTGAATTCCACTGAAGAAAGTAAGCTGTACAGGGTTAGAACAACAATTTAGGTTTAGGTAAATTTAGGTTTTAGGTTTTGGTGCTGTATAAATGTAATGGTGCATTAGAGCGTTACTTGTATGCTGTGTTTTCTGTCAGTTGTACATGAGGTACAATGTGGCATTTGTGCATGTTGTTACATATACCTTGCCTTTGTTTACCTTTTTTGTCCCTTTTTTCATTCCATAGTTTTCACTTTTGTCCCTTGTTTTGTTCCATAGTCTCCTTGTCAGCGTTGGTGTTCTCTGTCATTGTTTTCACCTGTCCCTCGTTAACTTGCCCTTTGCCTCTGTTTATTCCCTCGTCATCTTGTTGGAGTTCTGTCTGTTCATTGGTCCCTTGTTCCTGTGTTCATGTATTTATATCCTGGTTTTTGTTTCAGTCCTTGTCTTTCGTTGAATGTTGTTAGCCCGGTGTGTTTTCCCTGCCCGTTTTCCCAGTGTTGTGTTTATTTCCCCATTGAGGGTTTTCCTTTGTGTTTGTTTGATTTTGTTAAATAAAGTAAGCTTGCGCTTAGATCCAGTCTCCTCGTCTGCCTTCGCTGCCTTCTGTTCACTACAGAACGAAAGACCCACATATGGATCTAGCGGCTTACTGTAAGGAGCCTGTGCTCACGCCTTCCACGGTCAGCGAGCCAGCGCCCACGCCTGTCACGGTGAGCGAGCCAGCGCCCACGCCTGTCACGGTGAGCGAGCCAGCGCCCACACCTGTCACGGTGAGCGAGCCTACGCATGTCACGGTGAGCGAGCCAGCGCCTGCGGCCTCTACCGTCCCAGAGCCAGCGCCTGCGGCCTCTACCGTCCCTGAGCCAGCGCCTGCGGCCTCTACCGTCCCAGAGCCAGCGCCTGCGGCCTCTACCGTCCCAGAGCCAGCGCCTGTAGCCTCGACCGACCCAGAGCCTTCCTGGGCTTCGCCGCGGCCCCGCCGTCCGCGGCTCATCCTTCTACGGCGTCAGCCTCTCGAGGCCTCCGAGCCTTCTAGGACTCCTCTTCCAGAGTTTCCCGGGGCTCCTCCACTTGAGCCTCCCAAGCCTCCCAGAGCTCCGCCTCTCGAGCTTCCCAGAGCTCCACCTCCCAAGCCTCCTACGGCTCTGTCCACAGAGACTCCAGAGCCTTCTTGGGCTCCGCCGTGGCCCCGCCGTCTGCAGCTCCTCCTCCTACGGCATCTGCTTCTCCAGTTCCCCGAGCTTTCCAGAGCTCCTCCTTCCGAGCTTTCCAGAGCTCCGCCTTCCGAGCTTTCCAGAGCTCCGCCTTCCGAGCTTTCCAGAGCTCCGCCTTCCGAGCCTTCCGAGCTTTCCAGAGCTCCGCCTTCCGAGCTTTCCAGAGCTCCGCCTTCCGAGCTTTCCAGAGCTCCACCTCTCGAGCCTTCCAGGGCTCCGCCTCTCAAGCCTCTCGAGCCTTCCAGGGCTCCGCCTCTCGAGCTTCCCGAGCCTCCCAGGGCTCCGCCTCTCAAGCCTCTCGAGCCTCCCAGAACTCCGCCCCTCAAGTCACTCGAGTCTTCTAGGGCTCCGCCCCTCAAGCCTCTCGAGCCTTCCAGGGCTCCGCCTCCCGAGCCTCCTACGGCTCCGCCTCCAGAACCTGCCGAGCCTCCTACGGCTCCGCCCCAGAGCCTCCTACGGCTCCGCCTCCCGAGCCTCCTATGGCTCCGCCCCCAAAGCCTCCTGAGCCTCCTATGGCTCCGCCTCCTGAGCCTCCTACGGCTCCGCCTCCTGAGCCTCCTACGGCTCCGCCTCCTGAGCCTCCTACGGCTCAGGCCCCAGAGACTCCAGAGCCTTCCAGGTCTCTGCCCCCAAAGCCTCCTACGGCTCCGCCTCCTGAGCCTTCCTCGGCTCCACCTCCTGAGCCTTCCTCAGCTCCGTCCTCAGAGCCTTCTAGACCTCCTGACCCGGCCCCTATCCTGTGGCCTTCTCCCAGGCCCCCTCATCCAGTTCCCATCCTGTGGCCTCCTCCCAGGCCTCCTGACCCGGCCCCTGTCCAGTGGCCTCCTCCCCGGTCCCCCGAACCTATCCTTGCCCTGTGGCCAGCTCCCAGACCTCCTGAACCCATCCTTGCCCTGTGGCCAGCTCCCAGGCCTCCTGAACCCATCCTTGCCCTGTGGCCAGCTCCCAGGCCTCCTGAACCTATCCTCGCCCTGTGGCCAGCTCCCAAGCCTTCTGAACCTATCCCTGCCCGGTGGCCAGCTCCCAGACCACCTGAACCAGTCCTTGCCCTTTGTGCCCCGCAGGACTTCCTGCCTGCCCTCTGTGCCCCCTTGGACTTCCTGCCTGCCCTCTGTGCCCCCTTGGACTTCCTGCCTGCCCTCTGTGCCCCATTGGACTTCCTGCCTGCCCTCTGTGCCCCCTTGGACTTCCTGCCTGCTCTCGTGCCCCCCCCCCCCCAGTCTGCCCGTCTCCTTGTGGTGTGTTTTTTCTTTTTCGGATCGTCTGGAATCCGA
Source organism: Xyrauchen texanus (assembly GCF_025860055.1). Taxonomy (NCBI): domain Eukaryota; kingdom Metazoa; phylum Chordata; class Actinopteri; order Cypriniformes; family Catostomidae; genus Xyrauchen; species Xyrauchen texanus. Next base: position 37,871,715 of record NC_068306.1, on the reverse strand, counting down.
TCCTTGAGGGGGGGCTCTGTTACATATACCTTGCCTTTGTTTACCTTTTTTTGTCCCTTTTTTCATTCCATAGTTTTCACTTTTGTCCCTTGTTTTGTTCCATAGTCTCCTTGTCAGCGTTGGTGTTCTCTGTCATTGTTTTCACCTGTCCCTCGTTAACTTGCCCTTTGCCTCTGTTTATTCCCTCGTCATCTTGTTGGAGTTCTGTCTGTTCATTGGTCCCTTGTTCCTGTGTTCATGTATTTATATCCTGGTTTTTGTTTCAGTCCTTGTCTTTCGTTGAATGTTGTTAGCCCGGTGTGTTTTCCCTGCCCGTTTTCCCAGTGTTGTGTTTATTTCCCCATTGAGGGTTTTCCTTTGTGTTTGTTTGATTTTGTTAAATAAAGTAAGCTTGCGCTTAGATCCAGTCTCCTCGTCTGCCTTCGCTGCCTTCTGTTCACAACACATGTGTTGTTGTGTTGCACTGTAATTTTAAATGATAGTCATAGTGAATCCTGAAAAACAATTATAATATATGTATATGACATTTACAAAAGAATATTTTCAGGTTGCACTGCAGCGTTTGCGTTGAAACATCTGTGAAGGGAAAAGATTGTAGCGATTGGCTGATAAATTATTCAGACCATTTAATACAATTTCACATCCAATTTTTGGGCAATGTTTGAAAGTTCTAAAATTGTTAAAAGTAATTTAAGAAATACATTTTTTTATTAGCAAAGTATGACAAAATATTTTTTAATATAAGTGCTTGATTTAAGTAATGCAGTTGGCTATACATCTTATTTGTCTTAAAATGAAGTTGTATGCATATATAAGTTATAAGATTTTATTGGCAGTGGCCACCCTAATCTCAAGGGGTGGGAGAAAAAAATCGATTCTCTAATGCATTGTAATTCTTTCTCCAATGATTCTGAATCACTTCTGCACAGACACAGATACTGTTGAAGTCAGAAGTTTACATACACCTTAGCCAAATAAAAAACACATTTTTTCACAATTCCTGACATTTAATCATAGAAATCATTGCCTGTCTTAGGTCAGTTAGGATCTACAGACTACTTTATTTTAAGATTGCGAAATGTCAGAATAATAGTAGGGAGAATATTTATTTTATTCTTTCATCACATTCCCAGTGGGTCAGAGTTTACATGCACTTTGTTAGTATTTGCTAGCATTGCTTTTAAATAGTTCAACTTGGGTCAAATGTTTTGGGTAGCCTTCCACAAGCTTCTCACAATAAGTTGCTGGAATTTTGGCCCGTTCCTCCAGACAGAACTGGTGTAACTGAGTCAGGTTTGTAAGCCTCCTTGCTCGCACACACTTTTTCAGTTCTGCCCACAAATCAGATTGAGTTCAGGGCTTTTTGATGGCCACTCCAATACCTTGAGTTTGTTGTCCTTAAGCCATTTTGCCACAACTTTGGAGGTATGCTTGGGGTCATTGTCCATTTGGAAGACCCATTTGCAACCGAGCTTTAACTTCCTGGCTGATGTCTTGAGAATTGATTCAATATATCCTCATAATTTTCCTATTTTGTGAAGTGCACCAGTCCCTCCTGCAGCAAAGCACCCCCACAACATGATGATGCCACCCCCATGCTTCATGGTTGGGATGGTGGTCTTTGGCTTGCAACCGTAACCCTTTTTCCTCCAAACATAACGATGGTCATTATGGCCAAACAGTTGTCCCCATGTGCACTTGCAAACTGTAATTTGGCTTTTTTATGGCGGTTTTGGAGCAGTGGCGTCTTCCTTGCTGAGCAGCATTTCAGGTTATGTTGATATAGGACTCATTTTACTGTGGATATAGATACTTGTTGTTCTGGGATTGATTTGCACTTTTTGCACCAAACTACATTCATCACTAGGAGACCGAATGCGTCTCCTTCCTGAGCAGTATGATGGCTGCTTGGTCCCATGGTGTGACTTGTGTGACAAGGTGACTTGTGGAGGTCCACAATTTTCTTTCTGAGGTGGATTCTTGGTGGATTTCTTTTGATTTTCCAATGATTTCAAGCAAAGATTCTCTGAGTTTGAAGGTAGGCCTTGTCAAAACTATAGTTTGCTAATCTGTGGAGTGGTTAAAAAATGAGTTTTATGTAACCTCCTAAATGGAGAGAACAAGACGTTGTGTCGGAGAAGCGACACTAGGGGTCTCTCTTGAGCGCCGATATATGCCTCTGATCTATGAAAAAAGGCCAATGAGAAGTTGGCAACCGGGATTTGCATATCCCGCCCCTGGACATACGGGTATTTAAGCGGGCAAATACAGGAGTTCATTCAGGATTTTTCTGAGGAGCCGGAAATGGTCCGGCCACAACAGTAGCTCGGCTCAGCGACATGGCGGGGAAGACACAACGTCTCATTAACTCCATCGGGGAACGGAGGTTACATACGTAACCTAGACGTTCCCCTTCTGTCGCTCTCTCCACTTTGTGTCGGAGAAGCGACACTAGGGGTCCCACTTAAATCATGCCATGCACTGGGCCGTTTACGTGAACTGCTGATACAGAAGCGGGCAGGTATTCTTACGTGCAAATGCGACCAGCTGTATCAGAATCCTTATGGTTACCCTAGTGAGGGGAATAAGGTGATGCTTGCCAACCTGGGAACGGGCCAAGCCTGGCCGGCCTCTTTTCTCTCTATGTTTCTCGCATAGAGCAGTTTCGGCCAGGGCCCTTACATGCATTAATGGAAGGGGGTCTTACCCAGTTTCCTATTCTTTTAGGGGGAGAAAACCCTGCGGAGACCACACCTACACTGCAGGGGAGGTAAAGGTGGTGAATACGTCACATGGCCATTTAGGACCTATGTGGGAAAGTTGGTGTGGTGGTAGATCCAGCCTCGTAGAGGGGGGAGTTGCTACAGCATGGCGACCGAGGCAGCTGGAACTGCCTAAGGGAGACACGGGAGTCCACTCGTGAGGGGACAGTACCGCGGAGATTACACACAGGGGGAGTCCGCGAAGGAGGCCTAAAACCTGTGGAGCACCTATTCCAGTACAGGGTATATTAAGTACTCGTGGTGGATTGGGTCGGCGAGTTCCTCCGCTGAACTGCAGACCCATGAGGGCTAGGGAGGAATCAACCAGGGATCCGAGAGATGGGGTCTCCTGGGAAAAAAGGCGCACTATTTTATCTCTGCTGAGGGAAAGGGCACTAGGCGCCCGGCCAGTTCGTCAGCGTGTTACCGAGTTCTACAGGCTCGGACCTGAGAAAACACGGGACGATACTGACTCAACTCGGAGATTGTAGAATCTCGTGAAAGTATTAGGTGTTGCCCACCCTGCTGCTCTATAGATGTCTGCTAGGGAGGTGCCCCTGGCCAGTGCCTATGAGGATCGCAACACTTCTGGTTGAGTGCGCTCGAACCCGCAAGGGGGGGCATGGCCTGGGTGTGATAAGCCAATGAAATGGCATCGACAACCCAGTGGGCGAGCCTCTGTTTGGAGACAGCGTTCCCTTTCTGCTGTCCCCCGAAGCAGACAAAGAGCTGCTCAGAACGTCTAGAGCTCTGCGTGCGGTCCAAATAGATACGCAAAGCACGTACCGGACATAGCAATGAAAGGGCTGGGACGGCCTCCTGCCGGGGAAGCGCTTGCAGGTTCACTACCTGATCTCTGAAGGGCGTGGTAGGAATCTTGGGCACGTAGCCCGGTCGCGGTCTTAGGATCGCGTATGTGTCTGCCGGACCGAACTCCAGGCAAGTGTCGCTGACAGAGAACGCTTGCAGGTCCCCGACCCTCTTGATGGAGGTGAGCGCGATCAACAGGGTCGTTTTGAGAGAGATGGCCCTGAGTCCAGCTGAATCTAGCGGCTCAAAGGGGGTCTCTGGAGGCCCGTGACTGGGCGAGCAGACCCGAAGGTGGTGGCCCAGGCGAGTTATCCGCATCAGATGCTGCTGTGACGCTCTCTGATAAAGCGATGATGTCGTCATCCAATGTCCGGGAACTCAAGGGACCGGAAGGCCGGCCGCTAAGCTGACCGCACTCATCCCGAGCTCGGGGGAAGCAAGCAAGCGTGCTGGGGAGGCGGGAGGTTTCGAGGGGATTTACCCGGCGAAAACGTCCCGTTATTCTCCCCAAATTGTCTTCATCGCCCGCGCCGCCTGCCCCAATCCCGTATGAAGGAGGCAAGGCGCGAGGGGCGGCTGAAGTGGCTTTCTCTCACTACAAGAAAAAGCAGAGATCGCTATGCTGCCGCGGCTATTTTCTCACACTGAAAACATAACCCGTTGGAGAGAATGCTCATCCTGAGCTCGGACGGAAACAAGCAAGCGTGCCGGGGAGGCGGGGGGTTTCGAGGGGATTTTACCCGGCGAAATGGAGCCCGTCATTATCCCCAGATCGTCTTCATCACCCACGGCGCCTGCCCCAATCCCGTAGGAAGGAGGCAAGGTGCGGGGGGCGGCTGAAGTGGCTTTCTCTCACTACAAGAGAAAGCTGCGACCGCAATGCTGTCATGGCTATGTTCTCGTACTGTAAACATAGACCATTCATAAAAACGCTGCCTGCGTGTGATCGCAACCCAGGTACACGAGGCAGTTTTTATGACCGTCAGAGGTGGGGAGAAATCAACCGCATCCTGAAACTACACAGGGGTGAAAAAAACATCCTGAAGAGGACGTTCAACGCCGCTGTGTTTTGCTATTTTTTTAGAGGAAATTACTCTTTTAGAATAACTCTTTCGATTTGTCTGCGCTGTCGAAGCGCCCAGGGGCAACAATGCACAGCCATGCAAGGAAGGAGAAAGCCGTTGTTATACGCCGTCGAATCCAACAGCATGCAGAGCGTCAGAGGATTAAACAGGAACTGGTGTGTGACTCGCAGCAGCCTGCATGCACGACCATCGGCTCCGAAGAAATTTTCAGAATGAACTCCCGTATTTGCCCGCTGTGGAACTGCACATACCACCAAAATCACACATTGACCCATGCCTACTAACGCAAAGGATATCAGTTGTCCAGCTGCTTTTGTATGTTGGCCGTCTGGCACGCTTAGAGGTCAGCCAGCAGTCCTCAGCAGGAGTGGGATCGAACTCATCAACAGAAGGCCCCTCTAGGCTGATCCTCATCAGGCCTTCAGTGGTGGAGACCCCAAGGCAGCTTCTTGTCGAATTTTTAATCCGGTTCTGCGCAGAGAAGCCTCGCTCTTACTGGTAGGCTGAAATTGGCAGCACCAGCATAAGCTGCACCAACTCCAGTATGTTCTTGGGAAAAGATATCTTTCAATTTAATTTAAACTCGTACCATTAACTTATCAAAACCAACTATAGACAGATATCATACATAGACATACACTCAGGACTGTTAGTCTACCTTGTAATCATGCCTGAAGGGGTCCTTTGTCAACATGGCCACTGTAGGACTTGTCCTTGAAATTGTGGCTGACCAGGATTTTCAGCCTCTGCCACTCATCCTGGATTGCAGCCATGTTGCACCCTGATCTGCAGAATTGAACAGAGAAAGTGAGTTTGCAAATATGCAAACATAGCATTGTTTCATATGGCAATTCTTTGTCAAATAAATTCTTACCTCTCTAGAGGCTCCTTGAAATGCTTCATCATGTATGCCACACCATCATCACCAAAGGTGAGAAGGCTGGCCTGGTCTTCTGGCCATGTGTCAGGGTTCAGCACTCTGAAAGACTCCACTGGGGTCTGGACAACCTTATCCTTCAGCAAACCACCAAACCTGGCTTTGAGATCATCCAAACCGATGTTGATGGCCTCCTCCATGTACTGCTTCAGCTGGGGATTGGTGAGGTCCGTGAAGCCTTTCAGATTCCCCTTCAGTGTTATTCCCTTTAACAGAAATAACACACACACACACACACACACACACACACACACACACACACACACACACACACACACACACACACACAATGTAATGTATGGCCATTTTTTTGTCTCCCATAAAAAAATGTATGACTTCTCCTCTGCTTTTCCCTCCTTATCCTCAAATCGTTCTATTGGGCAACGAATACATTGAATTCTCACACTGAGAATTAAGACATTGTCTTAATCATCGAGTTCTCTTACATCCTAACAAGCCCTCATCCTAACACACCTGGAATCTCCTCTCATCACCCTGCTGCTGAGCAAGCATGGTCTGGATCTTCTCCAGCATTCCTCCTGCCTTTGCCCTAAGCTTTAGTGCTTCCAGTCTGGTCACTGTCTTCCTCAACTCTGATGTGGCTTGGGGGAGGATCAGGTCATTCCTTTGCAGGGTGAGGCTAAGTGAGGATAGCTCCTCAAACATGTTTGACAGAAAATGTCAGAATACACAAAAAAGTGCATTCTCCATTTCCCACTTTATCTGTTAAGTAGTGAATACATAAACTGTCACCTGTCAATTATATGATTCTGAAAGTTAATTTGAGTCTTGAACCTGTTTTCTAAAACTAGTGTGGTATCACATTTCCTGTGTAAAACTGACCTTCTTTGCCCGCCCTTGAACTTTCGCTGTTGTTGATGCTATGGCCAGGTGCTCTATGTACTGCAGAACAAAGGAGTACTGGCCTTCGTCAGTGGCAAGGTCCTTGTCTTGTTCATGCAATAGGAAAACTCTATGGACTCTGGGGGCTCTATGGACATGTGGGATCCAACGAGTTCCCTTGACGCTAGACAGTGTGCAAATATCCACACTGAGCTCTTGCCCGAGAACATAGAGCTCTTGTTTGGAATTCCAAACAATTCACCGTCTCCTTCCCCCCTGTCTCTTGTGCCAACAAAAAACAATAATTCTGTGGTATTTACCATTCCAGCATTTAGCATAAGCACAAAAAGATCTCCCATTTAGCCTTAACAGACTGTAGGGGCAAGTGCTGTTAGCGAGCACCTATGAAGGCCGGAACGGTACACGAGGGCCAGCAAATAAAACTAAATCATAGAGAATTTATTAGTTACAAACCTATGTGGCATTAAATATGGCCCATATTCATGGAGGCACCATCTGTCCCGAAGGAGATGCACTTCTTCATCCATGACCCTCCATCCTCCAAACAGTATGAAATGTAGCCTTGGTGGCATCCAAAACACCTCGAATGACAACACAAACAACAATTATACAAAAGTATTTCTGACAAACTAAATAATCTCCATTATGAATAATGATTAAACTTAACACAAGAATAAAGCCTATAAAGAGGAACAACTTACCAATGGCATGGGAGTGCTCAAGGGCCTGTTGCCGACCAAGCAAAAAATGACTGGCTTCCCATCCTCCATCAAGCGTATGTAGACAATCTTGCATTCGGTGTTGGATATATCAGTGTCTCCGTCTATTAGAACGGCTTACGTTAGGTTGTAATCTTTAATCGCACACTGTGCTCGTAAATAATTGTTCTGGTTCGCACATATCTATTTTTAGGAGCAAATGCGAAATACTCGCACTGTAGAGCCCTGACTTAAGTACTCTTTTAATTGGATACTTTCTTACTATTACTTAAGTAATTATTTATGTTAGTACATATTACATTTTTGAAGTAATTGTACTTCTACTTGAGTACAGTTTTTGGCTACTCTACCCACCTCTGTCTGTGAGCTAGTTTGTGTGCATGTCATAGAAAATATATGAACATTTTATAACTTTCATGAATAACCTTAACATTTAGCATCATTGCATTATATAACACTTAACGCTTATATAGTTATGAATGTCATGAAAGTTTAAAATAATAGATTCAAATGCAAGTAAAAAGTGTCATTATACTATTAGTTTATTAGTGGATTATTATTATTACTGATAGGAGATCCATCAGGATTGATGTTGTTTGGTGCTGCCAGTAAGGATTATTTAAAAAGAACTTGAAAAAGGTGTCCTTTGTCATGTATCAAGTATCTTTTGTTTATGAATTCTGTAGTAATTTTTAATGCCTGCTTGTGTATATGAAAGCTCTGTTGTGAAACATTAACAGGTACACATAAAACTGTGCCCCCTTAGGAACACAAGTGCTCCTAAAAAAAAATATATAACTTAAAGATAGGTGTGAAAGGAGACAAAAGATCAGCCTGAGGAAGTCTTTTCGCTGTATATTTAAAACAATCTCCATGAGTTGAGGACTGTAAACTGAGGAACACCATGTTGTGCAACATGTTGTGGAGTTTGTAATCTCAAAGGAACAATGTTTGGGTGGGCCTGGGTAACTCAGCGAGTATTGACGCTGACTACCACCCCTGGAGTCTTGAGGTGTGCTGAGTGACTCCAGCCAGGTCTCCTAAGCAACCAAATTGACCCAGTTGCTATGGAGGGCAGAGTCACATGGGGTAACCTCCTCGTGGTCACGATTAGTGGTTCTCGCTCTCAGTGGGGTGCGTAGTAAATTGTGTGTGGATCACATAAAATATCATGAGCCTCCACATGCTGTGAGTCTCCGCTGTGTCGTAAACAGTGAGCCACATGACAAGATGCAGGGGCTGACTATCTCAGAAGTGGAGGCAGCTGAGTCTTGTCCTTCACCACCCGGTTTGAGGTGAGGAACTGCAGCACCACGAGGACCTAGTAAGCTGTGGGAATTGGGATGCCAAATTTGTGAGAAAAGGGAAACAAACTCAAATAAAACCCCCCCGAAAAGGTACAATGTTTGGTAGGTGACTGCTGCAGTATCCGAGCACTTTACCTGCTGCCTCTGTAGTCGTTCATTTCTGCTGGAGGCGAATCATTGGGGCTTTACCACAAAGTGAGCACTTTAAAAGAAGGGACATCCCAGATTTTCTGCCTGTTTCCTGTCAGATGTTATGGAATGTGGTTGCAATGTGGTTTTTACTCCCTTATGAACATCTACAGCCAACTGGAAAGCATTTGACTGCTAAAAATAGTGCTCTGCCTATGAGACAGAAAACAAGGTCTTCTTGGATCTAAAAGAAGAAAAAAGGTAAACGCTAAATAGCATCACTTTTTAACGATGAACATAAAAGTGAGTCCCAACCCTCTTTTCTTGTGTGAAGTCCCTGTTTGATACTTTCAGGGTACATTTCAACGATTTTCCAGGAAACCCCCTGTGTCTGCATTCAGAGAGTTTATTTGAACTGACTCCTATAATTTTTTAGCACAATAATGCATTGCATTTGTCAAAGGTTGACACTTGTTGAAGGCGTTCTGTACGTTAAGAACTGTGTATGTGTGTGTGTGTGGTGGCAATGGTGACATACATCCTACATCCTGTCTTCAGTGATATCAGGGCCAGAGCGAGGTTTCTCTCTCTGTGAGAGTAGAGTGAAGGTGAGGTGTGCTGTGGTTATCATTGTGAGTATTTGTGCAACTGCACTTTTACTACGATGCAAAAGCTTTGGCAGAAGTTGTTAAAGGAGGAGAAAGCAAGCGTCTCTCTCTGTCTGGGTCTTATCTGATGAAGGAGGAGGAGGTGGGGTGTGGAGTAAACACTGTGTGATGCTGCGTTCTTGCGGATGGTAGTCAGCAGTAAACACAGAGGCTGGTAACCACACGGCACACCTGGTGCACTTTGCTGTAAACGACTTTAAACAGTCAAAGACACTGTTTTCTTCCTTAACTCTTTCACAACTGGGGAACTGTGAAGCATGTTTGATACTACTGACCAAGAACCCAAAGACTGGAGCACCTCTCCTTCTGAAAACTCTTTACATCCTACAAACCTGAGATTAGGAGCAAAACATTGTACACTCTTGAAAAGAAAAGGTTTTACAGCCTGATGCTGTAGGAAAACCTTGCTCTTTTTAAGTACCTGTGGTGCTGTAGAAATATATTTTTAAGTTCCTATGGCGGAACCTCTTTAAAGGAATATTCAGGGTTCAATAAAAGTTAAGCTCAATCAACAGCATTTGTGGAATAATGTTGATTTCCTAAAAATTTCAGTTCGACTTTTCCCTCCTTTTCTTTAAAAAAAAAAAAAAGCATAAATGTAGGTTATACAGTAAGGCACTTACAATGGAAGTTAATGGGGCCAATTCGTAAATTCTTATGTAATGCGGTAAACCCTGTTAACCTGCAAAAATGACAATTTAAACAACTTTACAGCACAAATAATGCACAAGTTTAAAAGAAGAATAAATGTATAAAATGACAAGCTTCACATTTCTGCCTTTAAATCCTCCAAAATCTGGCCACATTCATTTCCATTGTAAGTGCCTCACTGGTTTTCAGAAAACCATCTACAGTAAGTACTGGTATTTTAAAGAACCCAAAGGGGCTACATTTTCCTTTGTTATTGGATGATAAAAGAACCAGTATGCTCCAAGAACCTTTATCCAAGAAGCAGTATAATCCCTGAAGAACCATATGGCCAACTAACTCATGAACCCTTACAGCTAGAAATGGTTCTCAATATAAAGAGGATTCTTTGCTGAACACTAGAACCACTGAAGAACTTTTATTTTTTAGAGTTGTTCCATTAAGAAAGGAAAAGGACATGAGATACAGAGATGAAAGGAGGGAAAAATTTAGCACCGAGATGATCCACATATGTCAAGTTTGAATGGTCTTCCTCAAAAAGCGAGGCTCTGTGGAGACTCCCTGTTGTTTTATGGGTGATTCACTTCATCTCCTTACAAATCTGAGTGAGATTTACAGCTGTACCATGAAGCAGGATGAGATAATTCCAGACACACGGCTTTTTGTAGTGGGACTCAAAGTGATTGCTGCTGTGTCATCCTACAGTCCGTACGTGTTCTGAGGTTTAAAGACCAAATGTGTCAGATATAAACCAGAGCCTCGTTCATTTCAGATGTACTCACTGTTAATTTATGGCAACTCATGCTTTTAATTAGCCTTTATGTTCTTCAAGCAAATGTTATGTGATTGCTCAGCCTTTCTGATGGAAGAATTGGACAGTGGCGCTTGTTTCTGGACAGATATGTTTTTGGAAAATATTGTTTGCTTTTTGTTTGCTGAACGTTGGAGCCATGTCCACAACGAGGGTCCAGTCGTTTATCTGCATTTTGATGACTAAGAAGGTCCTACATGTTCTTCTGCTAGAGATTGTGGGGTTGTAAAGGGTGGATGGGTTTGCTTTGGTAGGTCTTCTTTGGCTGTTCAAGGCTTTGTGTATGTTTGGTTGTTTTAGTACAGTTGTGCGCGGTAAGGTCTTGTGGTTTACCATGGAAAATGAGACCAGCCTGAGCTTGTTCTCCTCAGCTGAAAAACAAAGCAGTCCTGTAACAAGATTGAAACTATAAAATACCCTATAATATTCTATGCAGTCTTGCATGTTGTTTGGTATTCTTAAAGTGTAGCAATTTTTAAGTTAATAATTATAAAATCACTTTTGAGAGTATGCTGGTTCTCTCAAGGAGCCAGATGTTTAATCCTAGTATAGAGTGCTCAATACACAATAGTGGAGACATACTCAGGAAAATGTAAGCCAAATATATATATATATATATATATATATATATATATATATACATATACAGTTGAAGTCAGAAGTTTACATACACCTTAGACAAATACATTTAAACTCACAATTCCTGACATTTCATCGTAGAAAACATCCCATGTCTTAGCTCAGTTAGGATCACTATTTTATTTTAAGAATGTGAAATGTCAGAATAATAGTAGAGGGAATAATTTATTTCAGCTTTTATTTCTTTCATCACATTCCCAGTGGGTCAGATGTTTACATACAATTTGTTAGTATTTGGTAGCATTGCCTTTAAATTGTTAAACTTGGGTCAAACATTTTGGGTAGCCTTCCACAAGCTTCTCACAATAAGTTGCTGGAATTTTGGCCCATTTCTTAAGACAGAACTGGTGTAACTGAGTCAGGTTTGTAGGCCTCCTTGCACGCACACTCTTTTACAGTCACAAATTTTCAGATCCAGGTCAGGGCTTTATGATGGCCACCCAATATCTTGACTTTGTTGACCTTAATCCATTTTGTCACAACTTTGGAGGTATGCTTGGGGTCATTGTCCATTTGGAAGACCCATTTGCAACCAAGCTTTAACTTCTTGGCTGACATCTTGAGATGTTCGTTCAATATAGCCACATAATTTTCTTTCCTCATGATGCCATCTATTTTGAGAACTTCACCAGTCCCTCCTGCAGCAAAGCACCCAAAAACATGATGCAGTCACCCCATGCTTCACAGTTGGGATGGTGTTCTTCAGCTTGCAAGCCTCAGCCTTTATCCTCCAAACATAACGATAGTCATTATGGCCATCAGTTCAACAGTTACATTTTTGTTTCATCAGACCAGAAGAAATTCTTCCAAAAATTAAGATCTTTGTTCCTATGTGCAATTGCAATCTGTAGTCTGGCTTTTTTATGGTTGTTTTGGAGCAGTTGCATCTTCTTTGCTGAGCAGCCTTTCAGGTTATGTCAATATAGGACTCCTTTTACTGTGGATATAGATACTCGTCTACCTGTTTCCTCCAACATCTTCACATGGTCCTTTGCTGTTGTTCTAGGTTTGATTTGCAAAACTACGTTCATCTCTAGGAGACAGAATGTGTCTTCTTCCTGAGGGGTATAAGGCTGCGTGGTCCCATTGTGTTTATACTTGCATTCTATTGTTTGTACAGATGATCGTGGTACCTTCTGGCATTTCGAAATTGCTCTCAAAGATGAACCAGACTTGTGGAGGTCCACAATTTTTTTTTCTGAGGTCTTGGCTGATTTCTTTAGATTTTTTATGATGTCAAGTAAAGAGGCACTGAGTTTAAATGTAGGCCTTAAAATACATCCACAGGTACACCTCCAATCGAGTAAGCCTCCAAAGGCTTGACATAATTTTCTGGAATTTTTCAAGCAGTTAACATAGTGTATTAAGCTTCTGACCCACTGGAATTGTGATATAGTCAAATAAAAGTGAAGCAATCTGTCTGTAAACAATCGTTGGAAAAATTACTCATGTCATGCACAAAGTAGATGCCCTAAACAACTTGCCAAAACTATAGTTTGCTAATATTAAATCTGTGGAGTGGTTAAAAAATGAGTTTTATTGACTTAAACCTAAGTGCATGTAAACTTCTGACTCCAACTATATATATATATATATATATATATATATATATATATATATATATATATATATATATATATATATATATAGATAAATAGATAACAAATTTTAATCAAATTAATTACACGATGTCCCGATTAATTAATCGCGATTAATCACATTTAATCGCATATACAAATATTTGCTGAGAAAGCCCCTCATATAACAATAATTCAATATATAGTGATGAAATAAGTATACATAGTTATCTTTAAAAATAAAATAATGTATATATATATATATTCAGATAATTAAAATGGATTACATTCTTGTGGTAGAAGAGTTAATCATTGATAAGAAAAAACAAAAAACAGCTTTAGAATACAATGTATTGTTTACCAACATATTATTGAACATAAACCAATCATTGGCATACAGTTCACAGCAATCAATTTTGCAAGTGAATTTGTCAATCAGAGATTTATTATGAAGGCTTGTTTAAGGACCCGTCAATTACAACAAGCGTCAGACATGCTTGTGTAGCCTCTCGGGTGCGTTGTATTATAAACATAAAAATGTTTTGTCACCGTGTCAAGTTAAATATAGTTTAATATTTAGAACACATCTTGCAATCCCGTAGTTAAAATTTGCGCTCCATCAAATGTTTTGAATGCAAGAACGTAAAGAATGTCTGTTTTGTGCTGTCTGCGTTGCCACACAGCTGAAATTTCAATTACTGCCCTCTGGAGTAAACAGGTGGTACTACAAGCTTGCATTTCTCAGGAATCTTCCTTATTACAATCTGGGGGCATTGCGATTAATTGCGTAAAAAATTTGTACGCGTTATTTTTAATAAAATGAATCGCACTGAATGAACATGTTAAATCGACAGCCCTAATATATATATATATATATATATATATATATTAGAGATGCACCGATCGACCGGCCAGGGACCGGAATTAGCCGATTTTCCGCATGCTCGGCCAGACCGGTGATTGGCCGGTCAGCCTCACGTCTTTCCGATTCCAAGCCGGTCCGTTTTGTTGCCAGCGGCGCAGGCAATAACGTCACAGCCGCACGTAAACATGTCATTGGCGTGGAAGATCTTCACTGTGAGTGAAGAATACATCAAGTTCGAAATGTGTAATAATTGTAAGTAAGCCAAAGTAAACCGTGGGGGAACCACCACAATAACTTTCGGATCAACAAACCTAATTAGAGATTTAAAACACCATCACCCAGCTGAAAATGCCCATTTTAAAAAAGAAGCTAAAATTGAGGGATCAGAAATCTGATACAGAGGGATCAGAAATCTGATACAGAGTAGTACTTTCCGACGTCGTGTTGCCCGAGTTGTTTAATCTTGTGTCATGTCACACACGCAGCCTGTTATCTGTCAACATTTGGGTACACAAATCCGGGAGAGGGGAAGTGGGGTGCTGGATGGCAGAGGCAGGCTAAATACTATACAAATTGTGCCGTTGTGATTTAATGTGCTGAGTAACGTAATTTTTCCCACAGTGTCCGATATTAAAATCAGTGCGACACACATTGTAAAAGGCGTGGGCATTGTCGGTATGGCTTCAGGATATAAAATAAAATTCTTCCATCCAGTTGTTGTTAAATGTACATGTATATTTAGTATTTATCACCGGAGCACCAGCTGAGTCTTCCTCTCCCATCTACCAGTTATGCTTGATTGAACATCCCGCGTCTACTGCCTGCGCAGATATCAACAGCGCAAATGGGTTGTAGGTTGTCAGGTTGAGGTCATGAATGAATTGTAATGTGTATGATGTGTCGATTATGTGAGTAGGATGCGTTTCATTCAAGATCTGGCAACTGGACCACCTTGGAATAATATATTGATGTGATTATTCATATAACGTGGTTTGGGCCATACAAATTACGGGAGTTTTTTTGGGAGAAATAACAAAACGGGAGACTCCCGGGAAAAACGGGAGTGTTGACAGGTATGCAAGCCATTCCTGAAGCAGTGTTCAGTTTTACAACTGATATTTGGACATCTAACGTAAGTTGAGTGTATTAGACACTTCAATTTTTCAGATCTTTGGAATTGTTTTGTTAGACGAGTAATAAAGAGAAAAAGGTCCATTTATAAAAATAGTGGAAAATGACATCTGTTATATAAAGCAACTCATTTGCAGTTAATTGTTTCTACCTCTTTCCAGTCACAGAGCACTTTATTTTCAGAGTTGTTTAAGTGAGAGAAGATCCTGTAACTTAGTGCAGTTTGGGGGAAAATGTAATTTTTAATCATTTATTTTATTATGAAAATAAAATGTTGCATTGAAGAAAGGTAGATTTTGTTTGTATGCTGTCAATAAAAGTTCTTAGAAAGAAAATGTGAAAAAAATCGGTATCGGCAGGTCACAATTGAAAAAAATCGGAAATCGGAATCGGCCAAGAAAATTGCAGTCGGTGCATCTCTAATATATATATATATGTCTGTTCTCACCTGAAAGCGTTTTGGATCTTGTTCTGCATAATAAAAAAATGTCTTACTTGTTAAAGTCTGCATGAGGGTGTGTTAATGATTCCTGAAAACGTGATCATCTATGAATCTGAAAACATTCCAACTGAAAATCTTTGAACACAAAGTAGCTTTGATTTAAACTAGTGGTTTTTCACTCTTGGCTAGCGTGTTGTACAAGCATTGCACCAGATTGTGATGCCTTGCGGGAAGTGTTTATTCTTATGGCAGATGCTGGAAGATTGGCCGCATCCATATGACTGAAAGACTCTTTAAGGAGCAGTGACTTACTGCGGAAAAATCTGTGGTCACAGTTGTGCACGCTGCTCTTGCCCATGTTGCTATTGGCCATTGATGAAACGCAGCGGAGGTATCTATTGCATAAGTGACTCTGCCTGCAGTTCTATGTGACAGAGAGACGTTTACAGGCAGGGAGCTGCTCTCCATTAGCGTCTTGGCTCTGGGTTAACGCTCGTGGAAGTCGAGGAGTCACTGGCAATTATGGGATGCAGAGGCAGGCAGAGCTCTTCCATCCCCTTGGAGGAGGCAGTGCTTACATTAGAAACCACATATTTATATTTCAAATCATCATCAAACAATAAGCCTTACCACAGAACAAATTGAATGCAATGTTCAGAATGGGATGGAAAGATGGCAGGGGAGGGTTACATCCAATTCTCTCTGCAGCTCTTCGACAGACTGCAGTCCATACATGCTCTATTTTAAGTTTTGGCAAAGTGTGCAAAAGGGCCCTGGAACTTTTTAGGGGGGGTGACAATTATATGGTGAGGTGGCTCGCTGTGTTATTTGCCCAAATGATCAATTTGCTCGATACTTCCCTCATTGTGACAGGCTGACCACATACATAAAACCCTGATGCTATATTATATATTTCACCATCAGAGGATAATCTCTTAAGAGAGAATTCACGAAACAGTTGTGCCAATTTTACATGCTGTATTCAAAGGCAAAGCCCTGCATTTTGTTCTGGATCGCGGTGGTGGAGTGATGCTGTATTGTGTCTGTAAATTACGCCAGATTGTTGTAATCTGCTGCAACCTCCACTAGCTAGCACTCAGCACCAACCCGCAAGATGGGGAACTGCTCTGTGCAAATTAAGATTAGCACTATTTATTTGAGTATGTTTGCCCCATTACCTAGTTGACATCTAGTTCCTATAGTGACCACATTTTCATGCATTTAAGAAAACGGTTACCGTAATTTCCGGACTATTGAGCGCACCTGAATATAAGCCGCACCCACTGATTTTTAAATAAAATATTATTTTGAACATAAATAAGCCGCACCTGTCTATAAGCTGCAGGTGCCTACCGGTACATTGAAACAAATTAACTTTACTCAGGCTTTAACGAAACCTGGCTTGTAACAAAAATAAATAGGCTTTAACGAAACACGGTGTGGCAGCGGGGGCGTGGTCAAGCGCCCGTCCGGGAGAGAAAAGCGGTAAGAAAGAGCTTAGAAAGTGACACACGTCAGTCTAGTGTTGGCGCATAGAAGAATTGAGAAACTTTATAAAATTGATTGTAAACATTGCTGTGGCCATTAAAAGCCTTACCTGGAACGTCAAGTGCCCTGCTGAAAACTGTCACACTGGTGCCCGTGTGACAGTTTTCCCAAGAAGGACATGTGAAGCAGGGCACTTGAAATTAGACACCAGTGTTAGACATAATTTAGCGCAGGTGTAAGCGCCCTTACAGCTTTTCTCTCCCGGACAGGCGCTTGACCATGCCCCCGCTGCCACACATGGCTTGTAATAAAACATTTGCAGTAAACAGTAGCCTACCAAGAAAGTCATTGGTCACTATCTTCCTCGTCCTGTGCACTGAAACCACTGAAGTCATCTCCTTCGGTGTCGGAGTCAATTCCTCACGCTGCTGTTTCCAGCATCTTATCATCGACTCATTAAGACCAAGCTCCCGTGCAGCAGCCAGATCAATCGCCTTCAACTTGAAAGCAGCATCATATGCGTTTCTCCATGTCTTTGCCATGGTGAGGGTGACAAAATTACTACCGTAATCAGAATGATGGGAAGTTTGAGCGCTCGATTTAATCTAAACAGTAAACAAAAAAAGTTGTTTTGACCTTAACCCGTTCGGCAATTTCATTGGTCTAATGAAAGCTTCACGCTGCAAAAAAACTGAGCACGTCACAGAATGTTTTTTAAAAAAATTTTTTTATAAAATTTGAAAGCGGGAAAAATCCATATATTAGCCGCGTCATTGTATAAGCCGCGAGGTTCAAAGCGTGGGAAAAAAGTTGCGGCTTATAGTCCATGG
This sequence comes from Xyrauchen texanus, assembly GCF_025860055.1. Taxonomy (NCBI): domain Eukaryota; kingdom Metazoa; phylum Chordata; class Actinopteri; order Cypriniformes; family Catostomidae; genus Xyrauchen; species Xyrauchen texanus. The sequence goes on along the minus strand of NC_068306.1, from coordinate 37,854,003 downwards.
TTTATAGTCCGTGGTAATTCCAGGGTTTTTGCAGAATGCAGCGTTCTGAAACGTCATGTAAAAAAGAATTGATATCCTTACTCCATGTAAGGGATTAAGAGAAAGCGGTTTAACACAAGAGGGAAACACCACTATTGTAGCGCAAGTCACGATAGAAAGTAAAGGAAACAAGCACAGCAACAACTCTGGAATTTCTGAAAATAAAACAAAGAAACGTAGAATAAAATCTGTATTCGGACCGAGCCACATGTATACGGGAGGATAGAGCACACCGTGATCACAGCTCATGTAAACACATACACCAATTGTGTCTTAAGCAGCTTTCTCACAGTAAACGGCTTTGTGTTGTCCATGTAAACATAGTGAATTAGGTGCTCAAGCAATGCAGATGTGCACTTAGCGCACACAATTCATTCTTAGTGAAACCTCCATTTCTTATATAACGTGGAATTCACAAATTAATTACAGGTGCAGGTTTATGATTCTGAAAGTTCTCTTATTAAAGTTAACTCCTTTTCATTCCGAGACATGACCTGCTGCATAGTGCACATTATCTGGAATGTTGTGCAGAGATGCTTCTGTCAGGGTTCCTACGCTTACGGTAAACTATAATTTCCAGGCCTGGAAAAGTTATGGAAATTGATCAAATCTTAAAAGTCATGGAAAAAATCTTGGAAATTCTGTAGTGAATGTACTGTAATTGTTTTTAGGATTTCTCTACTCTCTATTTCTAAAAATATCTCATTAGCTAGATAGTGCTCTTGTGTGGAGAAATAGGCTAAAAAAGCACAAGTTAAGAGAGCGAGATTTAGTACAACAATAGAACAGAACGCATGTGTTTTGAGTGTTCTTTTAAACTGGGCACAGTGGCTGAATAAAAAAAATAAAAACAGATGCGGCGCAACGGTCAAATGTGTCCATCTAGCTTATGTTCACATCGAAATGGAAATAAAATAAAAACACTTTCGGTGTGAACAGCTCATTATGTCTTGCACTTTGAAAACCCCTGGCTTAAGAGACACAATTTCGGTCATAAATCACATTTGACAAAATGGGTAGTTACTGCATTTTGCTTTTGCATGGCAGTACAACTTGAATCACGTGGCTGCATGTACCTCATATCTCATCGTCAACTTGAAAGTGTTAAAATACAGTCCAAAACACACATAACGCCAGTCCACTGTTGCATTCTGTGCTCTGGAAGATGAAAGCATATTCCTGAACATCAAATCAATACTCCAGTCGATAAAAACATGAAGAGAGATTAAAGAGTAGAGATCAGGCCTCAGCGTGATAATAGATGTCACGAGAGCCAGTTGGACAAGGCTTTAATTGATGTGAGCTGGGGCAGGGGGAGTAATGCATGAATGTGAAGTGAAGGTGTTATAATGATCATGAGCTGATCTTCAGAGAGATCACACTGCTCCTTTCATCAGTCTTAATCTTCAAATACATTAGCTTTTACATCACACTGTTCTTTCACCAACATGGTTTTTGGTTTTGGCTTTTGAACATGTTGGAAAATCATATTTGTAATATCTATTATAATGTTACTTGCTAAGGCAAAAATCACTATTATTATAGCTCATTCTTAAGGTTACCCTAATAGCACACTGACATCACCCAGATGTCTATTTGATGAGTGTGTTTCATCTGATAGATGTATGTAACATAGTTTGTGATTGGGGGCAAGGAGGAAACAAGAGCCGGCGAGTTCCAACACAAAAAGGTATTTTATTTTTAACAGAAAACTTTATTCTTTAAACACTCTAGTCTCTGTGGGTGCGTGGTAGCCCTCTCTCTTCCTCAATGGCGTCCCTAAAATCCATCTCCAACTTTCACATTTACATTTATGCATTTGGCAGACGCTTTTATCCAAAGCGACTTACAGAGCCCTTATTACAGGGACAATCCCCCTGGAGCAACCTGGAGTTAAGTGCCTTGCTCAAGGACACAATGGTGGTGGCTGTGGTGCTGTGGGGCTCGAACCAGCATCCTTCTGATTAGCAGATTACCAGTTATGGTAGACCACTACACCACCACCACTCCTGCTTAGACCACTACTCCACCACCACCACCACTTTCACTGCAATGACAAACAGAGACAATCATCGCCAGGTGATGATCCTTACCGTTCTTATCTCCTGATCTCGCTGTCCATTCAGAAACCGCCGCTCAACCACACCCCCACCACCACAATGTATTTTTAAGGTTGTTTGCTCATCTGCAATACATCTGTAAGATGTTTCCTCTCAGATGCTAATAAGACATTCAGCAGATGTCTTTGAGAGGTTTATGATTGAGAATGTTTGCAAATCTGGTAAAGCCACCCCAGCGGCTCCCCGGCTCGGTCCTTCTACCTACGGGTATGAGGCGGAGTCGGTTAGCACTGGGGCCGATCTGGGGACTTCAGTGGGAGCCTCTCAGCCAGGAAACCCCCCCATGGACCTCCCATTCACCAGTATGCTCGTAGGCCTGGTTGTGTTCTGGGATGAGATGCGAAGAGGACGAGCTATCGATTGCAGCATCGGAGAGCTGGTGCTGTAGCCCAGTTGCAGGCTGACGTGTAGCTGGCAGCCATGCTTGCCTGTGCAGCCATGAGTCGGGCTGGAGTGGAACCCCTCGGCCTGTAGGCTTATGTCATCATTGCGGCTAAGGCCTACGGCTCTGCTGGATATGTCGCCTCTGCCTTGCATGCCATGGCACTCCTGCAGGTACACCAAGCCAAGGCACTTAAAAAAATGCTCGAGGGTAGTCCTGACCCAGGACTAATGCAGGAGCTGCGCTCGGCGACCGATCTCTCCCTCCGGGCGACGAAGGTCACGGTGCGGTCTCTCGTTCAGGCGATGTCCACCCTGGTGGTCCAGGAACGCCACCTTTTGGCTCAACCTGGTTGAGTCGTGAACTTGGGGGCATGGCTCGCTCTCCAATCCGTCGCTTTGGCTGATCAGGACTGTTTGACTCGGCTATGCGATTCAGTTTGCCAGGCGCCCACCCAGGTTAAACGGCGTCCACTTCACTGAGGTGAAAGGCGAGAACGCCTCTGCCATGTGCAAAGAGATCGCCTCCCTCCTACAGAAGAACGCGATAGAGCCTGTTCCTCCAGCCGAGATGAAGAAGGGGTTTTACAGCCCCTACTTCATTGTACCAAAAAGGCAGCATATTTTGCACTCTCAGTCGGAGGTATGACACACTTGCTGTATCAGAATGGTGGAGGGGTGACTGACATACCAGCTCCCCCTGACTCTTTCTCTCTGATTCCATGTCATGTGGAGCCTGCCGAAATAACAACAGTAGTACCACGTCAACATAAACATAATTTAAGGTGCAGTTCAAGGAGTAACTTTACCTTGTGATTGTGTGTAATTGTGTATTTATCCTCTCGAGGTGTATGTCCATATGCAGCTTTCAGTGAGTTAAGGATTTATATTAAACAAAAACCGAAAGTTCTGCACTCTATTCCAGTCATTGTAGTGTAGGAGAACTCCAGAAAATGATTGGTGACAGAATCACTTTGGATTACAATTGCTATTTGTTATGATAAATGGCAGTGAGTGCGATCGCTGATGAAATTTTCAGATCAGAGCATGGCATATTGTCAGTTCTTCTGTAAAAGAAGCTCATTGGTCACTGTCCTGGCAAAATTATTATTCTTTTTTTGCTATGTTTGATACTTATTTCCTGTTGGTATAACCATTAACTCAGCAGGGAGTCCCAACGGTCTCGCTGGCAGACGCTAATGCACTCTCCGCCTTTAACCTACTGACCAGCGATTATGTAAATGAAGGTTACACCTGAAAATCGCTGAAAATAATTGTCTAGTGTGATGCCGGCTTTAGCAAACACATAGCAACACCCTGGCAACCACCCAGAACAGCCTAGCAACTGCATAGTAATGTGCTAATTCTCACCCTGAACACCCATAAATTTCTTCAGAAAACCCTAGAACCCACCGACTTTAGCAGCGTTCTAGAAACCACCCAGAACTGCCTTGTAAGTGCACAACAACATGCTAAAAACAACTCAGAACACCTTTGCAACCACTAGCAGCATCCTGGCAACCACCCAGAAGCCCCTAGCAACCATCTATCATCATCCTAGACCACTCTGATCAGCATAGTAATTGCATGTTAATGCACTAAAACACACTCAGATTTAACTATATTTTCTTCATAACACTCTAGCAACCACACAGACCTTGCAACTGCATAGCAAGATGCTCAAAACCACTGAGGACACTTCAGCAACCACATAACACATAATCACCCTGGCAACAACCAGACCAGTAAAGTAGTTATGAAATCACTTCGGTGGTGGTGCGGGAACTGGGAAGTGGATTTCCGAAACATTTGCTTGCAAGTCGCTATGGATGTTTCCACATTTGATTTTTCTTTAAATCTGTGTGTGCTTGCAAGTTATTTTAAAGCCGAGGAGGCTTTTTCAAGTGCAGGATAATTGCCTGTATGCTTTTGAGTAAGTAGCCTAGAAAATTACTATTTTAGGCTAGTTATGCCATTTTTTTCCACCCTGCGGATCAAAAAGACTATTTTCAATGATGTGCCAACTGCTTAACGGGTTAAACTATCTTTTATTCTGTGCACACATAATTTTTAAGACAATATATTCAGCTTATTGTGCATTTCTAACAGGCCTATTTTTCTATCCTATAGTTACATTTTTACATCGTAACTGTTATTGGTTAATGTTCTTAACCGAACAGCTGTCATATTTTTTTCTTTCTTAGATTTGGCTTACCTGTTAATTATTTTCAACAGTGTCCAGATTTTTTTTATATGATAAGGAACTTTTGCTTGGTGAATTCCATTATGAGGCTTTAGGGTTGCTCAATTGGTTCTGCAATATTCATTCAATTGTTTTCAATAAATGTATTCGCTAATGTTGATTTAGTGAGTGCTTGTCATGTTCTATATTTAATGTACAATGATCATAATGCAATGCAAGTATGTTGCAGATTTAGTGTCGGATTTGGCTGTTGGAATAGATTAAGAATTTAAATGGCTCACATAAACACAAATGTTTTTGGGTGGTTTTGAGGGTTTATAATAATATATATATATATATATATATATATAAAATGGGTAAAAAATATGTTTTTATAATAGCACTTGGCTGTGAACGCACAGAACGATGCAGACACACCAACACAGAACCGCCTGTTTGGCTACTACACAGTCTGCGGCTTAGGTTTGACACTCAAAAAAGAAAAAAATCTAGATAATCTGCATGTCTTCACTGTCATTAGCACATTTATCTCATTTCCTTCTTGTTCTTTATGCTGATTTGACTAAACTTTCACCTTAGCATGGATTTGACCTGTTTTTATTACAGATTCAAGCATGTGAGTGTTTGACATCACCAAAGCACCGCAAATGTACGCACATCTGATATCCATGATAGAGACTTCGATAACCTGTTTCAGGAAGTTTTATCTCATTCTTTAGTGGGTCCTTTGATGCAACAGGAAGTGATGTGTTCCCATGATTTCATTTCCTCTTCCAAGGTCTATTAACACAATGTCCTGATGAGGGTTTAGTGGTCTAAGTCTGATAAAAACATAGTATTCTCAAAAGGCACCCAAAGGCATAATTATTTATTTGCTCTGTAACAGCTGTGACTTGACTGTTGTTTACAGAAACTGTATGACACTTGCATGCCATTCTTGTATATACAATGTCATAACATCTCCATCATTGTATTCTTCTCATGTGGTGATGTCAGGCTTCTTTTAGTTTGCTGTGTAAAAAAAATATTGCCATTGGGAATTTGGTTAGGGATCATATGAAGTATTCAGAAACATAATCTTCATAGAATAGCCTCAGGACATTTTTCTCTGGTTTAATTTGATTTATATCTGTAGCCACATCTGAGACAGCAGCACTATGACATTTGAGCTCAGTGATGATAATTGAAATCATAGATGCATCTATGAAGTCCATTTATGGGGAACTGGTCAATGCTCTCACACTCATCAGTCCTGAAGTCTTCTCAAGAGACTTAAACAACTGTCTCAGACTAAACATCTTGTGTGGAAAAAAGTGCAACATTTTTAGAGAAATACAGAAGGCTCTGTCCTTAAAAACTTGGATTTACAGCAGAAAATCTAAAATCAATCAATGAATTTTCATTTTCAGGCAAATTACCCTTTAACAAACCTTGATGGCACGTTTCATATTCACGGCAGAGTAGGGCATAAACATCTCTTTATTTGTCCTCTATGTTATCAAGCTAATAATTGAATGGGATAGCTCTACACTGATCTGAGAGGTGTGTGTGGGCCAGTTAACTTCAGAAAACACCTCTGATGTCATTGTGCACAGATTTCAGGGCAGACCCCATGGGCTGCAGTAACCATGGGAATGTCAAGGCTGTTTTGTGGGGCTGCGAGGGCCCTGCCCAGCGGGTGGGCTGCAGAACTGCTGTATCTGCGCTGTAATCACGTGATCCAGTAGGGCAAAGTGAATTAATCAGGGGGAATAAATTACTACATGAAAGGGGCTCATTCCCCCTCTGTGCATGTTTGAGGCTCACTGATTTCAATACATCTATCTCTTTCACAATGAAATCAATGTTCTCATTTCTCATCATATATACAATCCTTAAATTAGGACTTTGCTCCTTCATGACAATCAAAGGGGTTGTCACTGTCGTTTTCTGCATATTGCGGCACCATTTTGCAGCCCCCTTCAGCCTGTCATGGCCCGTTCGGCATAATGCGGCGGACCGTTTCAGCTTATCGTGACAGGCCCACCGGTTAAAAGTCCCAGTTCTCCCAATGGCCAGTCCACCCCTGTGAAACAGAGTGGTACCCGAAGTAAAATTCTCATTCATATTTCTAGCGGTGAATTACAGAAGGAGCAAAGTGGATCTATTTCAGGAAGCATGTTTCTTAAATAAAGATTGACTGGGTAAAAACGGTGTAACAGTTTAATGGACACCTCCTTAACCTTGTTGGTAATTAAATATTTGTGAGGTAAAGACCATACGACCTAAGGCCAGACATGCTTGTGTCGCATCTCGGTGTGTTGTGTCATAAACATAAAATGTTTAGGTCACTGTGTCAAGTTAAATATAGTTTAATACTCAATCTTTAAACACATCTTGAGATCCCTTAGTTCGCATTTACGCTCCTTCAAGTGTTTTGAACGCAAGAACGTAACGCATGTTTGTGTTGTGTGTCCAGTGACGGGTTGTTAATGTTTTGTTCACTGTAATAAACTGTGTGTTGCTCACACAGCTGAAATTTCACTTACTGCCCTCTGGAGTAAACAGGTGGTACTACAAGCTTGCATTTCTCAGGAAAGCATTGTGATTAAATGCGTAAAAATATATTATTATAATATTTTTTTTTTAAATGTTCCAATGTGATAACTGTATAGCAGATATGCTTGAATTTACAATTCAAATAATGATATGTGACAACAAATTTTAGACTATTCACACATGTGCAGTAAAGTTTCTACCTACAAGGAGCATTGCAACAAATAACATGTACAAATTTACAATGAGTCTATTGTATGCTTTACTATTGTTCAATATGATGTACTCTGACTATAGTGTTAGCCATGGACGCATTGTCAGGGTCGCGATAATGTTCCTTCTATGCTGCATGCTGGCCTCGCTCTGTGTGCAAAAAAATATTGCTTACCTTTTAAAGATAATTACTGTTCGCCCTCAAAGTCTGAGCATTTATTATCAAATCTACATTAAATATAGATTTTATTTAATATTTAATACATACCTCCATAGCGCTAAATAATATCTTTAATTGGTGTGCAGTTAAACTAACAGGTTGACTGCAGATAAGTGACACTGAATTATATACATAAATACAAGATAAGCATATTCCTAATGAGTAAACATAATCATTTATTTAATAATAGAATGCAAAGATATAACAAATCATGTACAAATTTAAAATGCATAGGATTGGAATAAAAGATAATAAATCATGTTCAATTAAGTGAACTTGGAATCCTGTTAATTTCTTGTTGTTTCACGGTGTTCTTACTCGTGTACATATAAATAAAACTTCACTCGGGGGTGTTTACAATTTGTATTGATCATCTCAGCACATTACCGTATGAATAGCGCCCTCTGCCCGTGGGTGGGATCACAGTTGTGATAATTAGCTGAGCCAGCTCTACACTGATCTGAGAGGTGTGTGTGGGCCAGTAACTTCATTTTGACGCACGGCTAAGCCAGAGCACCCTAACTCAATTTGAGTGTTCCATAATAAAGTCAAAGAGTGGTAACTGGAGTTACGGGGTTCTGCCTTGGTTTCTCCTGGGCTTTTGGAAGTTACTGTTAAGACAACCCATTAATTTCTCGGAAAAAAAACAACGAAATTGACTCAAGATACTTAGCCACATGATAAAGGATGTCTTGAAAGTCTCAAAAATATAAATAACTCATTTTTGACCAAAAACAAAGTTACGGCCTTTTGCCTTTGCACGGCAGAATGGCTGTTTGGATGAAATGATGATAAAATTATATTCCTCAGATAAAAAAAGAAAGAAAAAAAGAACACTTTTGAGCCATGTTAGAGCAAATGCATAATTATCGAGATATATATTGAATATCGTCACTAGGTTGAAAAATAATGAGATATAAGCTTTTAAGAAATATCGGCAATTTTTATTGAATATTGACGGAGCAACATATTTTGTTTAAAAAGAAATCATAACGGAAGGTTGTTTCTATTAAAATTATTTTTTATTTTTTGTGATTAGCATTATTTTATTGGTTCACACATCAAACAAAGAAGAGCAAAACATAAATACACAGAATCAATATTTAACCCCCACTACCACCCCTCCCCTTCCAATCCCCCACCTCAACCCTCAATAAACACCCTTGTTGTCACACATGAGCTCATACACAGACACAAAAAAATATATAATAATCACACACATTAATAACTACACCTCTCTCTCCACTTCCCCACCTAAGAGCCCTCGAAGAATGCCAAATATTTGCCACATTTCCCCCCAAAAAATCTAAATTCCCCAGTCTTCTAGACGACCCTTCTTAGAAAGCTGCCACCCTCACCATCTCTGAGCAAGACTCCTGAAATGGGGGCAACCCAGCCGACTTCCATCCCTGTAAAGCAACTTGTCTGGTGATCATAACACTGGTTAGGACCCAAATTGTATGTATTAATTCCCTATATTGATTACCGCCCCATCGCCTAAAATACAGAGTCTGAGGTACAATGAAATTTGAGTGCCCAATACGTCACACACAAAACTCTTCAACCAAAATTTTTGGATATTGACATACCCCATAAAAACATTGGTTGTGTCTCCATCTTCTGATTGGCATCGCCAGCAGGTGAGTGTGTCTTTAAGACCAAGCCTATACAATCTAGAGGTTTGGATCTTTCTCCCATAATCTCTTGACAGAAGTTTAAGCTCCGTCCCTCAGACTCTGAATTAGCAGGGAGTAATACACTGATGCCTCAAGACCTTTTCCAAAAGCAGTAATCACCCCTCCCAGAGTATGTGCCACTTTAGGGGGTGTATGCTACTCCTAAAACTAGTACAGAGCAGGTGGCGCAACTGTAAATACCCAAAGAGCTGAGATCTGGGAATCCCAAAATGTTGATAAACTTTTGTAAAAAAAAAAGAAAAAGGTGGTGAGGGAACCTTTTACCCCACACTTGGGATAAAAGGCCCCTAGGGGCTTTAAAGTGATAATGTTTAGATACGGGGGCAATGGTTATAGGGAACAATTTGTCAACTCATGCAAATGAGGTTGAGACAGAAACTATTTTTTGAGTAAATATTAAGATGATACTTACTCAAAATAACCACTTCAGAAAAAGTCAACAATTTACTGTTAATTTCAAACACATTTGACATTTTATTACATCTCAAGTATTCTATAAACAAACTAATCTCTATTATGATTGAGTCATTGTGAGGCCACTTTCAAAAATTTTCATATCAAATCTATTCACACCAATTCAAAAAAACAAAAAAACTATGTGTTTAATACAACAGAGGGGCTTTTTACCCCAAATACTATCCTTTCATTGATTGGACAGTGATTGAAAAATGTTTTTGCCTCAAAAGAAATTGGTTAATTTCAAGCATTTTAATTTGCTACATAAATTTGCAATGTTTAAATAAATTTTTTGAAATTCAATTTTTTTGATCATAATGCCTCAAAATCAACCTTACAGACATTATAATGATCTCAAGGAACAGGAAAATGTTCCAGTGCATAGTGACAAACATGTGTTTAGGAAAGTACTGTGGTAGATTTTGTTGCTATTTAGGGTTTTGGTAGAAAATAAAATCAATGGAGCCTTTTACCCCGCTGAGACTTTAGCCCCTTTAATGTTGTGTTGGGGGCAAATAGCCAGTTAAAGAAATGACTTGGGTGTTGCAGCACCATGATTTGTCTTGTGATGAATATTTATAGTAAAAAAAGAAACATAATTATATTAAACCTTTAAAAAATATATACAGTATTGTATCAAGATTTCTGTAGTAGAAAATTTGAATATCAATATTAAAAATATGAATTATTTTAAAAATAATTATAAAATAATTTCGATCATACTCTTCTATGTGCTAATACATTTTAATTTGTGCTATTTTTAGTTCACTTACCTAAAAAGACTTAAAGAAGTAAGCATACAGCACTTTGTTCTGGTTCAATCCTTTGATGTTGCAGCCATTATTAAAGAGCCCTCCAATGACAGAGACGCAGACTCTTCCCTACCTAGTGTACACACAAACACGCACATCTATGCTAGCTCCATCCCCAGGGGCATTACCACCAACAGTTCCCATCTGCCTCACCTTGTACAGGGTCTCGTCTCTTTCATCTGCAGCTACTGTGCTGTCCTCATGCTGTAATTATCATCATCATAACTGCCGGCTACAGAGCTGTGAAGGCAAGTTGTGTACGATAAGTGCTAAACAGTAACGGGCCTTATGCTGCCTTCAAGTCCTCCTGGGAAGTTCCAACTTTTGGAAGTTTGGAAGTAGTAATTATGACGTGATGAATAACAGGGACACATGATTTGATGTTTATTTCCCTTTTTCACTTACCAACAAAAAAGAAAGCTTTTTAGTGCTATGACAAAATGAAAAGCAAATGATTGCCATTCTTTTGCTGCCACAGAAGATGATTGGAAATGTAGTTTGGTCCTACAAATCTGTTGGGTCATTGACCGAATAAATAGAGAAACAGGATAAATGAATTATGACCAATGCAATGTATGCCATAATTCTTTAATTCACACTTCCATAACTTGGAAAGTCTGGGTAAAAAGATTTCATAAAATCCTTCATCGAAGAGTTTGAAAGCTTTGAACCAAACCAACCAGCTCCAAGGTGAATCATAACATTATAAACTTGTAAGACTGTACTAATTCATTGCATACAGACTGTATGCAATGAATTAGAATTATAGAAAAATATCATATACCAAATCCAAACACTTTATCCTCTCCAACTTCTCCACCGAACTCTTTTGCAGTGATGTAAAAATCACTCAATAATCACTAATAATAATGATTGAAAAATAAACCACAACTTCTAGAAAGTTTAACACAAATCTAATAAAGTTTTGTTTCATTAGACGGCTACAATTGTGCTCGTAAGGGACATAATTTGATGTTCCACTATATTTTCTGCGTTTGGACATGAACTTTATTACCACCTGCTGGTGGAATATGCAAACTGCAAATGTAGGAACTGAATTCAGACTTTGCGCCAAGATAAGACAGCAGATTATCTATTTCTCAGGAAAATAGCAAATTGTGCTTTGCGCCACTTCATTGAAATACAATACACCCACAGTTTGCACGCATACACCCACAATAGCACAAACACTGCCACCCACTTCCACTTGCTCTTTACGCTGGCACGAAAACTGCACTTAGAAATAGCGCTCTCACAAAAATTGGATAAGACGTAGTGCACAGTCAGTAAATGGGTGTCCCATTCCATTTACTACTGCCAACAACACAAATAAATGGTTTAGAACGTTTGTGATGACACGTCCATTGTAGACAGCCTGCGTCGCGTCACATCAACTGACTTTCCCGCTGTGAACAGGGTGTTAGAAAAAATACTGTTTTATTCCAAAATATTCCATATATGGTTGGATTTTGTAAAATCCCCATGAATGAATGAATTAAAAAAATACCTCCAGAACCAAGATGGCTGATAAAGTTGGCGGACAGTGTTGCGTTCTATTGAGAGTGAGACCAGCAAAACAAGCGGAGGCAATGCCACTGGAGTACATTCAAAGTTCAAATTTCATAAACCACTAAAAAATGATTATAGTATGGAGCAATATGGCAGAGTAGATGTTATCGATAAGTGAAATTAGCCAGACTCAAATTGTTTTGAAATTTGCTGCAATACTGATTGGATTTAAAATAAGTTAAGATAAGTTTCAAATCTGGTGCAAATAAATCCCATCGATTTCATCCATCTTAAAGCCTAAACATACAAGTTAAATTAAAAAATAACTAATACATTTAGAATTGTATGCATATAGAAATATTAACAGTTATGTTCACGCCCCCCTTGCATCCACTCGTGCATTACCCCCAGTTTGACAACCACTGCGATATGCAAATTTACGCAAACTTCCCCATCTCCTAGGTCAACAGATTTAGCTTTATTTTCAGCCTAAAATGTTTAATCTATTGCAAAAAAAAAAAAACCTTGAGAAATACCCTTGTCGACAGTTTTAATCATCACATTTGTCACAAAACATTTAGTGCATATCTGTCTGTAAGCAAAATCTTTTTTTTCTTCTTCTGCATTTCCAAGTAATATTGAGCATAGACATGGGTTTTTTTTTGCTCTGGCGTGGTGTTTCCCTTTGGCACCGAGGCTGGTTTCAGAAATACCTGGCAAATTCAAAACATCTCATAAACATCAGTTTCATTATGACTGGTCAAGTCTTGACTTCATTGTTTGCTTTGTCTACCCAGCACCATTTGAAATCAATTATGTTCAGATGTGTTTGATGTGAACAGGTTCAAAGACTTTTCCTCCTGATTTTCAGTCTGTTTATGTATTTATTTATTTAGTGTTATGACACAGATCTCCATTAATTGTTTTGTCTGTTTTTTAAAGGGATTTTTTTTCAACGTGATTCACAGAAGTGTGTTTTGGTGATGACGACATGTATAAAATACATTTCAGTAATAATGCTCTATTCAAAGCTTACTTGTGTTTGATTCCTCTAAACCACTGGACAAACGTTTGTTCTTGCGGTTTTATTATACAGTAAATGTCCCACAGATTGTGTTTGTAACCACAGGGAGGGGAGTGTGTTTGTGATTGGTTTGTGACATTTATGGGTCTGTATTGTAGTTATTTTTCTTATTGTCTTGCACACTGTAAACAAGAACATTTATCAATGCTTATGATGTTATTGTCCCACTGGATCATATAAGAATTCAGCTTTGTGATGTTTTGAATAATGATTAGCCTATGCTTTTGTCTGTCGTCTGGCATATTTAATATTTACTTTTATGAGTCCTTAGTTTTTTTTAGACGTATTGTTTAGTAAGCCAAGTTTAATTAAACTATTTAGACAAGACCATAATTAAAGCCAGCGATTGTATGCATAGACACTGAGATAAAAACTTGATGGGAAGTCGGTACGTGTTTCCGAGAGCTCCGGTACTCTAGGATCAGCCACATAATGCTGACTCACCGTCAAGTGTCATCTCCTACCATACACTCTGTGGCGAGACCGAAAGCATGTTGCATAAGCAGCATGTGAGACTCGGGTTCAAAGCCCATGTTGAAACCAGGAAGTAATCGTGTTTGCGTAATCACTGAGGAGCGTGATTCGGAGGTTTCATTTTTCCCTCAAACATAAACATTTTACTCCACTGATGGTTAGGTTTGGGTTCCTCTTCACTATATTACAGCCTCTACAGCTGTACATTGAAAACTCACTTCTCAACTTGCTTTTGGCGCCCCTCTGTGGACATTCTAGCAAGCAAATGGCACTCACATGTGCCTGTACGACCACAACACTTAATGCTTTGGCCTCTGGAGGCAGTGTTTCGTATTTCTGCAAGCACAGACCGATTTTAGCTAAAGAAAATTCAACCTACTCTTTAGGATTTCAGTGTGAGATCAGTCTGGATATTAAAATTTTTAGCTACACATGTTATGTCTTCATTTCTATTGTACGGATAATAATGGATTATTATGAAATGCTTTATTGTAGCAACAACAACTTACATTTATATAGCACTTTTCTCAAACTCAAAGTGCTTTACATAGTATAGGGGGAATCTCCTCAACCACCACCAGTGTGCAGCATCCACCTGGATGATGCGACAGCAGCCATAGTGCACCAGAACACCCACCACACACCAGCTATTGGTGGAGAGGAGATGGTAGAGTGATGTAGCCAATTCAGGGATGGAGATTATTAGGAGGCCATGATAGATAGGGGCCAATGGGGGAATTTGGCTAGGACATCAGGGTTAAACCCCCTACTCTTTACAAGAAAGTGCCCTAGGGATTTTTAATGACCACAGAGAGTCAGGACCTCGGTTTAACATCCCATCCAAAAGACAGTGCTTTTTTTTACAGTATAGTGTCCCCGTTACTAAACTGGGGCATTAGGACCCACACAGACCATAGGGTGAGCACCCCCTGCTGGCTTCCCTAATACCACTTCCAGCAGCAACCTTGGTTTTCCCCAGGAGGTCTCCCATCCAGGTACTGGCCAGGCTCAACCCTGCTTAGCTTTAGTGGGCAACCAGGCAATAGCTGCAGGGTGATATGGCAGCTGACAAAGCACTTAAAGCAAACAGAATTGCTAATCAAATTTGTGGTCACAGATATTATAAGAGACATTGAATGAATCAGTTATTGATCGATTTGGGTTTTTCAATGTCTGATATCAGCAGTTAGAGAGCAGTCAAAATAATGCTGATTAGAATAGCAAGAATAGCAAGTATGATGTACAAAAAAAAACTTACTATAAAAAATACATGTAAACACTTTTTTACAAAATATTTACTCAAAATGTACTTAAATCAGTTAGGTAGATGGAATGACTTGATAATCACCCCATTGGGGATAAATGGTAAATGGTCTGCACTTATATAGCGCTTTTTTATTAACCTTAGAGGTTACCAAAGCGCTTTACACTGTGTCCCAATCACCCATCCACACTCATTGAGTGTTAAAATGCTTTAACCTAATACTCTTCAATATATTGCTTAAACATATTATATGCTTTAACATCTGATTTAAACATGTTTTTGGAAACCATTGATTATGACTTTTATATTTAAATTGGGAGAACCTGTCATAGCAAAACCAAAAGTTAAAAGCAAGTGCATATGTCATATCACAGTCTAATATAATTACTTGTACTGTTATTAGTAAGTAATAAAGTCTGCTATTACTGAGACACAAGTGCAAGATGAGTCTAGCACTAAGATCACAGGTCCAGAAAAACCACTGTGAAAAGATAACTACCAGTGAAAACTAGGTTGGCTTAATTCAGCTCTCCATCAAATATGTTTTCCATAGACTCGACTTTTAATCTGAAGTGGTTGTTAATACTTAGACATGTGAGGTACACTGTAAAAAAGTGTTCTCTCGCAGTGTTGATTGGAGAGGTGTACGCGGGTGGAGAGAACGGCATATCATGTGGGGGCTGAGTGTGTTTAAACATGCCTCTGTTGTTATGTCTGTGTTTCCTTTGAAGTTTCTCAAACCTCCAACTAAGTGCCACTTATTTTCCCCATCTCACAGATGCCAAATTATTTCCAGATTGCGGAGTGCCACAGGGACGTGGTGTCAGTCGTATCGTTTGGGAGCGGGTGAAGACAACCCTAGATTTAGCCATTTGTATTTTTTTTTTACCTTGCCAACTTAAACGTCATTTTTTGCTTAATTGATTGTTTAAGAGGAATGAAAATACAATTTTGAAATAAAGATTCTAATAAACCCACACAATTTTAGCCTCAAGACAACAGGAATAGTTACACAGCCTTTAAAGACCACTGTGGAAATTTAGCTTCTCACTTTTACTCACACAGGAAATTTCGTTTGTTTTTTTTTCTCAGTTATAGTAATCTCAAGCACAAACAAATGATCCTCTGACACCTCTGGAAGCCTTATTCAGACTCTCTTGACAATTTTGGGATCAAAGCCAACATGAAACTTTCTTGATATTTTCAAAACACATCTTGAGTTCCTGTGTAGCCCCATTTTTTTAGTTTATTTTGTCCAATATCCATATTAACCTCATATAGTTGAATTTCACAAAATATGCCTGGGTCATATTTCACTGAAAAATCAAAAGAATAATGAAAAAAATGAATTAAGAAATAACATTTCTGTTTTAGGATTGTTCCGATTTGTTGTTTTTTTCTTCCTCTTCATTTTGACATTATTTTCATGACAATTAAGCACATCTAAACCCTAATTCTCAATTGATTCTCATTACTGTAATGCATTATTTATTTAAACCAGCATAAATAAAAGGTAATACAACAAAAACTACTGTGATATATAAATACTTCAAAGTTAAATAATTGATCATAATTATTTTTATTTATAGTGCAAAAATGACCATCCACTTTTTCAGCCATCTTGGTTCTGGAAATATTTTTCACATTCATTTTATTCCTTAGGGATTTCATAAGATCCTTCATACAAGAGATGAAAACCCATGAACCAAACCATCCAGCTCCGAGGGGAATAACAACATTACAGACTTTCATTTGAAGCTAAAATGATTTGAAAATCAGACAAAAAGACAAACGTACAAGACTGTGTACATAACATTTTCATGGGGGAATTAACGACAATCCCATGACGCATTGTGAATCAAATTAAAAGCAATGGAACTATATTAAACTATGATTTTAATTTGTTTATAATAAGTATTGAACAGGTGTCTCCAACCTTTTTTTGGCCAAGGATCCTTTGATGTGTAGAGAGACAGAGCAGATACCCCCTATTACATATTGTATACAATTTGAGTGTTACGATTTATGCCTATAATAATGAGTAAAAAGAAACCTGTATTGTACCATATTAATGTATGTAGTGTATACATGGTATAATGTTTACAATGCAAATACATTTGAATAAAATTACAATTATATACTCTTATAACTCTTTTTTTTTTTACATTAATTCCATTTTTTTTTCTTGTTTATCACTGTGCCATACCCCTTCTAAAACGATAGACAGACAGACAGGCAGAAACTCTCCATGCAAAATAAAACAAGTTTTATTAGGTGACTGATATGACAGAGATCTCATTTGAGAGGTCAATTTTATGCATGTTTCAAAATGTAATTTCTTTAGGAGTAAAAACTTTTTAATAAGTGCACCTTTAATAATGTTGATTTGAGAGTTACTGTCTTGTGTGATTTGTACGTTTAGGACCGTGTAGTCATGTTGCCAGCTTAATGATTGCGCTACTGTTCTGAAAGCAAAAAGCGACTAATAATTCAATAAACTCTAGGCCGTCATCTGCTGAACTGCATAGTATGACCAACGCAAAGAAAAGACACATTTACTTGTGCGACCCTCTACTGCAGCACTGCTCAAACTGATCTAATTAACAGGTCATGGTGAGCAGGGCCATTTCTAGCTATAAGCTGCATATGTGGACGCTTAGGGCCCCTGAGCCACAGGAGGCCCTGCAAAGCAAGGTCTTTTTTAATACATTTTTTATTATTATTATCTTTAAATATACTAAAAGCTGCGAGTAAGACTCTGGCAGCTGTTATGGTTCAGGTAGACAGGTATGGGGCCCCCTTGTGGCCAGAGAGGGAAAGGAGAATATAACTGCAAAGAGAGAGTTGTAGCTAGATGTGACAAGCACACGCACCTACAAGTCCTTTGGTCATTACTGTGGGGCCTCCAAGTACAATTTTGCATAGGGCCCCTGTATGCTCAGAAACAGCCCTTGGGTTGGTTGCACCAGTTATATTTAAGTTTCAAGCTAGTTGTGGAGTAAATGGGCACTAAGTCACAATTTATGCACTACTAAATATTTACATTTACATTTATGCATTTGGCAGACGCTTTTATCCAAAGCGACTTACAGTGCCCTAATTACAGGGACAATCCCCCTGGAGCAACCTGGAGTTAAGTGCCTTGCTCAAGGACACAATGGTGGTGGCTGTGGGGATTGAACCTACAACCTTCTGCTTACCAGTTCAGTGCTTTAGCCCACTACGCCACCACCACTGCCACATATGTGAGCATTGCACCATTTAACTTTGGTAGAACGTAACCCTACATATTTACGGAAGCCTCTGACCATGAGTAACGGATGGAATAAAAAAGCATACTCATTTAATGACATCAATGAGCTTATGTTTTGGTTGACAAGCTTCAGTCCTTTCAACATAGCCTATATGATGATGTTGCATTACATTCGTAAAATTTACGGGAGAAAACATTATATAAAAAAACTTACTTTTTCAGTATGAAACTGATCTAACGGTGCACTTTCCTGTGTACACCACCTGGTGTCATGTTTCAACATATACAGTATGAAATATATAAGATATAAAAATTAATAAATGTCTATTTCTCCAGCCTGTTGTATTTATTTATTTTATTGCCCCTTTTTCATTTTAGGTACAGTTATTTAATATTGCTATTTCCATGGGCTAAATATACCATTAATGAAATCGTCTAGGTTACGGATGTAACCTTCGTTCCCTGATGGAGGGAACGAGACATTGTGTCGAATAAGCAACACTAGGGGTCTCTCTTGAGCACCGAATATACCTCTGATCTATGAAAAAAGGCCAATGAGAAGTTGGCAGACAGAATTTGCATGTCCCGCCCCAGGACATACAGGCAGGGAATTACGTCTTTTTCATTCAGGATTTTTCTGAGAAGCCGAAAATGGTCCGGCCACAACTGTGGCTTGGCTCAGCGTCGTGGCCGGGAGCAAACTGAAGCGCCTAGCAAACTGAATTGCGTAACCGAGTCTGATGGTCCTGGCCAGCCAGCGTGACAGGTTGGGAAGTGAAAGCCATGCATCCAAGCTCCGTGCTAGGGGCACTAACGGGACGAATATTTTTTACGTACTCAGCGGGGCAGAGCAGGTAGTATAGCGTCGGGAGGCAAAGGGGCGTCCCGAGGCTCTGGTACTGAGAAAAGACTCGAAGCACTTACCTTGCTCCGCACACCAGGCAGGGGGCGGGTTAGTGACTGAGGAGGAGGTCCGGTGGAGGCGTCCTCTAGACTCGTCAGAACCGGCCGGCCAGGGAACAGTCGTGGGGCTAAAGGCAGGGGGTCCGTGTCCAGCATGCCGGGACTGTTGAGGTGTGGTGGCAGAGTGCTGTGAGAACGGCATTTGTGGGCCAGGTGACCCAGAGACAAAGGAAATAGCTCTTTGAATTTATTTCATTTGCCTACCCACATTCTCATTAAAACAAGGATTCTCCTCCCGGCCCTCCACCAGGGGACGGAGTGGTCTGCTTACGAGCTCCGGAGCGAACGTCTTGGTCTCTGGTTCGATTGTCTCAGGAGCGCCTGGGAGCCTTCCTGGTCCTCGAGGGGGTCCGTGAGACGGGGGGCGTGCGCTTCCTGTATGCTTTGGCGGCCAATGACGACGTCGTCGTACAGACCTTGGAGGGGAGCACAGGGCGACCCCGTCAGGTGGCGGCGTTCTCAGGGCATAGGTGGATCGCAACTGCCCTATCCACCTGGGGAATTGCTGTGTACCCGTGGGCCGCTCCGCCGTCGAGGGTAGTGAGAGCGGATGAGCGAGGGGCTTTGTGACAAGTGGAGAGGGGTGCTCTCCATGCAGTCATCAGCTCATCATGCACCTCTGGGAATAAAAAGACCGGGGGTGTGGCTGTGTGCAGCGCGCAGACCCCAGGAACCAATCATTCAGCCGAGAAGGCTGTTGGGAGGACGGAGGGTTCCAGTCCAGCCCCACGCTGGCAGTGGCCTGGGCAAGCATGTCGGACATCTGGGCTTCTGCCTCAGCCTGGGCGTGCTGGCCCGAAGACGGCAGCCCAGACGAGTCACCCGCGTCAGATGCCGGACCGCTCTCCGATGCAGCGGCGAGCTCATCAAGCTCGGGGGGCTCCAGAGGATAGGCAGGCTGGCTGTGAGGCAAGCCGCTGTTTCCTCGAGCCCAAGTCAACGAGCGTGCCGGGGGCGGGTGGTTCGTGAGGGCGTACCCGGCAAAACAGAGCCCGCTGCCATCCCCAGATCGCCTCCATCGCCAGCCGCGTTGTCCGCAATCCCGTGGGAAGAAGGCGCAATGAGGGGGGCAGCTGGAGTGGCATTCTGTCGGTTGAAGGAAAGCCGCGACCACAACATGAGTGAGAACATGAACCATTCACAAATGCTGACTTGGGGTGATCGCAGCCCAGACACACGAGACAGCGCCTGTGGCCGTCTGAAGTGGAGAGCACTCTACCGCATCCAGGAACTACACAGGGGCGGAAAGCCATCTTTATAAAGACGCATCCTGAAAAGGACGTTCAACGCCGCTGTGTATTGCTGTTTTAGAGGAAAATACTCTTTTAGAGAAAATCACTCTTTTAACAACACTCTTTTAAGTTTGCGCTGTCGAAGCGCCCAGGGGCAAACTGCACTGCTGTGCAGAGAATGAGAAAGCCGCTGAAGTGCACTGTAGATCCAACAACAGATCGCTCAGAGGTAGAGGAATAGGTGTGTGACTCGCAGCTCGATGCATACACGACCATCGGCTCAGAAGAAAATTTCTCCGCTTTTATACCCGTATGTCCGGGGCGAATTCTCTCTGCCAACTTCTCATTGGCCTTTTTTCATAGATCAGAGGTATATTCGGCGCTCGAGAGACCCCTAGTGTCGCTTCTTCGACACAACGTCTAAGTGAGCGACAGACGGGGAACTTGTTTTATTATGTTACGTATGGGGATATAATTTATTACAACTGACAGTTACGTGAACAAAAAACATTTGAACATCAACCGTAACAAGATCAAACTTGTAAATCTGGCAAACCGGGCACTTTGGGGCCTATCAGGGGCTGAATGGCCATTCCAAACGTGCTGAATGGGCCGCGATAAGCTAAAATGTGCCGTCGCATTATGCAGAACGAACCACAAAACACCACAAAAAAGTGTAGGGAGACCGACTTGATTGTGTGATTCACAGAGTTATGGGAAAGGCTGTTTGCTGCAATTCTCTGATTGTTGGATCATTACCCTCTAGGATTATGAGTAGTGTAGGTCATCTTATTTGGGTCACATCACCCATTATTTAACAAGATTTTTTTTTAATGAGGTTCAAGTCACATGGATTGATGGCTTCAACAGAAACATATACAATCAGTTAACAACCTCTTAGGTTTAAAAGTTCAGAAGTTATCGTTTATCGTTTAAAGTTATCTTTAAAGGTTTTGTTATTGTTAAAAATCAATTTGTCAATGGAGAAAGTGAATGGAATTTTTACTTCCATAACCAGACTGTTGTGCTCTATTGCAGTCCTTAAAATGTTTACATTATGGTAATTAATTGGGGGTTGAGGTGGGTTATTTGCATTGCTTATAAGCAGTGTTTATTTGTCATGAAAATAAAAAAACCCAATGGTCCTAAATATAGGCTTGATTTTCTTTAAGTAACAAACAGTTTCCAATTTTTTTGATGTCGGGGTGAAATATGACAGAGTGTGAAATGTTGGTCAATTTAGTTCCTGTACATCAAATCAAAATTTTGTATGAATTTCTGGATTCTTGGGAAGAATGTAGAAAATTTGCTGCCACGATTCTTGGGTATTGAGTGGTTGCCAAGGTGTTGCTAATTGGTTGGAAAGGTGTTCTGTGTGGTTGCTAGGGAACTCTGGGTGGTTGCTAAGTGGTTGCTTGCATAAAAGTAGTAAGATACTTTTCTTTAACAAGCCACATGATTTGAGGTATCATTCATGCCTTTAATGCAAACTTTACGTATAAAGTGTAATATTTAAGGTTAGGGGTCGTTCGAATCCCTTACCGTTCGTGTGAGCCTTAGCAAACATCACTCTTAAACATACTTCCTCTGAGGATTGTCACTATTAACAAAAGGCTCTTATTCAGTGATCTTGACCACATCAATGGCAACATAAATTGTGTAAAATGATTGCTCTCCATTCAAATGGGTAGCGCACACATCAGTGCTACAATGGTAGATTAAAGACATAACACTCAAAGCGCACTACGTTTCCAAAAGGACATCTAATTTCCGCTTCAAAAAAGCACTTACATGGTTAAAAGCAAAGAATACATTAGACAGTAAAGTGCTTATGACCATAAGAGGCAACGGGTCGCCGTGTCCCGCCCTGGTCCCATATGAGAGGACTGCTTCCTCAAACACTATCATGTCTTTTGTTGACACCTGCATTCTTGTTCAAACAAATGTGGGATAAAAGGAAACAACCATATGCAAATAGATTTTGTTCGATTTTAAACTGATATTATAGGCATTGAATTATAGCGTGTTGCACTCCTCATTTTTGATTTCGGTCCTGATCCCTAAATCTCAGTCCTTGAATAAGGCTTTAGGTTATGTACTTTTTAATTATCATCTGACAATCATATCATAGTAAGAAGTTACATAACAATAACATCCTGATAATTATCTCTCAGCAAATATACCTGATCTGATCTACATTCAGACATTGAACTCCAAACACTGATTTCTTTTGTCAGAATATTAAGATATCAGTGAGGAGTGCACACACAAATGTGACAGATAGAAACAGAACTCTGTGGAGCTGTGTATTACAGTATTAATAAATATTATGTTTGATTTCAGGATGCTCCCCAGTTTATATCCTTCAGTGGAGAATGTTTGTGTGATCTGGATGCGATTTGGGTGTTAGGTGTTACACTATGTTGCTGTTTTTCCGGTGTGATCTGAGTGCGATCTGGGTAAAATCTGGATGTGATTTGGGTGTGGTCCGGGTGTCATCTAGATGTGATTTGGGTGCAATGTAGGCGTCATTTGAGTGTAATTTGTGTGTGATGGGTATCATCTTGGTCTGATCTGGGTGTGATGCAGGCCTGCCATCGGGGGGGTCAAAGGGTACAGATGACCCGGGGCTCAAGGCTCAAGGGGGCCCATGCAAAGGTCTATAGTTGACCCTTAATGGGATTAAGTACAACAATTTACTTACTGACTTATATCACCGAAAATAGAATGTATATGTATTTACATGATAAATACTTTAATATTTATTATTAAAACACATTTCAACTTGCCATCTGATTCTGATCCCTCATCCCCCTGCTGTTATTGTGAAATGGTTCTTTCGAAACACCTAGCCAATCAGATGTGCGGAACACACACAATGTGCATTGTGCAAAGCGGGGACTGACAAAACTAGTCAAATGCCTCACCATGAGACTAAAATCAGGGGCACAAAAAAGAAAAGGGAGCAAACAGAGAGCAAAAATGAACGAAAGAAGCAGAGAGGTGATGGCCAAATTTCTTGCCAAGCATGAAGCATTAGGTATGACTAGGCGAAGCTGAAAGTGGCAAAAGCGAGGAGCTAGTGTAGACTAGCAAATAAAACTGCAGCTTGCTAGCTTAACCTTTAAATAATATTAGCAAGTTCACTTAACTAGATAAGATAATAATATAATAGATAGATATAAATGCCTTTATAAGTAGGGTTGGGTACCATAACCCGGTATTAAACGGGCCCTGGTGCTAAATTATTAAAGACCGCAGTATTGATAAGCTCCGACATTACGGTTACCAATGCTGAGTAGTCAACATTTTTTATATGACGTCTTTCTAAATTAAAAAATAAACATCACGATTTTCCCCAGCGCTATGTAGGCAGCAATGATGGTGACAGGTCCACCTGCACTTGACCCACATGTGTACGGTTTGATTGACCTCAAACACAGCCCCTTGATGACAGCCTTCCCTGCTTTCTTCACAGCCATTGGAAACAATTATTTTATTGATATTTTAGATTTGTTTCCAGTGAGATATTGAGTTTGTATATTGACTTTACTGAAACATTACTGTTGATACTCTAGAAACAACATTCTTTTAAAAAATTATATGTGTTTATCAATTATTTAACAATTGATAAAAACAAACAAAAAAGGAGTATCGATCATAGTAATAGTATTGATAAAATCCTAACGATACCATCCCTACTTATAAGGCTATTATATTGCAACCTGCTGGAATTACTAAAGCTTGCAATTAGCTCATTTTTAGACCTGAAGTCAGCAAGAAAATAATCAGACTCTTGCTATGATATCACCCTCTATCAGAAACTGAGAGAGAGACGAGCATCCCCACCATGCAGAGCAGGTCCACTGAGGGAGAGACTAGCATCCCTAAACAGTAAGTGAGTGAGTAACACAAGAATGGGTGGGTGGTGGTGGACGGTGCTGGAGTGGGTGTGGATGAGGGCAGTGTAAGTAGGGGTTGCTGTTTTTGTTGTTGTTGTTTTTTTTTTTTTTTTTTGGAAAATGTTGTCCCCCTGTCCATGAGTCCTGATGGCAGCCCTGGTGTGATTATGGGTGAAATGCAATCAGGGAAGTGTTGGGGAAGCTACTTTCAAATTCATAACTTAAAGTAGCTAAACTACAGTCAAACTACTCTTTTAAAAAGTAATTAGCTACATTACAAGTTACAAAAAAATTATCTAACCACATTGAAGAATTTAAAGAAGAAAATATTTTAGAATTTAGTATAACAAACACATGATACTATTCCATTCTGCAATCAGAAGTTTTAAAGATTTGATAAGTATTTAATTAAGGTGACACTACACAATTAGGGTGACAGCATCATATTGAAAATATCAGTTTATTGCTAATTTCCTGGGATTTTCACTGAATGGATCCCATCCGCTCTGTCCACCTGGGGGACCTCCGAGTACCCGTGGGCCCCCCACGTCGAGGGTAGTGAGAGCGGATGAGAGAGGAGGTCGGTTGCGGGCAGTGAAAGGAACCCTCCACGACCTCGTCAGCTCATCATGCACCTCTGGGAAGAAAGGAACCAGGGGTGTGGCTGTGAGCGGCACCCAGACCCGAGGAACCAATCGTCTAGCCGTGAAGGCTGTGGGGAGGACGGAGGGTTCCAGTCCAGCCCCATGCTGATGGCGGCCCGGCAAGCATGTCAGCCTCAGACTGGCAGTGTCGACCCGAAGGCGGCAGTCTAGTCGAGTCTTCCGCATCAGACGCCGGAACGTTCTCCGATGCAGTGGCAAACTCATCATCCAGCTCGGGGAGCTCGAGGGAGTAAACAGACTGGCTGTGAGGCGAGCCGCTCTCACCTCGAGCTCGGACGGAAGTCAACGAGCCGGGGGGGCGGGGGGGGCGGCGGTTGGTTCGTGGGGATCTACCCGGCGAAACCAAGCCCTCTGCCATACCCAAATCATCTCCATTGCCAGCCGGGTCATTGTCAATCCCTTGGGAAGAAGAAGCGATGTGGGGGGCAGCTGGAGTGGTGTTCCTCTTTAAGAAGTACAGCCACGACCGCAACAATGCAGTGAGAACATGAACCATCCACAAATGCTGCCTTGGTGTGATCGCTGCCCAGACTCACGAGGCTGCACCTTTTGTCCGCGGAGAGAAATTGACTGCATCCAGGAACTACACATGTGCGGAAGGGCATGTTTATAAAGACGCGTCCTAAAATGGAAATTCAATGCCAGCTGTGTATTGCTCTTTTAGAGAAAATAAACTCTTTTAGGAGGAAAATACTCTCTTTTTGCAGTGCTGTCGATGCGCCCAGGTGCAAAGCTGTACTGCCGTGCAGAAAAGGAGAAAGACACTGAAATGTGCCGTATATCCAACAGCTTAAGCCCTGCAGAGGTGAGTGGAACAGTAAGTGATCTCAGCTCACTGATCACACAACCGCTCGGCTCCGAAGAAGAAATCTGAATGGACAAACGCATGATTCCCTACTTTTATACCTGTATGTCCGGGGGTGGGACAGGCAAATTCTGTCTGCCAATTTCTCATCGGCCTTTTCTCAAGTCCAGAGGTAACCGAGGCCTTCAAAGAAGTCCCCTAGTGTCGCTTCACTCGACACAACGTCGAAGTAAGCGACAGACGAGGAAAACAACGTTCAGTCTTTGAAGTGTGGTCATCTTAAATGTATTTAAGAACTCTAAATTGACATCTACACTGCTGAACACAATTAATGTTTCTGTCACAATTAACAACAATCAGATGCTGCATTTTTCAGTTGGCCAGACTTTGTTCACTTTTAACGTAAAATGTTATGCTTTTATTTTCATTCAAGCTGACTAAAACGAGTCTAAAACAACTAAAAAGCTTTTAGCGCTTGCTTGGTTGACTGAAGCGATGAAAAGCAGTCAATCGCAGTGTGAAACAACTATTGTTCAGTGTAGATGCATTTTGGAGTTGTAATTTTTATTCCGATTGTACAACACTTCATGATCTTCAATCTAGGGTCGTGAATCTTTAGGTACCTCATGATTCGATCCAATTCCGATTCTTGGAGTCACGATCAGATTTTCTTATTGATTATTCTGCTGTGGAAAGGCAAACACTTTAACTTCACATTTTGACCAAAATTGGGGTTCAAAGACTGTAAGTTGTCCTGTGACAGACAGGTCTCACTCAACTATAACCAGGTTTTGAGAAAATTGGAGTAACTACAAAATCCAAACTCAAATCAAGTAACTTTTTTGTTGGTGTACAGTGTATTTTTCAGCCTTTGTATGACTATATTTTCATCATACAAAGTGATAAACACTGACCATGAAAGAAAATAAATATTGGTTTTCAGCAAAATACTATTAAATGAAGAAATTCAACTGATTATGTTAAATAACTTATATATTTAAAATATTGTTAATCATTTTTATTTAATAGTATACAATTTTTAATTAGAATAAATCTATCCAAGGCCTTTTCATATTTTATTTTATCTATAACTACAGGTTGGTGCGCCAGTTTGATTACATGAGATATATGCTTCTGTGAGTGCAGATGTCAGCTTCTCCTTTCCTCACCACAGGTGATTAAGTGGCACAAATAGCGAGATTATTATTTTAGAAATATATAAAGCATCTTGTATTTGCTGTTCCATCTGTTTGCGAGTAGAAGTCTCACCTGCTTAACATTTATCTAACAAGCGGTAAGGTATGCACACTCTTTCGGACAAGCGAGAGACCAGCAATGAGCAACTGTAAATGAAAGAGTGAAAGACATTGGGAAGCATCAGACAAAAAATAATTCGAAAATAAAAACATCACCCATATCTCTTGAACTGCTGTCTCATTATTATTTTCTGGTGGGTTTTTTTTTTCACTTGTTGTGCAAATTAGTGCAAAAGGTGGGCAAGATCGTATTTCATGTTCTTTGTTGACATGTAATCATGAAATCAACCGTTGCCATGCGCACGAGTTTGTGAATTAATTTCGGGATCGTAGTTTCATTAGGAGACTAATGGTGTGTGGTTGATACATCCAGTCTGTGATCAGTTTTGTAGGATGTGCTTGTTTTTAGGATATGCACGTGTTTCTAACATCTGACTATGGCAGGCACATAAGCACCACTGCTGCCATGTCCTCAGAATCGATTAATCTGAGAATTGTTTTGTTTTTTCTCACCGGTGCACCTAATATTTTTTCACAGTCGCACATAGTAATTTTCACTGAAATGGCCGCACTGTAGAGCCCTGCCTAAACCTAACCATCAGTGGAATAAAGATATCATTTTAGAATGAAAATGCAACCTCTGAGTCTTATTCACCATTGTTTTTTCTTGGTTTCCATGGGACCAGAACCGGTGTCTCTGAGGCTGCTCGCACAATGGCACAATGTTTTGTTAGTTATTCCAAACACCGGATCTGTGTGTGATATGGGTGAATGCATGGAAAATAATCTCTGTCAAATCATTCAGTAAACGCACACACTGTTTCTCTCACACATGTGTAGACTCTCAAAAAAATGAAAAGAAGCCCATCGAGCCCGGTCGCATTTCTTGGCCAAACTTCTGACTGTCAAGCCTTTGACAGTCAGAAGTTTGGCCAAGAAATGTGACTGCTTTCAAGAATGCAAGTACCGTCATTGCATATCATGTCAAACAACACACTGTTAGCATTAGAAAACTGGATCTCACATAAGTTATTGAAGGTCTTTTGTAAACAGAAACATGAAAGCAAACAAGCTCTTGTGCTGCTGGCCTTGATCATCAAAGGCCTATCGATCAAATGGGTCCTCCTCATCTCATTGATTCCTTCAGCAAGTGTATTCAACATCTGATGTGCATGCACGCCACCCTTTTTAAGCATCGAACTTCAATTGACACTCATCTTATTGTGTGTGTCTTGCAGTCCAACAAAGTGTCGGTGGTCCAGCAGGGGATGCATCCATTAACGCCGCTGCTGCCGTATGATCACTTCAACCCAGGCCCTACACACATTCCCACAGAAGTCAGCCAGAAACCAGGTATGATCACAGTCTCTACACCTCTGTTCCAACATTTCTCATAGAGAACCCTGAACTCCTTAATGCATCCCAGCAAAAACATACTCAACCACAAACACAGTTTGTTTTCCATAAATCACTTTTTCTGTTCATTAAGGTATGGTCCCTTAACCTGTTGATGAACGCCCCCTTTTTGAGCACAAACCATGAAAATGACATACCTGAACTTAAATGTTTGTATTTTCTAGACCCTTTGGAGTATGGACACAGTTGTAGTATCTTTTGAAAGAAGACAATTTGGACTTAATTTCCCAAGTTTCAGAATTAATATACAGTGCATCTGGAAAGTATTCACAGCGCTTCACTTTTTCCAAATTTTGTTATGTTACAGCCTTATTCCAAAATGGATTAAATTAATTATTTTCCTCAAAATTCTACAAACAATACCCCATAATGACAACGTGAAAGAAGCTTGTTTGAAATCTTTGCAGAAGTATTAAAAATAAAAAAATTTAAAAAATCATATGTACATAAGTATTCACATCCTTTGCTCAATACTTTGTTGAAGCACCTTTGGCACCAATTACAGCCTCAAGTCTTTTTGTGTATGATGCTAAAAGCTTGGCACACCTATTTTTTGGGCAGTTTCTCCCATTCTTCTTTGCAGGGCCTCTCAAGCTCCATCAGGTTGGATGGGGAGCGTCAGTCCACAGCCATTTTTAGATCTCTCCAGAGATGTTCAATTGGGTTCAAGTCTGGGCTCTGGCTGGGACACTCAAGGACATTCACAGAGTTGTCCCGTAGCCACTCCTTTGTTATCTTGGCTGTGTGCTTAGGGTCGTTGTCCTGTTGGAAGATGAACCTACTGAGTCTGAGGTCCAGAGTGCTCTGGAGCAGGTTTTCATCAAGGATGTCTCTGTACATTGCTGCATTCATCTTTCCCTCGATCCTGACTAGTCTCCCAGTTCCTGCCACTGAAAAACATCCCCACAGCATGATGCTGCCACCACCATGCTCCACTGTAGGGATGGTTTTGGCCAGGTGTTGATCGGTGCATGGTTTCCTCCAGACCAACGCTTGCCATTCAGGCCAAATGATTCACCAAAGAGAAAAGAAGCCCTAGAATTTTGTTTCTCATGGTCTGAGAGTCCTTGAGGTGCCTTTTGGCAAACTCCGGGCGGGCTGTCATGTGCCTTTTACTTAGGAGTGGCTTCCGTCTGGCTACTCTACCATACAGGCCTGATTGGTGGAGTGCTGTAGAGATGGTTGTTCTTCTGGAATGTTCTCCTCTCTCCACAGAGAAATGCTGTCAGAGTGACCATCGGGTTCTTGGTCACCTCCCTGTCTAAGGCCCTTCTCCCTGATAGCTCAGTTTGGCCAGGCGGCCAGCTCTAGGTCCTGGTGGTTCCAAACGTCTTCCATTTATGGATGATGGAAGCCACTGTGCTCATTGGGACCTTCAATGCTGCAGAAATTTGTCTGTACTCTTCCCCAGATCTGTACCTTGATACAATTCTGTTTCAGAGGTCTACAGACAATTCCTTGGACTTCATGGCTTGGTTTGTGCTCTGACATGCACTGTTAACTGTGGGACCTTATATAGACAGGTGTGTGCCTTTCCAAATCATGTCCAATCAACTGAATTTACCACAGGAGGACTCCAATCAACTCCAATCAAGTTGTAGAAACATCTCAAGGATGATCAGTGGAAACAAGATGCACCTGAGCTCAATTTTGAGTGGCATGGCAAAAGCTGTGAATACTTATGTACATGTTTTCGTTTTTTATTTTTAATACATTTGCAAAGATTTCAAACAACCTTCTTTCACATTGTCATTATGGGGTATTTTTTGTAGATTTAGGAAAATAATAAATGTTATCAATTTTGGAATAAGGCTGTAACAACAAAATGTGGAAAAAGTGAAGCGCTGTGAATACTTTCAGGATGCACTGTATGTTGTTAGTTTTTTTAAGTTAGAGAACTATGAAGTTTATAGTAATGGAAATATTTTGTGCTGAACATGTTTTTATAATAATAAAAACCATAATAAAAGTGCCAAGACAACCCAGAAATACAATGTTCTCAAAGCCACAAGTTTAAAGAAGTTGTTTAAAATTTGAAGATGATCTAACAAAAAATGAGGCTCCTGTGAGCTTTTTTCTCTGTGAATCGCTGGAAGCATACATTAAGGCTCCGCCTCGGAAGTAAAAATCCCATATTTGTTTTCCACATGGGAATTACTTTTTAATGATAACTTTTAAAATTTACGACCATGTGCTCCAAGGTTGTCTATTGATTGTTTATGCTTCTGTTGAAGCCATCAGTCCCCGTTATTTCACATACATTTTATTTGTATTATTTTGTTAATAACTATGATACCCATGATCCTAAAGATAAAGATTCACCAATCAGAGAATAGCAGCTAACTAACTGCAGAAAAAGAGCTCTGCAGCGATTGCCCACTCCCATGACTCAAACTACTGATATATTTGTAAATTCATATTTTACAGTATGCTTAAAATATATTTTTTGTGTTCAAAATGGACAACTTTATCAGTAATGTTAAATTTTTCAGTAATTTTTTATTTGCTTACACTTGGATTGCAGTTCATTCCCTCATGAAAGGCGATAAGTACAGTCTCGTACCTTTTGTCTTTTTGTCTGATTTTCAAATACATTTTTGCTAAATTTTGCTTATGTTGTGATTCAGTTTGGACCTGGTCGGATTGGTTCATGGCTTAGAAGTCTTCTATGAAAACTTATATGAAGTTCCCATGGGAAAAACTCTTCTGAACCAAGATGGCTGAAAAAGAAATCAAACTTTGAAGTATTTTCACAGTACAAAATGTATGAACATGCAATATACAAGAGACATACAAGAGGATATTAAGAAGAAATGTTTGTGGATCAATCGATGCAGATCTATTTTTCTCCAAAATGGTTTGATGAGATTATGATCAAAGAACATATTTCAAATCAGCATTCAAATCTGACAACATTGGTATCATAAATTCTGCGTCTTTAGCTCAGATCATGCTAAAAATGCTATTTTTTAGGCTGCAATGCAGGACATGATTTGTTACTTGCTAGTCAATTGAGGGAGGGACAGTCTCACTGCACAAGCAAAATCACTTCAAATATAATATGAATATTTGATATATCACCCTGCCCTACTTAGTGAAGGCACTCACATGTGTGATTACGGGCCTAGAGACTTCCGTATCACACACCTGTCCTCTGCTCAACTCTGGTGTGTGTGTGTGTGTGTGTGTGTGTGTGTGTGTGTGTGAGAGAGAGAGAGAGTAAATCAGTGAGCTGTACCATACTCAACCACCGTGACCCAACACACTCACATGATGATGTTGATATGGGACTGAAATGTGTCATTTCTGTACAGACTGTACATCAAGGTGAAGTACATGGCGGAATGAAAAACATTGAGAGTTTGAGCCTGTGACACTTACTGTATGTAAAGGTTTGTGTTTTACTCTACTGTGTTTGATATCCAGATAATGTTTTCTGTGAGTTTGTGGTCCAGTCATCTCAAACATCAGAGTGCTTTCACTTTTATGGGGTTTGGCAAACACAGTGGAACATGTCTTATATTGAAAGACTACTTTAAAGGCTAATCATTTGCCATTTAACAAGTACTTTTCCATCAAGAATGACTATTTTTAAAATGACTATTTCCATCCAGGTTTAATGTGATATGAGCTGATGGGAATTTTTTAATAGTGAATAAATTGAGCATGCATAATGTGACTTTTCACTTGCATTTAAAACACATGATAGATACACACGATAAGTTGTGGTTATTTTTGAAGTTTTATTTTTATTTTAAACCTTCAGTCTTCTAAACATGGCAATAGTATAGGTAGGGAAGGGATGATATATGAAATTTCGATATATCGCCAACTAAAAAAATTAGGAACCATATTGTGGCTCAACTCAACTATTGTGTAAATTTGCAACATTGTTCTCTGTCCATGTGATCATAAATTAAATGATCGGTCAAACATCATAATCTCTCTGTTGCTTGATTTTACCCCTACTGCGCTTTTATCTACACTGTTTACAGGGTTCGCACAAGGTCCTTAAAGTGCTGAATTTAGCTTTTATACATTTAAGTACTGGTTTTGATTAAGTACATTGTTTTGATTAAAAGTGCTATTAAAGTGGATAATTTCCTCCATGTAATGTATGTCCATCAAAGATGAGGCGACTCCACTTTCATTGTATAATGTGTCTTAATATCCTTTCTGTTCTTCACAGTCAGATAAAAATGTAAAAGGAAATATACATTTTAATCTCACGCAGCATGGATGCGCTAAAGAAACCAATAGATTTACATTGATGTTCGCTGAACCGGAAGACTTTGAAATGTATGTTGAAACTCTGACAGTAAACCTTTTACTGTTTCTTATACACATGAATGTAAGCTCAGTGTTTTTACTTAAACTATTCTTAAAAATAAATATACATTTTCACATCCTTTTTCCAGGACAGGTTTTGTTCAGTTCTATTGCTTGTTCTGCACCTGAATGTAGCCAGGCTGATTTATTTAAACTTTGAGCATTTAAAGTGTGTATTAAAGAACTTTATCTTGATGAGAAATTATAATTTTGCTTAAACATTTTCTCAGAAATAATAATTAAGTAATATGTTTATTTAAATGTTATTATATCTAATCATGAACCTCTTATTATCAAATCGAATAGTGAGATAACCGTATCGACCCATCCCTAGTATTAGGGTGAATGTCACAAAACCTGTCAAGTACATGTGCATGTCGTATTTCAAAACAAAATTTTATAATAATAATCATAATAAATATAATCTTATTTTTGGACCATTCAAAGTTTTTGCATTGTAATTTTTTTTTTGTGTGTGACAATTAAACATTTCCCCAACACTCATTACTATAATTCAAAATAAATAAATAAATCTATTTATTTCTTAATAATTCTGTACTGTAATGTACAAATAATCATTATAATTTACTATTTACACATCATGGTAGTATTTTTTTTACTGCCTTTGTTTTAAACTATGTAAATGATTGGGGGAAAAATATATTAATAATACAGTAAAACAACTTTATCACAGTAATGAAAGTCATCATTGAGAATGATGGGAATTCTCTCTCTCTCTATCTCTCTCTCTCTCTCTCTCTCTCTCTCTCTCTCTCTATATATATATATATATAAACCTGAAGAAGTAAAACATTCAAAGGCAATAAGAAGATCCAGACACAATATTATAATATGATATTATATACAGTAGCACAGTGGCAGAGCAGTTCTGTGATGGGGGATTACATATATCTCCAGCAGGTTGACTCAGTCACATTCCAGTGCAGATTTATTGAGGGTTTGTTCACAGACTGGCCCAGAGCAAATGCAAATTATAGTCATCAAGTGGCATTCTTCTGCACAAACACAGGTTCCTTCAGGCCTCTCTTAACTGTGGGGTGCTCACTGCTGACAAATGACTTCCTTTGGAATATCACAGAGACTGTTTTTATTGGGTTTATTGTTTCATCTGTCACATGTACCATCACAAGCCACCATAGTAACCTTAAAACTATAGTCTCCAGAACATAAGATTGAGGGGTTTTTACCCTCCTCAAAGAGGTTATCGAACATCTCCAAACAGAATCCCTGTGTCAAGATACAAGCCATGGATTTTTGTTTGGAAATGCTTTTGTTCAGTCTGGTGTTCCAGTGAATATCATCTTGTAACTTTGAAAAACATTCTCGTTTGGAATAATTCTTGTGCTGCGTTGGTATACTTATTCACTTGATGTCTGATATAACAATACTAATAATCAAAATGTTTATTCCTTTTATCCAGTACTTTGTAGACCTTGTATTTTATGGTAATAAAGAAAGTATTCCTGTTACAGGTTATACTAGAATTTCAGAAATATGCTGTGGTCAAACTCAAAGCTTTATTAATTATAACATGATTATTAACACAAAGGCAATAAATAAACAGGTTGGAAATAAATAGCCATAGTTAGCCATAAGCTGACATGAGAGAGTCAATTTGAAGTTCAGATTGATGTTTTGATCATCTTTAAAAACTATTATCATACTGATTTTTGTAATTTTATCAAATTTCCTTCCAAAACAGAAAAATCTGTACATTTTTCCAAACTTTTGGCCGCCAGTGCTGCGCCACATTTTTATATATATTCTTTCTAGTTATGCTCTTAATTGGCTAAAAACATTTTTTTAATATATCTATCCAGTAATCCAAACAACTGGAAAAATAATGGAAAAGTCTTGGAAATATATTGAAAATTAATTGGTCAAAGTGTGGGAAACCTGAATATTTTATATAATATATTAAGACATATAATGTATAATAATTAAAATATGCTGCTAGCTTGGCTAATGAAGTCATTCATGCTCTTGTCATTAGGTTTCTGTGGATTGCTCATGAAAGTGCTCTTTCTGAAGGCTTTATTATGAATACTCCATATTTAATAAAAAATTAAAATAATTCCAAAAACAACAATATTGCAGGAAGAAACTTGTGCTAATAGCAATGAAAATGCTGAAAATGACCTGGGGTACGTGAGTGGCTACCTGAGCATGCATCACCACAGCCCGTCTGAAGTTTGCCAAAGAACATATGAATAATCCAGGGAGAATGAATTAGTTGAACATAATCTATATCAGCATTCATGAGAAATGATCCCATTCCAGATGTGAAACATGGTGATGTATCAGGGTTTGGGCCCGTTTCATGGTCCCAGCTTTCAAACAGCTTGCAGGCATTGAACTTTGGACCACACCAGCAAATTTAATGTGAAATGTTGTGTGATGTGAAGAGATTACTCAATACAAGTGAAACTGAGAATATCATGGAAGTTTTTAAACAATTTGTAAAGAAAAATGGCACAAAATCATGACCGTAACCACCATAGACATTTAAGGTGACACGTTCCCCACCCAATAATCAGAATGGTGGTCAATCACTATGCACTATTTAATCACAAATTCTTAAACTTTTACCTTTGGTTCCCCAAAACCTTCCATATATGGATACATCATGTTTAATAATTGCAGGAACAGCCGCTCCGCCTCTTTCTCTCTGGCTGTTTGTCCGGGTTTCGAGGTGTTTGACCTTTGCGATGAGGCCGGAGTAATGGCAGGTTCCCAGCATGTTAATGATGGCCTGAGTCATGTGACAGTCCTCCTCTCTCTGTGTCTTACAGGTGTTCACAGACATCCGTCTCAAGACATCTCCAGTTTCTATTCGCTGCCTCAAGGCCAGATCACCCCCTCCATGAACTGGTAAGATTTAACTACACACCACTCCACAGGCCAACTTCTTCAATACTTCCCATCAGCTCACTTCATGTCTGCAAATTTGATGAGATTAAGCAAGCTGAATTGCATCCAGGGTTCAGTGGTGTTTAGAATAGTTCTTAAAGGAAAACTGAGTGTACTGTGGCCTCAAAGTTTATTTGGACACTTAAGTCATACATTAAAATATGTGAATGTTATTGCATTAGATAACACAATATCAGACCAAGTTGCATTTATCTGAAAGAATTTGAAATTACCTTAAAAATGTCGATAGTTACCGAATGTTGTTTTTTAATAATTTCTTAATTTCAAAATAAGAGCCCCATTGACTTTCGGCCTTGTTTATACATAAAAGTCCCACGTTATGCACCAAATCTTAATTTTTTTCTGGTTATTTTGGGGATTTTGGTTGAAAAATAAACTGCATTTGTAATTTTATTGGTTTAGGACTCTTTGTCTGTGCCCGTCATAGTAAGGAAAAATAATATTTTTTTTCACATCCTATAATTAATATTTTTTTCATTATCTGCCGATTAATCGGTTATCAGCCTTTCCCACCACCTTAGATATCGATATCAGCAAAATCAACTATCGGTCAACCTCTAGTTGCTTGTGTACCCATCCTCAAGCTAGGCAAAAGCTCCACTCTTCACCACAATGGTAACTTATCATAATGGAATCAGTTCTAAGGTCTCCCCCTTTTCTTATCTTGCTCAAAAAATTGTAAAAAATGCAAAATTTCAATATTTGTACTCTCTGCATCAAGTCCCATGCAAAGCATGCTGGGAGCTATAAATACCCTGCCCAAATCCCCTTGCACATGTTGTTGAACATACTTGATTGTTTCACATTCACCCTACAAAATATATAAATAATAATAACCTGCGTTGTTACATTTTTTCCGTGTTCTGAATGGTTGTTGTTTAGATTCACAGTTGGGAATAATGCATTGCAGTAAAGAAAATACTGTATAACAATGATTATTTTTATTTAAATACGTATAAATTAAATAAATTACAACAGATATCACCATGAGTGTAATTATTACTTCACAATTCAAATAATATATCATTCATTGTTTTGTGTTACATTAATGAGAATGCGATTGTTTTGCATTACAATAGTCATGAAAATGTTGTCACAATGCTAAAAAGATGTCACTTGTTTTGAATCTAATGCAGTGGCATTCAGAGATTTAAGTGTTACAGGTTTGCAAATACTTTTTGTAGCCACTTTAAATGGGGTTGTCTTTATTCTGGCTTGATAATGACTAGATCAGAGGCACAAATATTGAAAGCAAAGCAAACACATGGGGCACACATCCGTTAGTGTTTCATGGATGGTGAAGTGCCAAATATTCACAGTCAAACAGTTAACTGTTTCATGTATCTGAATTTTCAGATTAATTTGACATTTGTTCTGTGGTGGGACACATTTCATTCAGAGTTTTTATTTTATTATCGTAGTTGTTAAAGTTGTAAGAGTTATATAAGTAGTAAACATGTTTGGCAACTTTCTCCATTTTCAAAACAAACTTGCACCTAATTATTTTACTGTAACATAAATTTAATGTTTGGCCTTTTTATTTCACTCAGCTCTACTTCAGTTGTACATTTTCAGATATCTCCATATTTTTTGCCCAAAATGTCACCTGTAAACATTTGTGTCAGAAACGTCGATGTAACCTCCGTTCCTTGATGGAGGGAACGAGACATTGTGTCGATGAGTTGACACTAGGGGTCACTCCTGCGGAGCCCAGACATCTCTGATCTTAAGAAAAGGCCAATGGAAATTGGTGATTTTAGGTGGAATACAATACCGGTTAGGAGCGGAAGCACATTGTGCGGAGCGGTATCGTGGTAGATCCTACCCAAGGGGGGAGGAGTAACTACAAGCTAACGACTAAGGACAGAGGGCCCTCTGCCTAAGGAAGATGCGGGGAAACCATTTTGCAGAATATACATCACACGGGGTTGACTAGGGGGACATCCAGCACATGTGGAGCACTTACCTCAGTATGTGGGCCTGGGTGACGCCCGTACTGTGGTGGCAGCGAGCCTCTCCGAAGACTCGACGTCCGCTAGGCTAGGGAGGAAGAACGTCCAGGGTTCACACTTCTTGCGAACGCAACTGGGGAAAGAGCGTATGTCTTCACCTCAAGGGAGGGGAAAGGCGCTATGCACAAGCGATACACCCAGCCAGCTGACCCAAACTTACCTGTTTGTGTCACCTGATAACATAAGGTGACACAACTGGCTCAACCCTGAGCTTATAGAA
This sequence comes from Xyrauchen texanus, assembly GCF_025860055.1. Classification (NCBI taxonomy): domain Eukaryota; kingdom Metazoa; phylum Chordata; class Actinopteri; order Cypriniformes; family Catostomidae; genus Xyrauchen; species Xyrauchen texanus. Next base: position 37,815,991 of record NC_068306.1, on the reverse strand, counting down.
CCTTGCAAATGTGTTAGGTGTTGCCCAGCCCGCAGCTCTACATATGACTGCTAGAGAGGCACCCAAGAAGCCACATCACCCCTGGTAGGCTCGTAGGCCAGCAGGGGCGGCACGTGCTGGGCGTGGTATGCCATAGTGACCCAGTGGGTGATCCTCTGTTTGGAGACAACGCTTCCCTTCCGCTGTCCACCGAAGTAGACCAAGAGCTGCTCGGAGCTTCTAAAGCTCTGTGTGCAATCCAAGTAGATGCGAAGAGCACGCATCGGACACAGCCAAGGCTGAGTCTGCCTCCTCCTGGGGCAGTGCTTGCAGGTTCACCACCTGATCCCTGAAAGCCCTGTTGGGGTCTCAGGATGACGTGAGAGTAAGCCGGACCAAACTCTAGGCACAGTTCTCTGACCGAGAACGTATGCAGGTCAGCTACCCTCTTGATGGAGGTGAGCGCCGTCAAGAGGGCGGTCTTCAGAGAGAGCGCCTTTAGCTCTGCTGACTCAAAGGGCTCAAAGGGAGCTCTCCGAAGGACAACGGAGAGGTCCCATGAGGGAACGAGGCGCGGCCTGGGGGGGTTTAACCTGATGATCAAATCGTGCTTCCCTAATATTACCGTCCACTGCACCGTGATGTGCCGATATAGCGGCTACATACACTTTCAAGGTGTAGGGGGACAGCCGTCCTGAGTGATCGTGTCTAGCACCACGGGTGGTAGGCCACTTAAGTCTTCCACGTCCCGTCCAAGGGCCAGACATGGAGAGCGAAGAGCATAAGGTCCGGGAGGGCCAATAAGGGGCCACTAAGAGGATCTGCTCCTCATCCTCCCTGACCTTGCACAACGTCTGTGCAAGAAGGCTCACTGTGAGGAACGCTTACTTGCGCAGCCCCAGGGGCCAGCTGTGTGTCAGGGCATCTGTGCCGAGGGGAGCCTTGGTCAGAGAGTATCAAAGTGGGCAGTGGGAGGATTCTGGGGAAGCGAACAGGTCTACCTGTGCTTGCCGAATCTATTCCAGATCACCTGGACCACCTGAGGGTGGAGTCTCCACTCTCTCCTGAGTGTAACCTGTCAATACAGCGTGTCTGCTGTGGTGTCCCGGGATGTGGGTGGCTTGCAGCAACTTGAGCCGCTGCGGACTCCAAAGGAGGAGAAGACGGGCGAGTTGTGACATTCGACGAGAATGTAGGTCACCTTGGCGGCTGATGTACGCAATCATCACTGTGTTTTCCGTCCGATCAACACATGCTTGCCCCGGATCAACGGCAATAGCCTCCTCAGGGCAAGTAGTACTGCCAGCAACTCGAGGCAGTGTTGCTGCCACAGGGGGACGCCCTTGGCGACAAACAGACGGGGGTGCGAGACATTGGATGTGTTGAATGGTCCCCGTCTGTCTTTTAACAACTGAAGATTGCTGGGCGAAATCCTCTACGGTGCCACAGAATAGGCCAAACTGGTTTGACCAAGTTGGGCCAAATGTGGCACTCCTGGACCACTAAGGTGGACATCACCTGCCCGAGAGACCACGCCGTGACCATCATCGCTCGGACGGCGAGACCAGTCACTGAGCACAACTCCTGCATAAATCTCGGGTCAGAACTACCCTCGTGCAGTTCTTTGAGTGCCACGGCTTGGTGCACTTGCAGGAGAGCCATGGCGTGCAGGGCGGAGGTGGCCTCTCCAGTGGCACTGTAGGCTCAGTCGTGATTGATGACGTAAACCCACGGGCCCTGGACGGGAGACTCAGATGGCACTACCAGGTGGGGGCGTTCTGCAGGCACAAGTGCACCACGGTCACCTTACCAACCTTGGGAGTCGCTGAGCACCCCCTGGCAGCCCCACCGTCGAGCGTAGTGAGAGAGGACGAACCCACGAACCGGGTTTGGGCAGTAAAAGGTGCCCGCCGCGATCGCGTGAGCTCATGCACTTACAGGAAGAAAGGTACGGGGCCGGGCGCGGCCGTAAGTGGCGCTCGGAGCCCGGGACCGATCACCGACTGATGAGGGTTCAGGGGGTAGCGGAGGATTCCACTCCATCCCGCTCGGGCAAGCATGGCCGTCAGCAGCGCATTGCGACAGACTGAACCAACCCACTCTCCGATGCTGTAATCGGAAGCTCATCCACTTCGTGAGCCGCGAACGTGACCGCAAACTCGCCCTGAGACAAGCCGGCAGTCACATCGCGAACTCGCTGGGGCAAACGAGCGTGCTAGGGAATAGGAGATCCGTGGGGGGTTTCCCGGCGGAGAAGTTCCCATTGAAATCCCCAGTTAGCCCCCAGTGCTAACCGACCCCGCCTCATACCCGTGGGTAGCTGAACCGAGTCGGTGAGACGATGGAGTGGCTTTCCCTCTTACGAGAGAAAGCTACGACCGCAATGTTGCCAGAATCATGCCCTTGCAGTGAGAGCATGATCCACAAGCGCTGTCCCTGCGTGGGCAGTGCCCAACACGAGAGGTAGTGATAGTGGCCGTGGTAAGCGGAGAGGTAACGATCGCAACCATACACAAACGAAAAAGAAGTTTTTCATTTGTGACACTCTTTTAGAGGAAATTAAACTCTTATGTGTTTTTATATATATATATATATATATATATATATGTATACGTAGGTATATATGCACGTAGGGGAATGAGGTTTTGCCCCTAGTGAAGGAGTTCAAGTACCTCGGGGTCTTGTTCACGAGTGAGGGGACAATGGAGCGGGAGGTTGGCCGGAGAGTCGGGGCAGCAGGGGCGGTATTGCACTCGCTCTATCGCACCGTTGTCACGAAAAGAGAGCTGAGCCGAAAGGCAAAGCTCTCGATCTACCGGTCAATTTTTGTTCCTACCCTCACCTATGGTCATGAAGGTTGGGTCATGACCAAAAGAACTAGGTCGCGAGTACAAGTGGCCGAAATGGGCTTCCTCAGAAGGGTGGCGGGCTTCTCCCTTAGAGATAGGGTGAGGAGCTCAGTCATCCGTGAGGAGCTCGGAGTAGAGCCGCTGCTCCTTTGCGTTGAAAGGAGTCAGTTGAGGTGGTTTGGGCATCTGGTAAGGATGCCCCTGGCCGCCTCCCTAGGGAGGTGTTTCAGGCACGTCCAGCTGGGAGGAGGCCTCGGGAAGACCCAGGACTAGGTGGAGAGATTACATCTCCACACTGGCCTGGGAACGCCTCGGGTCGCCCAGTCAGAGCTGGTTAATGTGGCTCGGGATAGGGAAGTTTGGGGCCCCCTGCTGGAGCAGCTGCCCCCGCGACCCGACTTCAGATAAGCGGTTGAAGATGGATGGATGGATGGCTATATATATATATATATAAACAAAGTTGTTCACTCCGTAGTTTTCTGCTGCTGAAGCGCCCAGGGGTATTTTCTCAGCACAACCGGGGTGTGCGAGGGGGAGAGCCACTGGAATGAGCTGTAGATCCAACAGCGTAGAGAGATGAATGGAGGCGGCAGAGGAATTCAGCTCTGTGAACTTGCTCGCTTGGCTCGGAAAAAGATATCTGATGTGTGTTTGCAGCATCACTCCTTTTTTACCCATATGTCCGTGGGAGTGGCATGCAAATTCCACACGCCAATTTCCATTGGCCTTTTCTCAAGATCAGAGATGTCTGGGCTCCGCAGGAGTGACCCCTAGTGTCAACTCATCGACACATTGTCGAGTGAGTGACAGATAGGGAACTAAAGCTTCTGTGGTATCTAGTAGTATTTATCCATTATATTAGTATGAATATACCTCATTTCTGCCCATATGCAGGTTGATACAGTTATTGTTACTATAATAAATTCATGGTCAATTTTTGTAAGGGTTGTGATGTGTGGATTTAAAGCCTTACAATTAATGTCTGTTCGTGGTGCAGTTTTTTGTCCTGTTTTCCTCGTCAATGCAGTTAAGAATGTGCGGGGACATTTTATATGATATTAAACTAGTTTAATGACAGACACATTTGGGGTTTTCTTAGAGGTTTTCAACAAATAATTCAGTGTGACCCACCTGTGCTTCTCGCAGCGCTGTTTACGATGATCTTCACTACATGGCTGAGAGATTGAGATCTGTTTGCGAAGAAGGTTATAGCTGCAGGCAAGGCTCCAAAAAGGGGCCAGAGCTCCAAACAGCCAGCAAATAAAGTTCCTAGCCTAACCCTTTTCCTAACCGGGTGTGGAGGTGTCACCACCTTTTGGAGTTGGCCCAGCCCCTGTTTTGTGTAACCACACCCCCTTCTTGGGTAACCCCATTCTCATTTGGAGATTCTGCTCCATTTGGAGATCTCCAGCCTGCAGTTATTTATTTATTTTTATTTTCTCCACAATTTGGAATGCCCAATTCCCAATGCAGTCTAAGTCCTCGTGGTGGCATAGTGACTCGCCTCAATCTGGGTGGCGGAAGACGAATCTCAGTTGCCTCCGTGTCTGAGACCGTCAATTCGTGCATCTTGTCACATGGCTTTTTGAGCGTGTTACCGCAGAGACGTAGCATGTGTGGAGGCATCCAAGCACAAATCGCCACATGCCCCACCGAAAGTGAGAACCACCTTAGTGACCACGAGGAGGTTAACCCAACAAGACTCTACCCACCCTAGCAACTGGGCCAATTGGTTGCTTAGGAAGCCTGACTGGAGTCACACAGAATGCCCTGGATTCGAACTTGCGACTCCAGGTGTGGTAGTATTTACTTGCTGAGCTACTCAGGCCCCCTCGAGCCTGCAGTTATACCTACTTGGCTCCATGAGAAAACACACCTGCTCTGCACTCGCACTGCTCTGTCCCATGAGCTATGCTGATAGCTGATCCGGGTAGCATGTGCGCTGTTTCGTTCTGCTTTTGTAGTGTTTTCCATTTGATATTTCTCATACCCAACAAATTACGACATCAGAGCGCATCAGACAGAGTACACCAACTTTGTAAGAGGTTGCACTGGTGCGAATACAAAGTTGCCGTACTCTGTCCGATGTGCTGTCATTTTTCATTGGGTATGAGAAAGGGTCTCAAAATGCAACCCTTTGGTCGCAGTCTGGAGCCCTGCTCAATGTGTTGTTGTCAAGTGAAGAATCAGTTAGAAAAGCCTTGCAGGTTAAATTGAATGCATTGCTCTGAGTGAAGGACTGCTGTCATTGTTCACACACTTGAGCTTGTAACCACTACATACACAACCAAACACAACTTCAACATATACACCAATATACTCCCAATAATATAAGAGCCCGGGACAATGGTCAATTATACAGATTAACAGTAGATAATTAAATACATTTTAACAGTAGAGTGCAAATTGACAAATTACAATCAAGTATTCCAGTGTGCCATTTAATTACAGAGGATACCAGTGATTATTAACAACAAATTAAGTATTTCAAGTACTTTTCGGGGGAAGTGCATGTGATATTAGACATGATTAAAATTAGTATCTGTATTAATAATGAATCAAATGTGGATTAATTAAATAAATGTGCACAAAACTGAAATAAACTTGTGTTGATATTTCCCCTTTGTGCTTTCATTTTAATATTTTTTTTAGTTGTACCTCATAGATATTCCTTGCTCTCATTTCCTTCAGTTGTTTCTTCTATTGAACTTGGAGAACTGTATATTTTAAGTCAATCATCACTATTACTGTTGCTATAGTCAGGTTTCTGATTTGAACCCTACTTATTAAACTTTGATGTGTAACTTGTCCTTCACTGTTTGTGCTATTACATTTTCAAGTGTTGGATACAAGACTTTTTAGAGACAGTATCATAGAGAATTGGGGGTGGACTCTTGACTTCAGGCAGTAAGCATTCATCTTGCAACCAATGTGCTAACAACCACTCAGAACACCTTTGCCACTTTCTATGAGATTTCAAGAGTTTTCACCCTCCTTTCTTGACCTGTTGGGTCATTCATTCAAAACCCTGGAGGCTTTAGTCCGGTGAGGATTATGTCGCTCAGTCATAGCCAACCGTTAACTGTCTCCCCCTCCATCCATTCTCACCCTTCATGACCCTCAGGCCCAATCAGCCTGTGTACCCTCTGCCCTCCTGTGGCTTCAGGCAGTCCTTCTCCAGTCTACAGAGCAGCTCTTCTTACCCCAGGTACAGTATCATAGCGTCACCTTTGCTTGTGCTTACCGCTCACCGCAACGCTTCGGCCATATGTTTGTCACAGTTTTGCTCTTCCTGGAAACCTACTGGCAGTGTTTCAGACTTTATTATCCCTGTTATTGGTCCATACTAGTTGTCGATCAACATGGGTTTTTAAATGGACGATGCCTATATCTAGAGAGCAGTAACATGTTATGGTGATGGCTGATGGCCAATAGCATGCAGTATATATTTAATATAGATGCACAGGGGTGTGCAGATACAAAAATAATTTGTAAAATATGCACTTTCCATTGACCTCGCTGTTGATAAGTTTTCGTTATCAGACGATTATCGGCCTGGCCAATATATCAGTCTTTCACTAGTCCTAAGCAACATAATCTCATGAGTATTCCTTGGTTTTCTTACAGAAAGTGTGGTTCTAGTGCAGGTACATTTGCTTATGTTTGCATAGACACTGAAATGTATGATATTGCCATTTTGTACAGAATTGTAATCGTTTTACCTATGAGCAACTTTAAAAACATACAAACACATTCAGCTCCCATTGCAAGTTCAAAACTCTGTGCTGTGGTGCTGTGCATTGGCATTGCAGGTAACTCTGCATTAGACTGATTTAAACAAATAACTTGAGTCTTTTTGAACGGCACTTTAAAAGAAACAACTCATAAAAGTTATTAGTTCCTAAATCGGAGCTAATACAATATAGTTGCAATGGATGTTTATTTTTGCGTGCAGTCATTGAAGATGAGGGAATTTAAAGCTGCTGCTGCTGCTTCATTGCTGGTTATTAATGTCTGTCAGACTGTCAAACACATTATAGAGTCCAGATAGAGAGACATGTTTAGATGTAGAGCAGCTTCAAAGTTCCTGACCTGCTTCTCGTGGCTTTTCTCCAATTTAGATTTTTCGATAATGATTTTTTATGTTTTTCCATGTTTAAGCTCAATGCTTTCTGTGTGGTCACCTCTGGCTCTGTCTTCTGCCTGTGTGATTGCTGTGGCTTTTACCCCTCAGAAGTCAAATTCATGATCTCACAGGAGAACATTGTCATTTTTTAAGTTCCACTTCAATCTCAAATGATCATTGATTCTGTGGTGGAATTAATGGAGGATGAAACAACATCTTACTCATAATATTATTATTTATTTTTTGGAATCAGTTGGCAGACTCTTGTTTAGACTGATTGCATAGCTAGCATTTTATATATATCCTGAAAACAGACAAATTATATATTTGTTATACTTCTTTGGACAAAATGCAACTTCATTTGGTGTCACACAATAAACAGGAGTTTCTTCAACTTTGGGCACTTTTAGCACTGTTAACTTCTAAAAAGCAAAGTTTCGTTAAATGCTTTTTCACAGTCTCACTGTTTTGTTATGCGTTTTCTTTATTTGTCTGCTAACAATGTCCAGGAGTGTATGTACATGCATCACAGGAGATTTATATAATTTTTGTCATTTGTTCCCAGCACATCTCAAATTCTCTTGTGTTGAATAGAATTCTGTGTTGATAATGACGCTGATGGAAATGACATTTTTTGATAAAATGTCTGAATTCTTTATCTTGCCAAGACAAATTTCAGTTTATTCCGTACAATTATGGATGCTAAATACACACAATTAAATACAATTTTAACACGTTTTGCATAATTTGGCAAAATTACAGCTTGATTGGAATAACGGCAATAAAAATATTCTGCTCACAGGTGATATTTACCTTGTATTGTCTTTTTTTTAAGCATCACTAGTCTTATATTTCATATCAAGCATGACTGACACTTTTGTCGACTTCATTAACAAGTACACTAACTTTTGAAAAACATTTATTAGGAGCAAAATAGTTTGGTGTGATGGAAGTGACGCCACAATTGTGGGAAAATGATAATTTAAAAAAAATGTTTGGTTTTCATAGTTTTAATCATACAAATTAGTAATTTTTTATTATTTATTATCATTACTAAAAGTATTTTTCATAGTTTAGTATTAAAGGTCTGGGACAAGGCACAACTGAGGAAGAGAGTTGTATATGGTGTAACAATTTGTTTATTATCTTTCACTTTTATCATTAAGATTTTTATGATGGATTTTCAAATTTTATGATTACAACTCAGAGTCTAGGATAAGGGTAAAACAATAAAATCAATAGATACAATAGATTTAGTATTAAAAAAAAATGACAACAACATAAAAAGTTCTTTCAAGACCTTCATAAAAGATTTTTTATTTGATAGAATATAACCCCTGGCAGATTAAAGTGCTCATAGTTAAAATCCCATGTAGTGCTTTATTTAAAAAACAAACAAATAGGGTCTTTTAAAATTGATGCTGCAGTTGAACATAATGTTCGAATGGTTTCCTGGTTGATGCTCTTTAAATGTGCTTGTTTCCTGTGATGCAGAACTTGTTTATTTAACATGTTGAGTTGAAAAGTGTTTTTAGCTCCTGAGTGGCAGTACAACATGCTTGCAGTGCTTCAGCAGTGCAGACAGAGCACCACCTGCTGGTCACATGACACAGTAACAGGCTTACTGGCATTAAAGGGGAACTCAAGCTGATGCCCAGAGCATAATTATTTCATTTTTATTTTTATTGTAACTATTTTTACAAATTTACAGCTGGTTTGATCACATCTCGCCCACCATATTTAATTTGAATACAGCAGCTAACATATAATATGTAACTTGTATTAGTTGGTATGAGCTTCCTGTTTAATACCATCATATCAACAGAATGTCATGTGGGGTCAGATAACTGTGATGTTCTTGTGTGTGTGTAGGTTCTCTCATTCTCTGATGCTTCAGTCCGGCATGCACCCCACGGGCATCCCACACCCGGCTATAGTGCCCCCTTCTGGCAAACAGGAGCACGACCAGTTTGACAGGAGCATTTATTCGTAAGTTGTTCCTATAGGAGAGAAAAAACACACATATGTGATAGCCGTAACATATCAAATGTTTCTCCTAGACAGCAATGAGATTAAATGGTGAGCAAATTAAGTCTCCTGCTTCTCTTTTTCTTCTGAGAGATCAACAATGTTTCAAATTGTTCTCAGATTTGCCAAGAAACCAAAAGCCAGAGAAATCTCCATATTAACTCAAAAATGTAAAGTGCTCTGTATTCGGAATTAGGAATTTCTGAAACATGAATATGAGTTATTTTTTATGTTTATTTACATGATCTACAAACAATTGTTATTTATATGATGTAGTTAACAGATTTTTTTCCTCAGTAAACCTCATCCAGAGGTGAAGCGAGAGAAAGAGCCCAAAAAGCCGGTGATCAAGAAACCTCTGAACGCCTTCATGCTCTATATGAAGGAGATGAGAGCTAAAGTGATTGCTGAGTGTACACTGAAGGAGAGCGCCGCCATAAACCAGATCCTGGGACGACGGGTCAGTCAAGACCACTCAAATATTTCATTTTACACTTCATTTCTTATGAAATGAACCACGTTGAACCACGATCCTGCTGCAAGTGGTTCAGAGCGTGATTCATTTAACCGATTTGTATATATACGCCTGCCCTTGTTGTTTGAAAGAGTAGTTTATTTTTCAATAACTGTTTTACTAAGATTGGTGTTTTTTGTATTTTTTTTTATCTACTATTACCAGGGTTTTCAACCAGGTGTTTGTGAACTAATACAAAAAAAAACATGTTTTTTTATATTATTATGATCAAAGGAATCAACATCATGTATATTATTTGGTTGATTTCATTATTTCAAAAACCATCATTAAACATTTAACAAAAATTTTATAATATAAATACAAAATATAAATCACACTGTTTTGGACAATAGAGGAGGACAATGAATCCAGTGTATGCCACATGACATAATGGTTGATAATAATGAAACTTGGACTCGTTTTGATTTGTTTTCTGTTTTTTTTATTAATATTATACTTTTCTTTTTGTGTTTTTGTTTTGGCAAATTTTCCATACTGTTTTTATGGCCTGTTATGTTTGAGATGAGCTGGTTTTTGATGTATGTGTGTGATTTGTAACAGTGGCATGCTCTGACACGTGAAGAACAGGCTAAGTACTATGAATTGGCACGGAAAGAGCGGCAGCTTCACATGCAGCTTTACCCCAGCTGGTCTGCCCGTGACAACTACGTGAGTGCTTTTCATTACATCTTAGTACTGTCTCATATCTCATTCTATGATTCTTTGCTGGTGAGTGAGGACAATCAGGGCTGTATGCTTACACTTACACTACCAGTAAAAAGTTTGGACAAGCTTGAATAAATTTGTTTTTCATGATCTCAAAATGTTTTTAGATTTTGGTTCATGCTTAAATGCTGGATATTGTTTTGTTGACACATTTAAATGTATTTCAAAAACATTGCTCTAAAGAGTATGTCCAAAATTTTTAAAGGTATCGTACCTGAGCACTAGCTCATATTTGTGTTTAGTTCAGTTATGACTATGTGTGGTTATGCTAATGAAACTTCTAATAAAAGGGGTCATTAATAATTGCTGTAGAAATGGGCTATATTTGGCTGTAATCATTCATTGCAATGTCACATCTACAGGTCCTTCTCAAAAAATTAGCATATTGTGATAAAGGTAATTATTTTCCATAATGTAATGATACAAATTAAACTTTCATATATTTTAGATTCATTGCACACCAACTGAAATATTTCAGGTCTTTTATTGTTTTAATACTGATGATTTTGGCATACAGCTCATGAAAACCCAAAATTCCTATCTAAAAAAATTTGCATATCATGAAAAGGGTCTCTAAACGAGCTATTAACCTAATCATCTGAATCAACTAATTAACTCTAAACACCTGCAAAAGATTCCTGAGGCTTTTAAAAACTCCCAGCCTGTTTCATTACTCAAAACCGCAATCATGGGTAAGACTGCCGACCTGACTGCTGTCCAGAAGGCCATCATTGACACCCTCAAGCAAGAGGGTAAGACACAGAAAGAAATTTCTGAACAAATAGGCTGTTCCCAGAGTGCTGTATCAAGGCACCTCAGTGGGAAGTCTGTGGGAAGGAAAAAGTGTGGCAAAAAACGCTGCACAACAAGAAGAGGTGACCGGACCCTGAGGAAGATTGTGGAGAAGGACCGATTCCAGACCTTGGGGACCTGCGGAAGCAGTGGACTGAGTCTGGAGTAGAAACATCCAGAGCCACCGTGCACAGGCGTGTGCAGGAAATGGGCTACAGGTGCCGCGATTCCCCAGGTCAAGCCACTTTTGAACCAGAAACAGCGGCAGAAGCGCCTGACCTGGGCTACAGAGAAGCAGCACTGGACTGTTGCTCAGTGGTCCAAAGTACTTTTTTCGGATGAAAGCAAATTTTGCATGTCATTCGGAAATCAAGGTGCCACAGTCTGGAGGAAGACTGGGGAGAAGGAAATGCCAAAATGCCTGAAGTCCAGTGTCAAGAACCCACAGTCAGTGATGGTCTGGGGTGCCATGTCAGCTGCTGGTGTTGGTCCACTGTGTTTTATCAAGGGCAGGGTCAATGCAGCTAGCTATCAGGAGATTGTGGAGCACTTCATGCTTCCATCTGCTGAAAAGCTTTATGAAGATGAAGATTTCATTTTTCAGCACGACCTGGCACCTCCTCACAGTGCCAAAACCACTGGTAAATGGTTTACTGACCATGGTATTACTGTGCTCAATTGGCCTGCCAACTCTCCTGACCTGAACCTCATAGAGAATCTGTGGGATATTGTGAAGAGAAAGTTGAGAGACGCAAGACCCAACACTCTGGATGAGCTTAAGGCCGCTATCGAAGCATCCTGGGCCTCCATAACACCTCAGCAGTGCCACAGGCTGATTGCCTCCATGCCACGCCGCATTGAAGCAGTCATTTCTGCAAAAGGATTCCCGACCAAGTATTGAGTGCATAACTGAACATAATTATTTGAAGGTTGACTTTTTTTGTATTAAAAACACTTCTTTTATTGGTCGGATGAAATATGCTAATTTTTTTAGATAGGAATTTTGGGTTTTCATGAGCTGTATGCCAAAATCATCAGTATTAAAACAATAAAAGACCTGAAATATTTCAGTTGGTGTGCAATGAATCTAAAATATATGAAAGTTTAATTTTTATCATTACATTATGGAAAATAATGACCTTTATCACAATATGCTAATTTTTTGAGAAGGACCTGTATCTTTTGATTGATATAGATTTAAAATAAGTAGATGTGTTCAGGGATGAGAATGATACTTTGATACTTAAGGACAGGATTTACTTATTGAATTTAGCATTACACATCATGGGGAATCTTTGACTCTATTAGGAATATAGAGACCCCAAAAAGTAGACACTTAAGTCACACTTTAAAATGTCAATGTAACAAATCCCTTATGGGACTTTTCCACTGCACGTTATGGTTCGACTCGACTCTACTTTTCTGAGCTTGCTTTTCCACTGCAGTTTAGTGCCTCCTCAACGTGGGTGGGATTATAGGCTGATCAGAATAGTTGCGCCGCCTCTACTGCCATGACATCATCTTAAATGCGACACAAACATTACTGACCAAAACAATAACACGACCGCTAGCTGTAAGCTTCTAGCTCATTGTGCTGCATAAAGCAGTTATTGCATGGTGATTTTACACAAGTGTAACAGTTCAATTGGCCTGGTAGTTTTAGAAAAAAGCTTTCCAATATCTGGTCAACTAAATAAAGTGAAGCTTTCAAGCAGAATATAGAGTTAACTTTGGTCGAACCACTTCCACTTTCTTCTGTTTGAAAAACTCCGGCTGTTGTGGTCCTTGATGGTTCTGTAGTCACTTTACATTTTTTTACTTCTCCCTACACTTTTTAGTAGTTCCGGCAGTAGCCATGTGCAGCCAACAGCTGAGACACTTCCTGAAAGACTTTTTCGTTTTGCATCATTTCGTTCATCGCTAACGAGAGGAACGTTTGCACCTCGTTTATTGACCACGGTGTGGTTTTGCCGATTCTAAATTTGCATGAACAAATGATACTGCTATCACTGTTGCTAACTTTAAATCTAGCGGGTTGATGTCCCGTGTTGCAAATCCAAATCCAGTGATTCTCTCTGACCAATCAGTGATCTGCAGGGTTTGACGTCACATTTAGTATAGTCTCTGCTCGCTTGGAACCTTGACTGAGGTGATTCCAAATAAAGTACTAGATACCAGGTACTATCCAAAGTGGAAAACCCCCAAACAGCAAGCAGAGTCGAGTCGAGCTATACCGTGCAGTGGAAAAGCCCCATTAGTTCCAGGGAATGAGGAGAGGTGATGGTGTGCTTCGTTTCAATAAAATAGTCTTTATTTAACAAAAGTCTCTCTTTTCACCAGAACACTTCCTAAAACACACACACACACACACACACACACACACACACACCCACAGCTTGAAGCTCGGCTCTCTTTCTCATCTGCTGCCGTCTCCTCCCCTTATATCTCCATGTCACAGCTCACTGGGAATACAAACAAGTGTTAGCACAGGTGTAAATCCTTAACCACTAAGCTTTCTCGTACCTCATTCTTCACAAATCGGAGCTCGATCACACACTTTCTCTGTTGTGCTGTACTTCGACTCTTGCACAGAGAGCTTCTGACTAAAGTACAGTATGGGGCTCTCCTCCCCCTCCACAACTTGGGATAATACAGCCCCCAACCTGCTGTCAGACAGGTCCATCTGTAACAAAAAAGGGAGATGTCAGGGGAATGCAAGAGTGGTCCGCCGCAGAGTGCAGCTTTCACTTGTGTAAAGGCTTGATGGCACGGCTCCGTCCACTGGATCCCGGGTCTGGTGTTCCTTTTTAAGTGAGATCAGTCAGCAGGCTGGTGTCATTAGAATATTTAGCTACAATCCTACGATAATAGCCAGCCAGCCCCAGGAACTGTCTCACCTCCTTTTTGGTCTTGGGTCTCGGACAAGCCGCAATAGCTGTTGTTTTATCAATTTGGGGACACACTTGTCCATGAACCAAGTGGAAACCCAGATACCGTACTTCCACCCATCCAATTACACACTTCCTGAGGTTCGCTGTGAGTCCCAAACAATGGCCAAAAGGCCGTTGCTACTTGGCTAACAATTTAGAGCTTGATGTGGGTAATAACAGGAGGACCTTATCTCCCTATGAGCATTCCCGTAGCTGAGTGCACGTTATACTGCCGAGACTGACGTTCATGGGCCTGGAGAAAATTCTCCTGTGTTAGTTGTGGCCCCAATATGTAGAGTTTTATTCTCAGGTCCAGAACGTATTTAATTTTTTTCTTACTCTCTGAAGATCCCTTCTCCCAATTTTCTAACAGAACATCTAGGATGCCCAGAGGCTTGCGGCCATAAAGTAATTAAAAGGGTGAAAACTCTGTTGAGGCTTGTGGGACCTCTCAAACAGCAGTTTTGCGCGTCTTGGTGTACGAACTTCCGAACCATAATTTTAAGGGTCTGATTAAATTGCTCGACCAGGCCATCCGTCTGAGGATGGTAAACACTGGTGCGGATTGACTTAATCCCCAGTAGTTCATAAAGGTTGCATAGTGTATGTGACATAAACGAGGTGCCCTGATCAGCTAGGACTTACCAACTCAGGAGATATATGCATAATCCACCAAGACTAATACAAAGCGATGCGTTCTAATGGCCCGACGATGTCCATGCCAGTTCTTTCAAAGGGGACCTTGATCAATGGAAGAGGGCACAATGGAGCATTTGGAGTGGCCGGTGGATTCACCAACTGACATTCACGACATGCAGCACACCACCTGCGTACATCCCTGCGAATGCCTGGCCAATAAAAACAGGCAATGAGACATTTCAGTGTGTCTTATCTTGCCCTATATGTCCCACCATCGGATTATAATGGCTTTTCAGTATTAACAACTGGGTTGTATCTGCTTTTGATTGAGCATCGTGCATCACTCGATACAACCTATCTTTAAAAATGTAAAATTGAAACATGGAAAGGCATGCCTGAGAGACCCTTCTCTTGTCTTCTCTTGGTCCCGTCACATCCCTCTGGGTTTCCCTGACATGGAGCTGATGTCGACGGCCCAGGCAAGACAAATCCCACGCAGGATTACCTATTGCATGACCCATCTGCACACATTCCCCTTAATAATGTCTGAAATGCTGGCCAATTCATACCCAAAATCAGCTGATGGGTGAGGCGGAGACTAAGCACCACGTCTATTTGGGCATTGATCCTGAATGTGTCCCGATTCACCGCAGTGCCAGCACAACATCCCAGACCTTACCTCCACACCTGCGGCCCCGACTTTACCAACCTGGCGGAGAGGGGGAACAGAAACAAAGGGGTTTGGAGCAATAGAAACCCCCCAGGTCCGGGGAGCCAGCTTCAGGAAAATGACCCCTATTGCCAGGGGGTTGGGACAGGAACAGTATGGGATGGTATGCTCGAAAAGTTCTATAAAGGCTTCGGGGTCGTCCTGTGGTCCCATTTTCGTCAGTGTGATCTGAGGCATAGCAGGCGTGGTCGGGGTTGCTGCTGGAGTACCCCCCTGTAGCAGCAAGCTCCGGATCACCAGTCGGTCCTCCACCTGGGCTTGCATCAGGGCCTGGAACCATTGTTCCTGTTCTGACCGCAGCTCCAGGAGGGCCTGATGTTTCATCTGGAGGATGCCAGCAAGGGTTTTGACGGTCTCGGCCAGTGGCAAGGACTCCATGACGGTGATCTTCCTCGTTCCCTGGTTTCAGCACCACTGTAACAAATCCCTTAGTTCCAGGGAATGAGGTAGTGGGAGATGGCATGCTTGGTTTCAATATTACTGTCTTTATTTAACAAAAAAGTCTCACTTTTCAGCAGAACACTTCCTAAAGCACACACACATCCACAGCTTGAAGCTCATCTCTCTCCCTCGTATGCTGCTGTTTCCTTCCCTTATATTTCTGTGTCACAGCTTACTGGGAATACAAACAGGTGTTAGCACAGGTGTAAATCCTTAGCCACTCAGCATTCCCGGACCTCACTCTCCACAGATCCGTGCTCGATCACACCCCCGCCCGCCTCCACAGTCAATTACTGTACATAACAAAATATCAAATCAAGTGTTCTTTATTTTCTTTGCACAATCACACTTTTCAAGCAAACCATTTCACAAAAGTATGTAAAATGATAAAACAATGAATATAGTGCTCAAAATAAAAAGACAAAATGTATTGTGACATTTTGTGGTTGTGAAACGTTAATTGAACTTCACCTGTGGTTACTCTGCTAGGACACCCGCGTGAACTTGAGGGGAACTGAAATCACCTCCTTGACACCAGTTGATGGCTCAGAAAAAGTTAGTTCTGAGAACAATTCTAGCAGCATTTATTTCCAGATGGCACTTGCTTTGATATTTTGTTATCTAATGCAATCGAATGTATGTATGGGATAATGTAGTCAGATGGTCATTATTGCAATAGGATCTTGTATTGTATTTTTGCAAAATGACCATTTGATTGTACATTATCTCGCTTATTACACGGCTACTTACAAGATTAATAAATAAACTGACAAACTATTGATTTGAGAAGAAATTATTTTATTAAGAGAGAAAGGAAGTGTGATCCAAGAGACTTTAAACTAGCAGAGCTATGACCATTGCCTGGGACCATGGTCCGCAATACAATTTAGCACTTATTTGACAACAGAATACCACCATTGACCAATCAAAATAAAGTATTCCAGAAAGCCGTGTAATAATAAAGTATGTGTTTATTTACAACAACAGAAGTAGTTCAAATACTTTGCTGTTGAAGTGCAAGTGATATTTTACAAATTTGTGTGGCTTAAGTGTGCAAATAATTGTCTCATTCTGCTTTTATAGAGAATGACAGCAATAGCATGTGAACAGAAATATCAGCTACATTTAGAATCATCACCTACATGCAAACAGGAAACAGAGTCACAACCCACGCAAAGATATTAACAGCAACACTGTGCGGATGTCTCTATACGCACACTACTCTCTCTCACACACACACACACACACACACACACAAACACAAACACTTACTCGCACAGTCTGTATTTGGGAAAGCAGGGGGTGGAAGAAACCAAAGACGTCAGCAAAGATCAGGCATACCACCACATAAACATTGAGGAGCATATATTAAATCAAATATATTATTAATATTATTGTTATTGGTGATTACTTTGGGCTGTACAATAGTTACAAAAAACATGATTATTCCCCTTGATATCATTGTGATGAAATGTATTTTTTTGGGGGGCATCTGATGTATGCAGAGTGTGTGTGGTGGTCAGTGTTGTTAACATCACTCTCTGATCTCTCATAACCGCAGGGCAAGAAGAAGAGAAGGAAACGAGATAAGCAGCAAGACTCCAGCACAGGTACATACACGTTTTATATGCGAATGCACAAATGCACAGTATTAACAGATCAAATGCTTTCGTAATCACTAAAGAGCATATTGCACTTCAGAACATATTCCAATATGCTCTGCAGTCCAAATTGCCCATCACATTTTCTTCATTCCGTTAGGCAACATCAGAATGAAAATGCTCTTTTTCTTTTCTTTTTTAATCCAAAATTGAGTTTGGAATTTTTTATTGATTAACACAAACAGCACATGAAAACCCAGAATCATATTGATATATGAGATGCCCCTCCCTCCCATCCCCCAACATACATCCCAGTGGTCAGACAATGAATAACAACAGACACACAAATAAACGGAGAGATCAAAGAAAATACTTGATGACATAAAACATTTCCCAACAAAAAAGAAAAAGGCAACCCTCTCGGAGGCCAAATAAGTGCCCCACCTTTTGCCATAAGCACTCAAACTGCCCAGCCATCTATGCAACATCTTTTCAAAAGCTGCCACTTTGCCCAGCTCGGTGCACCACTCGTGAAATGAGGGAGTTCTTCATTTTATGTTTAAGCATTAAGCTGCTCGTCCAAAACCTACAAACTGTTGTTTACATATCCAAAACGAGCTGTTTGTTGTTAGTTTGTTGTTGTTTGTATTTATATTTTATTGTGACTCTCTTAAATTTTGGACTGTCATGTGTTCAAAAGATCCAATCCAGTTTCTTCCACCAATTGAAATGATTTATTGCTAGAACAATAAAATAGCTTTTGACATTTTTAAAGCATAATTCCTGAGCAAAACAGTGAGCTCATGACAAAATAAGGCAAGTGGAAAAGTATTAGTATTCGTTCAAACTGATGTCATATCGGCCACAAATGTTCATTTCCTGCAAAAAACATTTATCCTACACTTTTGTATAAACCCAATAACTGAGTGATGTTAAATGTATAAACTTGAAGAGAAACATTTAGACTAAAATGATGCTGTATATATATATATATATAATATAATTTACTTCTTACATTTAAATTATGAACTTTCTTTTCTCTGAAATGTTCCACAGACCCCCTAGCACCCCCTCACAGCCCCATGGGTTTGACTCCAGTTTGACTCCATTGTTATAGATAACAATATTGATTATTGACTCAATAATGACATAACATAAAGAATCATAAGAGATCATCAGAAATCCTGAATTGAATATACATTCAGGGCATATTTTCAGCACTCATTTGATACCCAGAATCACTAGTATTGTCTCTAATGAGCTTGTATTCTGTTTCTTGTACAATAGTTCATCTATATAACTATAAACCTCCATTACAGCTTGACAGGGACATTGCGGCTATAGGTCATATGACATTAACAGCCTCAATCATACAAAACGTACTGTGGCAGGACCATGAGGTATTGCAAATACAACTACTTGCTGTGTTTGAAAATACATACTATCATAATATGTAGCACCATGGCTTTTTTTGAGGTACTATGTTACTACATATTATGATAGTATGTATTTTCAAACACAGCAAGTAGTTGTATTTGCAATAAAAACTCTCCTGTGTATATATGTTGATATGGAGATGTGTTTTGCACTGGGTGTCTCTAAAAGGAAGACTTCTGGTGAACTCAATGACTGCACAAGAACATATTTATATTAATCAGAATTTGATCATATTCCAAATATCATGTAAACTATTTAATCGAGCGTATATTCTGGTTTCTAGAAAAAGACCAGGCAAATGACTGTATTAATCTTGTCATCAGGATGAAAATGCATTTGTTTGAGATTATTTGGAATATTCTGATTACATTTATACTGGAATATTCCAATAGCTGTTAAGCAAGTCTTTTTCTGAATAATTTGGACCTTAATCGGATGATGATGTGCATGGAAACACGATCACTGTCTAATACACAGTCGGTTTGTCACCTCTGATTGTCTTGAAGTTGATTGCTTTTCTTTTTCACCTCATCTGTCAATGGCTAACCTCTCTGCTTTTGCTGTCTCTTCCTGGCTTGCTCCTCTATCTCTGGTCCTGTCTCTTTCTTCCCGTTCACACGCATGCTGCCGCTCGCTCAGACCCCGGCTCGCCAAAGAAATGCCGCGCTCGCTTTGGCCTAAACCAACAAATGGACTGGTGTGGTCCCTGCAGGTGTGTACTTCCTCTGTCCGTGCCGCCCATGCTCTGCTTGAATCTATCACTAACACGAGTGCTTACAAAACCACTTCACTTTAAACGTATGCACTCTAAAATGCCTTTACCACATTTCGCTTGATTTTCATTAGAGAATCTCTGTTCGTGCTGTTCTGCCGATCTGATGACCTTTAAAAAAACAGTTCACCCAGGAATTATAACTATGTCTCATTTCATTCCAAACCCAAAAAGAAATGTTGCAGTAAGTTCACGCTGATCTTTTCAATACAATGAAATTGAATGGGGACTGATGCAGCCAAGCCCAGAAAAAAAAACGTAAAAATTGCCACAGGCTCGAGAGGTGAGGAAAAATGACCACGGCCCCCAACAGTTTCTTTGTACTGTGGCCCACAATTTCCAAGTTACGCCACTGTAACTAGTAGTTACCAAGCACTTAGTTTGACCTTACGCACATCTGGTGCAATCCTTGCCCAGTGAATCAGTCCATAAGACTTGTGCAGTATATTCCAAGTCTTCTGAAGTAATTTGATAGCTTTTTGTGGGGAACAGACTAAAATTTAAGCCTTGTCAAGATGACGATACAGTTTTGTTGTCAATGACGTCAAATCTCATTGGTTCTTGTGTTTCGTAATCATTGGCATCAAAGCTGGCATGGCATATCTCGATGTGCCATATTTTAATATATGCAATTGAGACTGGAGAGCTACAGCAGCAAAGGGTACGATTTCTCTGTGAACAACAATTTCTTCCAATTTTGGTCTGTTCTCCAAACTATCATATGTGTCAGCTGGACTACTTTTATTGTTCTCTTGATAGTGTCTTTTTGTCCTTTTTGGAGCTTGACAGTGTCAATCCCCATTCACTTTTATTAAAAGAGCTGCGTGAACATTTGTGTAGACAACAACAGACTTTTACATTTTTGGTGAACTGTTCCTTAAACATCAGTGACGTAAGAGATGAGACACTTTTGTGCATCATCATGATGATATGGAAACATCCCAAAAACATTGCTTTCACTCACACGCAGGAAGAACAAAGTGAACTGGCTGTGGTTTCAAGAGCTTTAGCAATCCCTCTTGCAGCTGAAGTGCACATAAAGCACTGCTAACTGATGCCAATCACACCCACACATCTGTCTATCTCTGCCTCTCTCGTGCACGTTGCGGTCAGCTCAAGCTGTGCTTGATCGCAAAACCTGAAATTTTCAAGCAGCACCTTTTGTAAGGCCCGCCCAGTCTGTGGTGGCCGCGAGTCAGTGCCGTTCCTCTCCGACTTTGATGTGGGCGAGAGAGCATGTGTTACTTTGATTTGTGCGTGTGACGTGACAGCGGAGGATCAGAGAGGCTGTGTCTTCATTTCCATACTCTCCTGACTTGCAATAGGGTGCCACTGTGGTTTGATAGCGGTGCGGTTTCAAGACAATATGCCGTACATGCACTGACACTTTTGAACTTAACACATAAATAGGTACACATAACCATCACTTAAACCACAGGCTAATAAGGAACAACATTAAGGTGTCCTTGGATCATATTTAAAGATCAAACCATATATAGGTATCAGAAAGAGATAAATATTTGGCTACTCAGAAAAGTCTCATTTAAAGTTTTTTTTTGTGGATAATTTCATATGAAAGGGTTAATGCTGAACTTTCAAGAAATCATAATTCTCCACCACAGGCTCAAAGTACCAATGCCGTAACCACCATAGACATTGGAGGTCCACCATAGGGTTGTCTTTAATATGGGGTTTATCATTATTAACCCCTTAGCATAATTATTAATATACTTATAATTGGAATCAATGACATCACATTCTGGTAGTATAACTCAGTTTTGATGTGCTTTATGCATAAATCACGAAATTTGGTATACAACCTAATTTTGGCAACCTTCAAATGAATGCCAAATTACATAATGATAACGCAAGTTATTAGCTGAAGTTTTATTGGCTACTGGTGGCCATTTTTGTTGATTTGTCAAATGAATATTTTAAGTATATGTTAGCACTTGAACCAAAGAAGATGGAACAGTTACAGATTTGTTTTATTTGTAGGTCCCCTAATATGTTGTGAAAAGTGCTATATGAATAAAACTGACTTGAACAAGAAGAAAGTCAAATACAATAGAGTTCCAGCACTTTTGGTGCTTTGACCTCTTTATGAAATACTGATAAACATTGTAAGAGGATACAGGTGTTTCAAAAGAACACACAACTATTTCAAGTGGCTCTTTACACATTATGGTAATGATAATGTAGGGTGTAAATATGCTTGATTGTCATGAAAATAATAAATTGGCTTTTCTTCCTATTTTCTTTTTTCGTGAGATTCACCCATAAAGTATCCATGTTTCCTTTTGTGTCATTGTTGTGAACAGTGCAGAGTTCATGTTTGTGACGTTTCACATTCACGCTTTATTCACAGATAACTCTCTTGACTGTTCCTAGGAGGAAAAGAAGTGCATTCGCTACCTTCAGAGAGGACACTGCGCCAGCCCCCATTCTTCTGATGGAAGTGCTATAGACTCCCCCTATCACCTGCCAAACCCCACCTCTCCCACACGCTGCTCCTTCTCTTCCCCCGCCTCCCCCGTCAGCAGTCCCCGCCCACACAGCAGCAATCGCCCTGCCCACCCACCCAGACTGTCACTCGACTTCAGCCGAGTTAAAACAGAGAACACGAAACACCAGCCACAATAACCAGATCACATCATAAAAATCACCTCAGGACCTTCACTCTGAAGACTCATGTTCTGCATAAAGACAACATCAAATCCTAAAGTTGTCCTCAAGAAAGCAAAAGTCAGATGGGGCTTCTTCTCACCTTTCACAAAGTAATGGCACTATAGCTTTCCTAAAAGGGGAATTTCATGAAGAAATGTGCAGGTCATGTTTCAGTATGTTTACCAAAAAGAAAATAGTTTTTATCATACTATTTTAAAGACCCCTAATCATTTTTTATTTATTTTTATTTGTATGGCCAAACAAAAAAAAACTACCGTAATCTTTTTTACATTTGTGCATTTTGCAATATTTAAATATTATATATATTTTTGTTTAATATTTTATTTATACATCATGGTAGTACTTGTAGTTCTGCTTTTAATTTATGATGATTTACTAAAACAATCACTATATTACAGTATATTAAAAAAAAGATTTTAGTTTGACAAGCATGCAATGACATTGGGATAATGCCAACATGTTCATGGAATTTTTATGAATGTAACATATATATATATATATATTGATTTTGTTGTAAAATATGACCTGCACATGTTCTTTGTGAGATTCTGTTGGTGATTGTTGGTAAGGTGTAGCTTAAGTACATCCAGGTTCTCGTAGGAATAAGAGGGTCATTCATAATTAATGTCTTTTGTATCACTGAAAACAGTGCCAGTTCTCACATTCACCCTTTTACAAGCAAATGAATAAGTGTTGTAAAGCTTTGTTTTTTATAGAGCTGAAAGTCCATAATAACTAAACTTTTATATGTTTTTATGTAAAAGAAAAAAAATAAGGGAAAAAAAATATCTTTGTTCATGCACATGCCATTTTTATTGTTTTTCATGTGTAGATTTGATGTGGTGTGCTGTGCCTGTCATTCATCCAAACAGCTGTATAAAGTGAAGTATGTGCATGTATTTTGTTTGTTTCAGAATCTGCTCTATTCATTATCTAGTGGCCATTCAGTATTCACTCAGGTCTGTTCTGAGGCTTCAGTCATTTCTGCGTCAGAAGTCAAACTTCCAGCAGACAGAGCTGTTTCATCAACAGTATTCACAAATATCAATCTCCTGCCCTTTTCATGTCTTTTTGCTTTTGATGTAACGATACTCAAATCTGTTTAAAGGATATAAAGATCTTTCAGGGGTGTTGTAGTGTTTTCTTGAGTGACTGAGGCTACTGTACAGTATGTTTGGAATAACAAACTACCATAAACTGCTTTACTTTCTGTATGGCTGAAATACCAGCATGGCCTTGTAAATTTGACTAGATGTGCAGTGTATATCAGTGCACACTACACAGTCGGGTTGTGAATCTACAGGTTGAAACACCCAGCGCTTCGATATATATATATATAAGTGTGGTCTGATTGCTGAATCAAAATGAGACGCTCTTTTTAGTGAATCAAAACCTTACAGCGTGACCAGTGTAGTGCGGTTCCTGAACTAATGACTCTCATGAGCTGGCTCTTAGTGAATCAAAAACACACAAAACAAATACGTCAGTCAGAGAGGTTACTGAATTCATATACTGATGCACAAGGAATGGCATTTGTCCAGCCCAACTCGAAATATGAACTGTGGTATGAAATGTTGTGAGACTTCAATCAGGCAGTGCAGTTACTGAATGCTTGTTCATATGACAAAAAATGTGTTTTTTTCTTTTGTAATCAAAAATAAATGTTTTAGAATTTCTGTTTAATGTGTTAGGATGTATTAGTGTCAATTGTTGAATTGTAAATATGCCTGAAACGATCTCATCATTTGGCAACAGACTTCTGTGGGTGGTAAATGCAATGAGAATATAATTTATAATTTCCAAGTAATTCTACCTCAAAAGTACTAAAAGAATCATTAACAGAACCTTTAAGGAACCAGAATCGTTAAGAGGAATCGGAACCGGAAAGTTACATTCTTTACGATTTCCATCCCACTGTGTGCACATTGTACCTTAACATTTCCAGTGTGATGTTGAATCACTATCCTTACAGACACATTTAACAATTCCTTCTTGGGGACCTGTGTAGCTCAGGGAGTATTGACGCTGACTACCAACCCTGGAGTCATGAGTTAGAATCCAGGGCGTGCTGAGTGACTCCAGCCAGGTCTCCTAAGCAACCAGTTTGGCCCAGTTGCTAGGGAGGGTAGAGTCACATGGGGTAACCTCATCGTGGTTGCGATTAGTGGTTCTCGCTGTCAATGGGGCATGTTGTAAGTTGTGCATGGATCGCGGAGAGTAGCATGAACCTCCACATGCTGTGAGTCTCCGCTGTGTCATGCACATTGAGCCATGTGATAAGATGGACGTCTCTGAAGTGGACGCAACTGAGACTTGTCTTCCATTACCCGGATTGAGATGAGTAACCGCACCACCATGAGGCATGCCAAATTGGGAGAAAAGGGGATAAATTAAAAAGAAATAATAATAAAAAAATTCCTTCTTGACTTAGTTGATTGGACAGCATTGCATTTAATACATACTATTAAAAATGGATAGTGTACAGTACAAACTTTACAGTACAGTGAGTTAAAAGCTAGTATTTCAAACATCCTTAGAACACACCTGTAAAGAAGGAGACTGTATCCATTGCTGAACTTTGATATTACTATATTTTCCTTAGGATGTGTTTCAAAATGTAATATTTACATTTGTCAAAAAAAGACACTGTGAGCTGTGCACACTTAACATTCAAACATCCAAGTTCATAAGGTGCATTTTGAGATGCTTCTAAAAAACATATTTAATAAGTTCCCATGTACCCATTATTTCACACAAATGATTTGAACAACCTCAGATTAATTCAACTGATTATTTTTATTTGTGAATCACTTAATTCTGCATCAGTGCAGCCCAAGGTGAAAAAAACGAATATTAACCATTAAATGATAATATAAATTTCTGTTTATAGTGTAAATATGTACTGAATATGCATTCATACTGTATATTTGTGCACATGTTCGTGTGAGTGCTATGACAAACTGCTGTGCACTCCACTGAACATGCAAAAGTCACAAGACTACATTTGTCACATCCGTGAGGTTGGCGTGTATAAAAACTAATCATATGATGGTTTGTGTGTAGAGTTTTGATGCAAAAACACCATTTTGAGAGACAAACTTCTTCCACTTAAGTCTCATCAGACCATAAGTCTTTGCAGTATCTTCCAAGTGACGTATTGTAAAGTCTTTACGGGCAAGCATGTGCTCAGCAAAGGCTTCTTCCTATCCGCTCTCCTGTGCAGCCCCTTTTTGTGCAACAGTTTTAGACGGTTGAGCCATGGACATATGGATGGATATTTTCAGTCGCTGCAACTGACTTCTGTAGCTTAGTCAGAGTGATGGCTGGTTTTTGCAGTCGCTTCTCTTAACAAGTGCAATTGTTGTTTGCTGACTGAAGTTTGGCTTTAGTTCCATATTTCTTCCACTTCTGTATGATGAACTGCACTGAGCTCTGAGGTGTTCATTGCTTTCGAAACGGCGTTGTATCATCCCAAGATTTGTGCTTCTCCACAATTATGCCTCTCACTTGTTTTGAATGCTGTTTTGTCTTCATTGATGTTTGTTCAAAGTAAAATGCAACCAAACATTTTTATCTTATAGACAGGGATGTTAATTATGCTCATGAAGTAATTTAAAGCATCTGATCCACTAATTTCTAACACGAGTGGCGACTAGAGCAACAAATAGGTCGTGTTCACAAGACAATCTCTTGCAAGGTTAACCTCGTAATTGTGAACGGTATGATGAATATTTTTATTATCTCAAATGTTTTTATTTTATTTTAATGTTGAGGTTTTGAACGCACACCCCTATATATATATATATACACACTGTATATAAATGTGTCATGATACACAATGCGTTGTTCCAGCTAGGGGAACAAAGGCCATAATATAATCAATTCTAAATTTGGAATCGGACACAAATTATAGTGTATTTTATATACATACGCACTCACTGACAACTTTATTACATACACCTATACATCTATATAACTTATTTACTGTGTGTAAAGAAATGTACATACAGTAGGGGCAAATTATATTGGTTACCAAAACTACTTCCCACAATGTAAGCACTTCAAAAAGATGGTAAGAAACAAATGCAGGTTTGTACCAGATGCTAGAATGGCGCAACTAACAATCAGCCTGCAACAGAAAAAATTGTCCAATGATGCAGAGATTTGAAATACATCACAGAAAAATGACAAATCCCACAATAATAAGTTTTATTTTTTTGGAATTAAAAGACTGATATCCATTTTCGAGCAGAGCTGTGAAAGACTCCCAGTACTATACAATGAGCGGAGTAAATAAAGTGAACGAATATACATGGACTTTAACAAGTACTTCCAGTTCACAAGACATGTTTCAAACATTTCAAACTTTAGATTTCCTATATGGTTAAATTTCATCAGCACAAATAAGGCTAGGTTTGTAAAATCCCCTCAAGCTATACACCGATCAGCCACAACATTAAAACCACCTGCCTAATATTGTGTAGGTCCCCCTCGTGCCGCCAAAACCGCGCCAAACCACATCTGAATTACCGTAGACTTTGTCAGTTCGAATCAGTCTGGCCATTCTCTGTTGACCTCTCTCACCAACAAGATGCTGTTCACTGAATCTTTTTTGTTTTGGCACCAGTTGGAGTAAATTCTAGAGAATGTTGTGTATTAAAATCCCAGGAGATCAGCAGTTACAGAAATACTCAAACCAGCCCGTCTGGCATCATCCATGCAATTATCTAATCAGCCAATCGTGTGACAGCAGTGCAGTTAATAAAATCATCCAGATATGGGTCAGGGGCACCAGTTAATGTTCACATCCACCATCAGAATGGGGAAAAATGTTGATCTCAGTGATTTCATTTCATGACATGATTGTTGTGTCAGATGGACTGGTTTGAGTATTTCTGTAACTGCTGATCTCCTGGGATTTTCATGTCTGTAGACTTCAATCCGAACGGTGCCAAAAACATCCAGGGAGCGGCAGTTCTGCAGATGAAAATGCCTTGTTGATGAGAAGGGTCATCTTGTGGCTGATTGTGTATGTTCATTTCTCAAAAAGAAATCTACTTTTAACTCTGCTGATAAAGTTCTGTTAAAAAAAACTTTGTGTACAGCAGTCACAAAAGGGAGTGCGTGTTTTCTACATGAATAAGGGTGAAGGCTCCTCATTCCAGTGAAGTAAATGATGGAAAAACAGAAGAAAAAAAAAAGCTTTTGCTCCACACAAAGCAATGAAAATGGTCATGCCATCAAAACACAAGGGATTTGACTCTTTATTTGTGTTGAATATGAACAAATATGAAAAGCGCAGTGCAATTTTTCAATCATGTTGTTTTCTGGAACAATTGGTAATGTTAAAGTGTATCAGGATATTCTTCACTTCTCTTCACACCACTGGTTCTCCTTGCGTACCTGAAGCAAATGCACAACACAGAACATTCTGGTAAGTCAAAGCACATTACAGCATTCAACTGAGGAGAAACAGGAAATTAGCATTTGCTTTACCTGGGCTTCCTCTTCCTCTGTAAAATCATTTTTTATATTGAACGTCTTTCTGATCTCTTCTGGGGTTTTGCCTTTGATCATGTTTGCAACCGTCTTACAAGTAACATCAAGCAAACCTTTGATGTCCAAATAATTTGCCGCCTAAACAAAGGAAAGAAAGATGAAAGTGAGGAAATGGAAGTGTGCTTGATGGGGCCATTACAAACATTGCAAATGAAGCAGAAGCCATTGTGTGGCATGTAGAAGCATTGTTCTTTCCCAGCCTCTTTGATACATGAAAGACGACTTGTGGCTCTGGCGACATCATGCAAGAACGTGGCACATTATCTGTTCAGATCGCAGTGTCGTCACCCGTTTAAACCCTCTTGAAACACAACCCTAACCAAAACCTCTGTTCTAAATCCTAGTGAGATAGCTTGCTGTCTACATAGGCAGAAACACTTTGCATTATACAAGTAGAAGAGATCACTCGATATCCTCAAACAAGCCCGTCTGGCACCAACAATCATGCAATGGTGCAAATCACTGAGATCACCTTTTTCCCCCCATTCTGATGGTTGATTTGAACATTCACAGAAGCACCCGACCCATATCTGCATGATTTTATGCACTGCAGCCACACTATTGGCTGATTAGATAATTGCATGGATGATTGGCGGTGCCAGATGGGCTGGTTTGAGAATTTCTGTAACTGCTGATCTCCTGGGATTTTCACACACACAAAAGTCTGTAGAATTTACTTGGAATGGTGCCAAAAACAAAAAAAAATCCAGTGAGCAACAGTTCTGCAGACGGAAATATCTTGTTGTTGAGAGGTCAACAGAGAAATGGAAGGACTGGTTCGAACTGACAAAATCTACGTAACAATTGGTGCTGTTTTGGCAGCACGAAGGGAACCTACACAATATTAGGCAGATGGTTTTAATGTTGTGGCTGATCGGTGTGTGTGTATGTACGTATATATATATAATTTATTTTGTTATGTCCCAGGGCGTAATTATTATTATTTGTGTGATTCATGGGCAGTGATAACTGTACTGCTTACAGTGTAGGTTTGTCTGTATTGTGGCAGTGTTTTGCTCTCGCTCTTTTCTTCTCAATCGCTCTCCTCATTGCAAAGGTTAAATGGACACCAGCTAACAATGGTTACCCTTTGATTGCTACCATGCTCTTGAGAGCTTGAGGATACAGCTGGAGAGCGAACTGACTTCGGGGAGGCCTTTTGCCTCCAGGCTGCTGAGACGGTTTTCTCCTGCCCCAGACAATTAGCAATTGTGCTATTGTTGTTGTATCATACCAAGAGTTTCCTCAACTTATTGTAAATGCTACCAGTTCTTATTGTACAACCCGTTTATATCATACAACCTGTTGCTTATTGAGGTAACGTTAGTAAGTGTTTATTCTTTGTTTCATATGTTAAGATATTGATATTCAGGGAGAAGTCACTACAGGGAGGCAAGTCATTGTGAACTCCAAATTGGGGAGGAAAGAGGAGAAAAAAAAAGAATGTGAAATGTCATAATAATAGTAGAGATAATGCTTTATTTCAGCTGGGTCAAAAGTTTACATACACTTTGTTAGTATTGCCTTTATATTGTTTAACCTGGGGCAAATGTTTTGGGTAGTCTTCCACAAGCTTCTCACAATAAGTTGCTTGAATCTTGGCCCATTCTTCCAGACAGAACTGGTGTATCTGTGTCAGGATTGTAGGCGTCCTTGCTCACCCATGCTTTTTTAGATCTGCCCACACATTTTCTATCAAATTGAAGTCAGGGCTTTGTGATGGCCACTCCAATACCTTTATTATCCTTAAGCCATTTTGCCACAAATTTGGAGATATGCTTGGGGTCATTGTCCATTTGAAAGATCCATTTGCAACCGAGCTTTAACTTCCTGGCTAATGTCTTGAGATGTTGCTTCAATATATCCACATAATTTTCTCATGACGACATCTGTTTTGTGAAGTGCACCAGTCCCTCCCTGCATCAAAGCACCCCCACAACATGATGATACCACCCACATGCTTCACGGTTAGAATGGTGATCTTCGGCCTGCAAGCCTCATAATATTTCCTCCAAATGTAATGGTCATAATGGCCAAACAGTTGAATTTTTGTTACATCAGACAGAAGATCTTTGTCCCCATGTGCACTTGCAAACTGTAGTCTGGCTTTTTTAATGGCGATTTTGGAACAGTAGCCCAAGTTGATATAGGACTCGTTTTACTGTGGATATAGATACTTGTCTACCCCGTTTCCTCCAGCATCTTCACAAGGTCCTTTGCTGTTTTTCAGGGATTGATTTGAACTTTTTGCACCAAATTACGCTCATCTTTATGAGACAGAATGCGTCTCCTTCCTGAGCGATATGATGGCTGCGTGGTCCCAATGTGTTTATACTTGTGTACTAATGTTTGTACAGATGAACGTGGTGCCTTCAGGCATTTGTAAATTGCTCCCAAGGATGAGCCAGACTCATGGAGGTCCACAATTTCTTTTTCTGAGGTCTTGTCCGATTTCTTTTTATTTTCCCACGATGTCAAGCAAAGAGACACTGAGTTTGAAGGTAGGCCTTAAAAGACATCCACCGGTACACCTCCAATTCAGTACACCTCCTATCAGAAGCTAATTATCTAAAAGATTGACATTTTCTGGAATTTTCCAAGCTGCTTTAAGGCACCGTTAACTTGATAACTAAGTATGTAAACTTCTGACCCACTGGAATTGTGATAGCCAATTAAATGTGAAACAATCGGTCTCTAAACAATTGTTGGAAACATTGTGTCATGCACAAAGTAGATGTCCAAAACGACTTGTCAAATCTATATAGTTTGCTAATACTAAATGTGTGGAGTGGTTAAAAAATTTGTTTTAATGACTTCAGCTGTGTATAGTATATACACACACACACACACATACACAGTTGGCCAAAAGTTTGGAATAATGTACAGATTTTGATGTTTCGGAAGGAAATTGGTACTTCACCAAACTGATCAAAGTATAGTTAGGACATTACTGATGTAAATTAAACAGCATAACTATTTGGGGAAAAAATAAAGTCCTTTTGTTCAAATCTGGACAGGCCCCATTTCCAGCAGCCATCACTCCAACACCTTATCCTTGAGTAATCATGCTAACTTGCTCATTCGGTTCTAGAAAATCGCTTGCTATTATAATCAAACACAGTTGAAAGCTATTTGGTTCATTAAATGATGCTTAACATTGTCTTTGTGTTTGTTTTTGAGTTGCCACAGTCTGCAATAGACTGGCATGTCTTAAGGTCAATTTTAGTTAAAAAATGTCAATAAAGAAACAGCATCTAGAAACTCGTCAGTCAATCACAGTTTTGAGGAATGAAGGCTAGTCAATGCTTGAAATTGCCAAAAATCAGATTTCATACAAAGGTGTACACTACAGTCTTCAAAGACAAAGCACAACTGGCTCTAACAAGGACAGAAATAAATGTGGAAGGCCAGATGTACAACTAAACAAGAGGATAAGTCTCTAAATTGAGAAATAGATGCCTCACATGTCCTCAGCTGACAGCTTCATTGAATACTACCCGCTCAACACTTGTTTCATGTACAACAGATAATTGGAAAAGAGTGTTATGGATCTCAACCCCATTGAGTTTTGTGGGACCAACTAGACTGTAAGGTGTGAAAAGTGCCCGACAAGACAGCCACATCTATGTCACCTGAGTTTCTGGACAAAGCGTCAATGCTGCACGTGGAGGATTTTTTTGATGAGAACTCTTTAGTAGTTTAAGTACTTTACTTTCAAATTGTAATAGTAATTTTTCACATTGTTAATGTCCTGACTATACATTGCGATCAGTTAAATAACACTTTGGTGAATAAAAGTTACAATTTCTTTCCATAAAAGCAAAATCTGTACATTATTCCAGAATTTGGCCACAAGTGTATATACGAAAAAGAAAATCCTAACAATACCAACACTGGATCATTTGAATAAACAAGCTTTTATTCAACAAGATTTTTCTCATAGAAAATTGTCAGTGGATTGGTAATATCTTGCAATGTTGTTTATTTCTCATCATATTTTTGTCAACAATGTTTTTAATTGTTAAAATGATCCTCAATCCCATATTTGCAAACGGAATCAATCGTTGAAGAGATTAATACCGCATTCTACAGGTGTATTGAGTGTGGCTGGAAACTTTGACTCACAAAAAATTCAAAGCATCTGGCAATTGAAAAGCTTTCAGTAAAGCTCAGACTGATCTATTTTATTGTTGTCCAGCTGTTTAGAGACATTTAGTCATCTTGAATATTGGATGTTAAAAGAATCTGACAATTAGAATATTTATAGTCTTTGACGTGTACATGTTACTGATTTATAAGATCGGCTGTATAGTCCAACAACAGACAGAATTGTAAAACCAATGCAATTTATTTTTATTTTTTTTATATTGCGTTATATTTGTGAACTTGCACATAATTTGCACACACTCCCTCCCCCGCCCGTTAACCATGTAACACCATTCACTGGTGGTGATTGTCCCTTAAACGCGGTGGTATAGAATTGCCACCGGAACAGCCCTACTAGAACAGAAAAAAATAGGCCTGTGAGAAATGAAAAATAAACCATATGAACAACATTACAGGCACACAAAATAAAAGATTGTTTAAGCAGTTGGCACATCATTGAAAATAGTCTTAGATCAACAGGGTCAAAATAATTGGCATTCCTAGCCTAAAAGTAATTTTCTAGGATACTTACTATAAAGCATACATATTTAAAGAGCAAAATAAACACGTCAACATGGTCTGGTGAAAGTCGGAACCTGAAGCACATGAGGGGATTATCCTGCACTTGAAAAAGCCCACTCAGCGGGAAAATAACTTACAAACATGCACAGATTTAAAGAAAACTCAAATGCGAAAACATCCATAGTGACTTTGAAGACAACATGTTGGAAATCCAATTCATGCACCACCACCTTGACCGAAGTGACTTCCATAGCTACTTTGCTCGTCTTACGAGAGGGCATTTTTCTGTGCGTGCCGCGAGTGAGAAAGGGAACATCATTAAAGATGACATTGAAGGCCTTATAATTAATAAACATTGAGAACTTTTAAAAAATGCCCCAGAGTCAGTAAAACTTTTGGATAATCTTGAATCCAAACATATTCACCAACAACTTCATCACCTTCAACATTCATATCATGAGGCAAAGATCTGAGTCACCTAAAGGATAACTTAAACCATATATGTAGGACTGCTTTTCAGATCTCCAAACCGGATTCTCTTCTACTCAACAATGTCAAATGACAGCTTCTAACCAATACATGATACACATAAACCACATTAGTCAACGCACAAACAGTGAGATCTGTTTTACTGACCAGAATGAGTTCGAAGAGGGTGCCCTGGTCTACTTTGAGGAACTCCTGGTCCCACACAGGGATGTCATCAGTTCTTTTCTCTTTATTTTCATCGTCTTCTGGGGGAGGAGGGTCATCTTTATGGTGGGTGCACCACTGAATTACCTGTTGGCATATTAAAAGACACTGTAAGGCTCAGTCCAGGTACAATTTTTTTTTCTGTCTCAGTCAAAATTTTAGCTGTGGTGGAAGGCAGAGCTTAAGCCAATAAAAGTGCAAAATTAACAAATATATTACAATTTATTAAATTGACACAGCAACTTCCCTTAGCCTCAGACGGTACACCCATGAACTGCCCGCATGCAATGCATTCACACTATGAAGTCTTAGTTTATGAAATAAAAAAAACATTTGCCTTCACCAAGGATGATTTAATGAAGAATTATAATAAATAAATGTATCATGTTAACAATGACTCTTATTTAAATAACCTTGTTCATCCTCCACTTGCAGCAATGTAACATTATGCATGCTAGCTGTCAGTTTATTCATCACATGATTTCCTCAGCACATCTCAAAGAAAATTAGCTAGAAGAACTCTTCCAACAGATCAGCTCAACACCTCAAACTTTGATTCAAGCATCCATTATAGGCTTACTTATTTCTAATCATGTACCATTCAAGTTCTTTTGCACATTCTACCCATTTCTTCTTATTTATCAGTGTATTTTTCTTTGAAAGTCTGCTTGAAATGCCAACATCCCAGTCTTCTCTTCACTGGTAACATTTGTTTTCTTCTTTCAAAGACAGTAGTTCATGGAATCGCCTTCATTTCTCAAAAGAACAACCGACTGTTGAATTTCTAGTGAGATGTGTGTCTTTTTGGCCCTTTTTAACACAAAAATTTGACATGCAAGAAATACAAGTGTACTGTACTCAATACTTCAGCAACCGAAAATCCACACTTCATAAAGTAGTAAAACCATTTTGATCTGTTTTAACTAAATGTTTCTTGAGTACCAAATTAGCACATTAGAATCATTTCGGCTGAGCCCGCATCAGTGCCAGCTCCAAACCGGTCTATTACCAAACAGTCGCCGCTGCTGATCCTCTTGACCAATCACAGCAGACTGGAGTTTTGTGCCAGGGGAAAAATTATGGCAGACGAGGCGATGTCAAATGCTGATTAAATGTTGATTTAAATAATATTTTTTTTTTCCTGATTTTCAACAACAGATAATTCTCTTTTCTTATGTATACAGTATCACATTTCAGTCTGCTGTGTATAACTAGTTCAAACTTTGTTTTATTTAGTTTTCCAGAGTTTTTATTGAGTAGTTTCTCTTGGAAATGTTTGGTTTATAAAAGTAACCAAACACTAAACCTTTGTTTCAAAGAGGATTTTAGAATTATTGTGAGTCTCAACAATATCAAGACAGGTGAGAAAACTTTCCTGCACATAGCTGTAGCTTGAAAGATTCATTGTATTTATTGATATAGCAATGTTTGGTCTACAAGTGATATATATACACCTGAAGACTGTGTGCATAAATATAATGATTTTTGCAATCTAAAGTGGTGTGCGAGATGTATTTTCTCCTTTCTACATTTACATTTACATTTATGCATTTGGCAGACGCTTTTATCCAAAGCGACTTACAGTGCACTTGTTACAGGGACAATCCCCCCGGAGCAACCTGGAGTTAAGGGCCTTGCTCAAGGGCCCAACAGTGGCATCTTGGTGGTGCTGGGGCTTGAACCCCCGACCTTCTGGTCAGTAACCCTGAGCCTCAACCACTGAGCCACCACTGCCCCACTCCTTTCTATACATTTAACTGTGTTCTAAACACCTGCTTGCAACATCCATAGTGTCTGAATCATGTTTATTTTATCTTTAAATATGTAAAATTATGGGAATTTATTGTTGCTATATGTGTGCTTTGTTTTTCAGCAGTTCTTGATTTAATTGTCCAGTGCTTTATTGTCAGTGTGCTGCTTGGAATTATTTAATACAACAAAAATCCAGGAGTTATTTTGAAGTGTGTTCCATTAACCTATCCATCAATGTCATGACTTTTCAAATAATCATTTGTAAAATTGCATGTTATATGAAAAACAATGTAGTCTTTAGGGTCCCTCTGGTGGCTCGGGGCCCCAAGCGCCCACTTATAGCTAGAAACGGCCCTGGATTCATGTCAACCAGACTTTATGCTGACAGTAACCTAGTTTCCATCTACTTTTATGTTATGCATATTTGTCCAGCAACTTTTAATGACCAACTGAACTTGATTGTCATCTAAAATTATTTTTAGCATCATAATGCAATTTACATTTTATGAAGAAGCTCAGCAAATGTGATACGAGGGAAATAGGGTTAGATTTAAAATATTTAAAAGTTTTAAAGTGTTCAAAAGCTAGTTTTCTGAAAGAGAACTCAGCATTGGACAAATAGTTCTGATGTGTTCTAAAGTGTAGAACATTCTGTCATTCAGCTGACTTTTTTTGTCTACAGACAGGGTAAGGCTCATTTAAGTTTGTGTAAAGAAATGGCAATTATATAGGCCTAACAATATTATTTTTTAGTTTGTCAATTTATTTTTTAAATTGAATGCATAATTAGTATGGAAAAATATTTATTTTAATACAGGGAATTTGCTGGCATTTTTTCAAAAGCTAAACAACTTGATAGAATTGGGCTGTTAGTATTCCAAAAAAAGCACACTGAAGCTTTTCTCCTTATATTGTGTATTTATTTTTTATTTAAAACATCATTGTGAACAGAAATTATATGTTTTTTTTGTATTGTGGGCTAATTCCATGACTGCCATCAATTATTTTGAATGGTGTGGAAAAGAAAATTTAATAAATAAACCGATGGATTAATCGCAAAGAGTTGCCTTTCATTTGTCCTCCGTGCACTTGATAATGACAGGTGCATAATACAAATTATTTGTGTTGGCACTCCAGGAAATGTCATGAACGCAGATGTGATTGCAGTATCGGATCTATGCAGGTATGCCGATAAGAACAATCCATAACAGTGCAAGTAATGCTTCACATAAAATAAATTGGCTTTCAAGGATGCAAACCTTGTCGTCACGATTTGCATTTCCATCAGCTATATTGGTAAACATTTTGATGCGCTTCACCTTTTTGTAGCAAAAAAAACCCTTGGATGAAAATAAAGTTAGTGAAAAGTCTGGCTGTGTGAGACTAGCAAATTACAAAATATTGTATGTGATGTTGAGTCTAATGCAACTTGTAAATGTTGTGAAAGGGTGATGTTTCACCTTCTTCAGAATAGCAGCATTAACATTGGGGAGAGGGACTGGATCATCATCGCCTTCATCATCCATCCCCAAATCTGAACATAAAAGAAACACATTTAGTCCAAACAAGCCTAATACATATAGGAGAGTGTGAATGGGTCAATAAAATATGGCTTTGTACATGAAACAACATCTGAGCTGAGATTACCTTCTAGCATGGTTTTTATAGTGACGGACTGTTTGGCGATTTCAACATCCACTTCAAACATCTCCCCATCAGAGCTCTGCAGTTTAATAGTCGGCATCTACAGGAACAGCAAAAACAACAACATGAATAAGTAATAAAGTTATAAACACTCATATGAAAGCACAGGAATATAAAATTCACTCATGTGCTAATGGCTCATGCTAGCTGTATTACCTCAATTTAACAAGCACTAAAACAATATAAACAAAAATATGACTGAGATTAATTTATTTCAATATTATTTATAATACACAATTAAATGACGATTACGCTTTTAGAATGAAACAGAGGAAAAAAAATCTATTTAACCATTATCCAGCACGCTAAAACACGCTTTGGTTTAAATCTAGACATATTAATCTATCAGAATGTTTATATGACTAGAAGTTTATTTAAAACACTAAAAGTGACTGTTGTAGGATTCATACTTTCTTAAAGCTGGGACTACAAACATCATAATAACAATAAAGAGCATCAGTGTGTGTGATGGTAATGTTAGCATCGCGGCTAAAGGTCTTTCATAGCAACCACTGTTTTCATCATCTCAACCGGACTCAAATATTATTATATCAAACCATATTACACACATAACATAATTCCACAATATAAATATGAAACCTGACATGTTCGTTTTACAGATTTAATACTGTTCTTACCGTGACAGCGAAGAAAGGATCAAACTGAACTTCAATAAGGCCTGAAACTCGCTGGAATCAGACAGAGAGAGAGAGAGAGAGTGAGAGAGAGTGAGAGAGAGAGAGAGAGTGTGTGTGTGTGTGTGTGTGTGAGTGAGAGAGAGAGAGAGAATACAATTATAATCAGATACTAGAAAATAATAATTATATAATTTAAAAATCAGATACTAGAAATTTTGTATTATTATAATTATTAATCAGATAACTTACTGATCGACACTTATCTCTAACAAAAGGAGCCATGGTAATATCCAGCTCGTTGGTAACACTATGCTTTTTGACACGGGACTATGGTAATAATGTTCTTTTTTTACATGTGCTATGGTAATACAGCGGAATTCACTGAGGTATTTTGGAGTGCCATGTAAAATACAATGGTATTGCAATAGGGCAGTTATTTAGTAGTATGGTAGCCTGTATATCAAAGTATACATATTCCTAAATGACTCCATCAGCAATTAGTGAAATATAATTTCTGCAGCCATCAAATTCTAGAGCCAAAGTCTTTCTAGCAAGACAGTCCACTGTCGGCTATTTTTGGAACGCTCTCGGGAAGCTATTTCCAGTCATGACAGTGCAGCTCCTATCTGCTTCAGTGCGGGAACACCGAAATAAAAAAAAACGGTTGGTCGAGAATACGATCAAAGAACATATTTCAAATCAGTAATACAATTTTATAATACTGGGATCATAAATGTTTATTCTTTACCTCATATCACGCTAAAACACGTAATTTTCATGGCGTGTATAGCTAATGCGCATGCTCGAGTTGATGGACAGTCGATGTCTGTATCTAAAAAAGTGAATCGCCTGTAAGGCGGGACTTCCTATCCACATCCGTTGACAGTTGGGCGCTACCCAGCTTTTGGGTTGGGCGTTCGAATTTCACCTATTCATTCAAATAGAAGTGGTCCGTATCTGCTAATAAAAACTCTCTGTCAGCGCCGACCCACTAACCAGCGACTGGCCAATCAGGTTGGCCCACTAGGCGAATGTCACTTGTTTACGTAATCGAGGCCAAAGGTCATATGTGCAGAGCTCATTAACCGAAGTTCACAACAGTACACCATGGACCTTTCACAGAAATGAAAAAGAAAATAAATAATACTAAACTTTGGAACACATACGCATTTCTAAAGCTCCTTTGTTTTTCCATTATCATTTATCCATCTTCTAATTGGGACGAGTATCAGTATCTCCCAGCTGTGAGATTATACTGTAACATTCAAACCAGAAAAGTCCAAAAATAAAACACTGTAATGTGAACCTGTAATATGTTATTTTGGTTCAATAACATTTATTAAACTTGGATCCCAGTGGCACAAGTATCAGTGATGAACTCTTTAACATCTCTCATGGATTGTAATACGAATTTTTAGAAATAATTTAAAAAGATTGGCTTGAATTTTCCCTTTAATAGTTTTAGAGCTGATCCTAGCCAGAAAATAAAATCAATGAATAAAAATGTTTTTAAAGATTTTTTTTTTTCCAGGCCTTGAAATCACAATATTTTCAGATTTCCATGACCACGGGAACCATGTTTCTTTGTTGAATCTGAATCAACATTCTCAACTACTGTGAGAAGAACCAAAAGTAATCCCTTACCACCATGTGTTGACAGATTATTTTACACACCAATAGCTTTTAGTATCAAAGAATATTAAGCAGCTACAGGCCCTGAAATGGCTTAATGTAATAGTTCACCCAAAAATGAAAATCTCAATTTATTCACCCTCATGCCATTCCAGATGTGTATGACTTTCTTTCTGCTGCAAAATTAATTTTTAAATGAATATTTCAGCTCTGTAGGTCCATATGATGCAAGTGAAAGGTGAACTTTAAAGCTCCAAAAATCACAAAGGCAGCATAAAATATTCCATAAAATGACTCCAGTGGTTAAATCTATTTCATTTGCATTGTATGGACCTACATAGCTTAGATATTCTTCTGAGAATCTTCATTTGTGTTCAGCAGATGAATGAAAGTCATACACATCTGGGATGGTATGAGGGTGAATAAATTATGAGATCATTTTCATGTTTGGGTAAAATATCCCTTTAATTTCCCCATAGCTACAATTTGTAGATCTTGTAAGGTCATACAATTACAAAGTAAAAGGTTTAATAAAACTCTGCAGTACACAAAAAAGGAGCAACTTCCACCTTTATTTTTGAACTGGTACCCTTTATACAGACATTGGACCATCATAAGTTATGCCAGCATTCCTACAAAGGCATGCCATTTTTGTTGGCATTTGTTTGGTTCAGAACAGTTTTACAGCCTGTCCACTGCATTTATAATTTGTCTGGAGGAAAGAAACCAAAGCTGACAAGGAAGTGAGGAATTACGTCTAATATTTTATGGTCATGGTGGTCTGGATCAGTTTTGGATATGGCACACACCTTTTGGTCCACAGACATTTTCAAGAATTCAGTTTTGTCTTTAATTAAAAAAAAATAAAATAAAACTTTAACACGGTTGCCCAATCCTCTCATCTCATTTTAAACCGAATGAAGATTTTCATATCATATGGCAATACTGGGCAGAGTTGAAGAATTCACAAGAAGTAGTCGGGGGTTCGGCGGGTGACGTGCGGCTCTCCTCGGCGAGGGGCTGGATCAAACTGAAGGCTGAAAAAAAAAAAAAAAAAAAAAGAAATCACAAACACCAAATCACTCACATTAAATTGTTATGGATGTAACAAACATTTAAAGAACATTAAAGAAACTTTTCAATGAACTTACAAGGAGTACTTCAGAGTGTCATCAAGCTCCATGATAGCTGCCTGGTTACCACAGCGGTAACAGTAGTTAGGCGCACTAAAAATTGTAACCACATTGCGATCATGGCACCAGTTGTAACCCTAGAGGACAAAACGTAAAGATTTATATAAAAAAAAAACACTCCCAAACATTCAAGAGAATGTTTTGTGGATTTTAGTCCATGTCTGTTAAAAAATTACTTAAGCAGACATAAAAATTCTACGTTTGCAGTCGCTTACATGAAATAAAATGCTGATGATTCATCTTGTCCATAGTTGGGGTGTATACAAAACCAAGCAGCAAATGAAGGTTTATGGCCATTTATGACCATGACAAATTAAAGGATACTGGCTATTTAAAGATCAATGACAAATAAAATAATATACGAAAAATCATTCAAAAATCTCTTAAAACATGTACATTTTGTAGAAATGTAATCATGTGTGTCCATGTTGGTTTTACAAGTTCAGACAAAATCTATTAAAGCCTTCATTTCTTTAGATATTAAATGGATTTAAAAAAAATGTCATGTGGTGTACCCAAGTAAAAGGTATTCAAATACTTTCCTTGCACCTTGAATACACAAGTATGCACAACTTAATCATTGATTTAAAAAAAAAAAGTTTCCTAAATTTTTTTTTTTTTTACAAATATATGAGCGAGAGAGAGTTAGAGAGAGGGAGATCGATAGATAAGTGCATTCATAAAGTCTTCAGAATTACATTTTGTTGCGTTGCAGCCTTAAGCTAAAAAGCTTTATAAAAAATATATATATACACACATATATATATATATATATATATATATATATATATATATATATATATATATATATACATACATACATACATACATACATACATACACATTTGTTTTCTTCATACAGTTCAGCTTTTAATGAGACTTTCTTTTTTCCACAGTCACGCCACATAAAACTTTTATTTTATTTTAAGTCCAAGAGGTGCATTGAAATATGCGTTGAATTGTTGTGTAAATTGCATTTGTAATGCATTTAATAATTTTATAGATCTGGTCCAAAAAAATTAAATAATAATTGACCATTAAAGCAAAAGGAGTGAGCCCTTCAATATGACCTACCCCAACTTCCTGTCGTAGCACACGTATGTCCATATTAAGGGATGTGCAAAATGACACATTTCACTGATGTTTAAACCAACATTTTTAGTAGATGATTAGGCTAAAAAGAAACCGCCAGAAAAGCAAAAAAAGTTTAGGAGACCCATTTAAAATACGTAATATATTCCACACTAATTTCTACTTGCACGTATTCACCTTTAGCAAACACTAGGAGTGGAACAGTTCTCAAAAAAAAAAAAAAAAAAAAAAAAACAACATACGGTTCGCCATCCACGGTTCGTAAGCACTGGCACCCGGGTTCACCTCAAGTTTAATGACGCTCCTGGAGCACAAGGTTTGGTGAAAACCGCGTTGCACCTGAACGCTTCGCCTGTGTTTCACGCGAGTCAACTTGATGACATCACAGTTCTACACCCATTGTGTGTAGTTGAAAATGGCAAGTGGAGAAAACGAACCACTGATAAAGCCCCACAGGTTTAAACCTGTGTTTACCAAATATTTGAATAATTTTATATAGATCTGAACCAAAATAATAATAATAATAATAATAATAATAATTCACCAAATTGAGCAAAAGGATGTCAATATGTCCAACCAACTTCCGGTTTCATTAAAAGTACAGTTCACCCAAAAATGAAAATACTCTCAACATTTACTCACCCTTATGCAATCCCTGATGTGCATGACTTTCTTCTGCAGAACACAAACAAGAATATTTCTGTTCTCAAGGCCAATACAATGCAAGTGAAGTGATATAATCAGAAGCAATATAATTGGTGTACGCGAGAAACGGATCAATATTTCAGACCTTTTGGTTTATAAATCTCCACTTTCACAACGGAAAGTTAAAGTTGAGATTTAGAGTAAAAGGACTTAAATATTGATCTGTTTCTCACTTACACCAATTATATTGCTTCTGAAGATATAGATTTAACCACTGGAGTCTTATGGATTACTTTTATGCTGTCTTAATGTGATTTTTGGAGCTATAAAAAGTCTGTTCACCATTCACTTGCATTGTGAGGACCTGCAGAACTGAAATATTCTTCTAAAAATCATTGTGTTCTGCAGAAGAAAGAAAGTCATGCACATTGGGGATGGCATGAGGGTGAGTAAATGAGAGAATTTTCATTTTTGGGTGAACCATCCCATTAACAGGAAGTATGTTAATGGAGTAAAGAAAATTGAACTTATCAAGCCATTTAAAAGGGTCTTTAAATGGAAAATAATTACATGTTTTTTGTTTGGCAGCACTACAAATCTATAACAGAAATCAATGTGAGGAAGTGATTGTGGTTGAGAGTCAAGAGTTTCTCCAGTGAACTCACTTCCATCACTAGCTGATGAGCTCTAGAAACCAGGGTAAGGCCGTTTGCATGGTTGAACGTCTCAGATATGTCCTGCCCAAAGGTGTAGCCTGCACCTCTAGGAGAAATACCCCAACCACCACGGTCATCTGGGTCTGACCACAACAAATCACACATGGGTCCCTGAGGAAAATCGAAGACAGCAAGAGCAGTCAGCATTTATTGAGCTTTAATAAGCATTTATGTACAACTGCATTCAA
Source organism: Xyrauchen texanus (assembly GCF_025860055.1). NCBI lineage: Eukaryota > Metazoa > Chordata > Actinopteri > Cypriniformes > Catostomidae > Xyrauchen > Xyrauchen texanus. The sequence goes on along the minus strand of NC_068306.1, from coordinate 37,773,259 downwards.
TTGAGCCAACGGCAGACAGAAAATTAAGCTCACATCTACTGCTAGTATGCTGTTAAAACAGCCACTTGATAAGAAAAAAACCGTAAGACCAGAACAGGAAATGTTCAATACCTCATGAGGAACTTCCTGTAAACGATCCAGCGCTCTGATGTGATCAAGCGTGTCTATGGACGGTGACAATCCTCCATGAAGACAGAATATCTGCAAAACAAAAGTAAGGTGATCAAAAATACAGCCCTGAATTCAATCTATTTAAAGGTGCATTCACGTAATGTGGGAAGTACCGTAATTAAGCCGGAGTCACACTAGCAGACACCGAACAACTCTATATTGGCAGAGGGTGTCACAAATGCAGACTGTTTTGCTGAGCTCTTGCTCTCTTCAGTCGGAGGTATGACACACTTGCCGAATAAGAATGGAGATGGGGTGACAAACGTACCAAATCACCACAACTGTCGTATTTCCTTAGGGCTGCCGGTAAGAGGGGACAACTGGGCCTTTTGTCCCGGGCCAGGACTGGAGAGGGCCCACAGAAATCATATACCATATTGTAGAGCGCATCTAAATGCATGCAGCAGGAGACGCGGTTACCAATACTGAGAAGTTGGGTAGTACACATTTCATGGGATAACTGACTGGAGGGGGGCATGCAGAATATGTTTTGTACCAGGTGCAAGAATTTCTAACTGCAGCCCTGGGTTTCCTGTCTCGTGTAGTTCACCAAAATAACAACAGGAGTACCATGTGAGCATAAAATAGAGATTTGTGATGCATTTAAAATACTTCATATATTTCCAAATCCGATGCTAAATTCTGCTGAAAAGGGGGATTTAACTCTACGTTCTTGCCTTGCATTATGATCATTGTACATTAAAAATTTACACGCATTCACCTTTAGCGAACACTAGGAGAGGAACAGTTCTCTGTTTAAAAAAAAAAACTAACCGTACGGTTCGCCACCCACGGTTTGCAAGCACTGGCACCCGGGTTCACCTGAAGTTTAATGACATATCTGGAGCACAAGGTTTGGTGAAGAAAAAGCATCAAACAGACACATTACAACCTCCACTAATGCACCTGAATGGATACGCAAAAAACTTTGACAAAACAGGCACTGTTTGCAGACGTCGCTCAGTGCGAGAGCCTGAGTACTGGTAAGTGTACTGGTAATATACTTTGTTAATAATGCACGTGAGGGTTTTAAAACGTGCACCGAAGTTCTTCCCGTTTCCTCACGGGGCTTTAATCTATCGCAAGCGTATAGAGAAACAATATGCTTTGATTAAAGCCATTAAAATGCAGTTATAGTAATACATGATTAATCATTTAGGCTGACATCACCTATGTGAGAGAGATATACACACACACACACACACACACACCCTCTTAAATAAGATAATTAATCCATGTGCCTTATTTAGCTCACATTTAGTTCCAACTCTGACTCGCATTTGTCCTTGTATCTCCTCGAGTATTACATTTTGTAATCATTTGAGCCATGAGTGTGTTAGATTAGTTTTTATTTAAATCGACATCATTCTGAAGGCTGGAGCACATCTCCATCAACACCTCCCATTTCTTTTTTAGTTCTTCCAGCTCATCTTCCAAAGCTTTTCTTTTAAGTCCACATGTGGCACCCTCTCTCTTCATCAAGGTAGATACTGTATATGGTCCTTGTTGAGGCTACATTGTTAACCGCAGAAATCAGTTTATTTTTAAGTATGGGGCAAGTCCACATATTAAAATGCAGCTGGTTTTGTCCTTTCCGCAGGTGAAATATTTGGCTCTTTGCAAATCAGGAAACATTCCCTGGAACAACTCAGAAACACCTTCATTTGATGCGTATGAGTGTTGCTGCACGCTCTGGTGTCTGAAACGCCTGCCTGCACCTCTGCCTGCAGAGTCGCATTCAAACCAAACGCTGCTCAAAGGTCGATCGATTTTCCTTCGGTAGTGGCTCTGCATGAAGCGGTGGTCACTACGGCAGAAGTTGTGGTGGTAGTAGTAGTTGCTGAAGAGGTTACTTTGTCGGTCACGGCGAAGAAACTAGAGATAGTTAATTGCTGGCTGCCTTATACAGCTGATTTATGGCCATTGGACTGCAGCCCGTTGTGTATGTAATTAAATATATATATTTGCATGCAACCAACAATGTCCTAAATTCTTTGTCTTCAATCCACTTTTGCTGGAATTTGCACTTACTCATTTCTTTGCAACTTTACTAAATTTACGTTCTCTGTTCCAATTCCTCCAGGTCCCAGCCCGCCGCTGTCCAAACATCCGCGTTATGGCAAATTTGCACCAGCCAAACTGGTTTGCGTGTTTACACCAATTAACATTTTTGCGACAGCAAATCGAAGTTATTATGAAGTTTATATTCAAAATAAATTGGTAATATTATTTTTTCAAAACTATCTACATTTTTAATGAGTGTAGGAATGTAATGCTTTTTAATGTCATTTAAGGCCTTAATTTTCACAAAATCCATTTAATTACTATTAAGGCTTTTCAATGCCCCGCGGAAAACCTGTATTGACTAGTGTGGTGACTGCTTTAGGCTATGAGATTCTGACTTATTGTAAAAGAGTTCACATCATCGTACTCTGGTAAAAAGCTCAGATTTGACACTCATGATGCCAAGTAAAAATACAGCAGAAGCCTCAAAAGCTGAAGGTAGTGAACACATTACACATATGCCAGTATATTATGCAATTGCTGCTTGGAGCATTTTTTGTTGTTGTTTTATGTTGCTGTTATAAAAAAAAAAAAACTTTTGATGTGATTAGTGTTGCATAGAAACAAATAACTCAAGGAGGTCTGAGGATGTGAATGGTTCCAAGTAGAATCTATGAGTTCCCATCTCATAAATACAGTAATTCAGACAAAATGTGAATGCACCATAAGTTGGCAGAGAATTATAAATAGACCTACCTGACCATCTACCAATGCAGTTAGGGGAAGGTAATCAAAGAGGTCTGTGAAGTATTTCCAAACATTTGCATTGCCGTATTTCCGTAGGCACTCGTCATAAAAACCATAAACTTGTGTGATCTGTCTACTTTCATGGTTCCCTCTGAGAATTGTAATGCGCTCACGATACCTTACCTATAATTGGAAGAGATAACAAATGATTGATAATGATTCTAGATTTAAAAGAAATTATAAATATTAAAGAAAAATGTCCACAAAACTTGACCCTTATTTCAGCAAATTTAGAAGGAACTCTAGTCAACTGGTCATCCACCAACCGAATAACAGTTTATTAGTGAGGCCGACCAGTTTATCTAGATTTTCTTTCAAATTTTTGTTTTGTGTTTAGCGGCAGTGCTTTAGAGAGGATGATACTTTTCTTCAGAGAAAATTTTTATTATAGAATGCTGATACTATCTCTGAGAAGTGGCATCTAGTATCTACAAATGGAAATGTTTACCTTGAGTGCGACAAGCAATGTGACGGTTTCCACAGAATAATATCCTCGGTCCACATAATCCCCCATAAACAGGTAGTTTGTGTCTGGTGACTTCCCACCGATTCTGAAGAGCTCCATGAGGTCATGAAACTGTCCGTGCACATCTCCACACACAGTGACCGGACATCTCACCTCCTGCACATTGGACTCCTTGGTAAGGATTTCTTTAGCCTGGCGAGAAAATGAAATTTAGCTGTTAAACACATGGGGAACAAAAAAATAAATAAATCAAGCACATCCCTACTCCAACAGCTTGCCCGTAATCGCTCACATGTCTGGTTCACTGCTTGCTGGTGAAGTCTCCATTCACCATACAGTAAATACACTCTAGTGCCCAGATTATGTGTTGCTCTAAATGAATAAGTGTGCACTGCTCCACACAATCAGAAAATCCTCAAAAACCTTGAACACTGCTAATGCATTTACATGGCCACATAAGCCACGTTCTCTGGGCAAAACCCAGGTTCATTTCAGGAGTTAAAACTCATAAAGATGCCTTTATATTCCTTCAGACTCGAGATGCAAGTATATTCTGACCTCCTTACACATGCTCGAGGTGCACATCCACCATTTTTGTTTCTACCTTCATCTTATGTTTAGTGGTGATTACATAATCTTCTAATGATTCTTTGTGACAGCAAAGGCTCAGTTGTGAGAGTTCCCACCTAGTGGACCCACTAATTAAGTGCAAATAATTAAAGGCACATGCCCATTCAGCATGTTAAAGTATGATGTTAAAAAATTAACTCGCAGTGCGAGCAATTGGAGTCACACGTCCTACATGCAGACGCCCAGTGTTTGCATCTGACTGAAGTACACTTTCAATGGCATAAGAAAAATTCTCATTCACATGACGTTTCAGAATGCCGTTTTCAGCAAAAACCCAGGAATAAACAGTTTTCTTAAGTGCATGTAAATGTGGTCAATAACAAAACATGGGAAAACACACTTTATTAATGTGCTAATATTCAATAGATTGATTGCTTCACTTCTGGCGATGTGGACTTTAACCTCTTCAACTCGGTGGACCTAGTCCCAGGCCTGTGAATAGTTTAACTAAATAAGTTTAGGATTATAAATTAGAAGTCTCCGGCTCTACAAGTCAGGCATATGCAGTACCACTTTAAAGCTTTGAGTCTGATCTTTTCAATAAACTCCACTTTTGAATTAATCAGTCTGGTCAAATGAACATGACATGACCGTGGTAACATTTTTGCAAACATTTAATTATGTGCTTCATTAGTTTTGCTGCAGTTTCCCATTAAAATGTCCAGCAGAGCCAAAAGCCAATGAAATGGTGTCATAATCAGAAGGCATTAAGGTGAATTTTAGATGGAGGTTTAACTAAAAACATACCTAACCTAAAACCTTAACCAATAGTGATTTAAAATAAAATAAGTTACACAAAACAGACATCCTTACAACACCACCTTAAAGCAACAGTGTAAAAAAATTTTGAAGTCCAATAATGAGCTACCACAGAAGCCAAATAACACTGGAATAAGTGTGTAAATGTAGGTCAGTCTGTAATACAGGAGTTCAAATTCCATGTTCTCTATGGACAAGCATATGTGTGAGAGCTTACATGTGCTAGTACACCCACTACATTTCAGATCTGTATATTGCAAAGGAAGGTGATATTTTTTAGTACTTGCTACCATCTAGTGGAATGAAAGACTTTTTGCAAGTAGAAAACTTATTGCAAACAAAGAATTACATCCTCCAACTTAGGAAAATATATATTTTTTACTTCTAATAATAAAAAAAAAACTATCAAAAGATTGTAAACATATACAGTACTATTTATGAATTAATGGAATCTTTTCTTAATATTAAACTGTTCATTCACCCAAAATCCTCTCATGATGTTCTTGCCTTCCAGTTCCAGATGTGTATGACTTTCCGTCTTCAGCAGAACCAAACTGATGATTTTTATAAGCCCATTACAGCTTTGTTTGTTCATACAATGCAAGTAAATGGGTGCCTTTAGGTTGCTGGTTGTTTAACAGTCCAAAAGGCATATTTAGGCAGCGCAAAAGTAATCCACACAACTCCAGTCAATTAATTCATGTTTTCTGAACCGAATTGATACGTTCTTGTAAAAAGTAAAGAATTTAAATGTAATTATCGTTCAAAAAACGCTTCCTGACAGCAGTTGACGAATCACATTACATCACGTGACGCAAGTGCAATGGCACGTTCAAGCAAGTCAGAAACGCAGGCTTTGTTTACAACAGAGGAACGAACATCACATGAGAGTTAGGTAATTTCAAACAGCAATCTTGCACTGGCTGGAAGCAACGATTTAAAACTAAAAAAATATATTACCGATTTGTTTCTAACACAAACCTTTCTATTTGCTTCAGAAGACATTAATTGATAGACTGGAGTGGGATGTATTATTACTTGTGTGCTCCCTAAATCCACTTTGTTTCGGTCCGATTTACAGAGCTGTGTGCAAATACTAGATTTTAGGCATCTAGCAGACTGAGAAGAGATATTTGCAGAATTTGACAAAATAATTATTGGGATTAGAATTACTGAGTGCAAAGCTACACTATGTAGCTTTTGGCCCTCTAGGCAATGTTCTAGACAAAAGGCAATGTTTGTTAACATTAGACACAATGATTGCTAGTCTGATAAAAGGTCAAATGCTGTAAAGTTTTTATAACTGCAGGACATTCTTTTCAAGACTCACATGTCCTTGGCAAGCCTAGGACTAAAGGATTTATTGATATAAATTGCAGTTATAAAGAAAAATACACACGTATTAGAAAGTTAATAATTCTGCACTGATTACAGTATAATTATTGTATTTCACTGCGTGCGTGTTGTCGATGTTGATTCTGGGTCACTTTCCCTTATTCCTTGTAGGCTCTGCTCTGTTCAGGGTTTCTTTTTTACAAAAGGTTTGCCATTTAAAATGTTCCATGGAAAATGTCTCATTCGTGTCACAAAAGCTCAGCTTCAGCTACTTCCACACCATACACAAGCTACAGAAGCTTACTTTCTATGTGTATGGGTATGACGTCAACACGCATTAGCAATGACGCATGTATGCAATTTCCTGCAAAATCCATCCCAACAGCTCTAAGATATAAATTATTATTGAAAGTTTATCAAAGTGTATTTGAGTAAAGACATGGTTACATAGTGTAGCTTTAAATTTGGGTATGAAAAATGGCAGTAAGCAGCCAAAAAAATGCAACTGAGTTGAAGAGGTTAATGTGCAACTAGAAAACTCTAATACAAAACAAATTTTGCAATCACATTTTAGTTTTATAGAACGTTAAAAAATTAAGTCTTTACTTAGGCCTACATGATTTGCACAAAACACGATTTACAAGAATCTGCTGGTGTGAAAAGCCATGATATTTTGGTAATCAGAATCGTTAAGAGGAATCGGAATAACAGTCCTTGCAATTCCCATCTTGAGTAAAAATGTACAGATATATTCATGTTTCACAAGGAGGCCAGTCTAGTGGACTTGGAAGATTTCAAATATTTCCTGCAGCTCATCTTAAATTGGAATTTGTTTTTTCGGTCTTGTCTGTGCATACGGGTCTGTGCTTGGTGTGCATATGGTTTTATTAGGCTAGAACAGTGGTTCTCAAACTGTGGAACTGGGTCGTGCTGTGTACTACCTGGGGGCACTCTGATATTTACATGGAAAACATTAATAAAATGTATATAAAAATGTTTTTATATACATTTTATTAAAATGTTTTCCATGTTTTATTTCTAATGTATGATTACAACTGTAATATATCTTTAAGATAGCCCACCTTTTTCTTTTTACAGCAGCAGTGCAGGATGAATAAAACACACCACAGAGAGCTTACTGCAGTGTTTTCATAGATCACATGCACATCATCACATGTTTTATGGGTGATGCTAGCTGCATCATTTTAAAGGGGCTGAGATGAAAAACAGGGTCTAGCAATGCCAAATTCCCAAATTTCTAAATGTATATAGTAGTGTGTTTGAACTGGATTGCAACATTTCTAAATGTTAATATTGTAGGTTTGATTTAAGAAACACACTTGCCAATTGTGTAAACTACAGGAATATGGCATTGTGTATGTTGCTCACAATCCTTAAGACTACGCTAAAAATTTATATTTGCAGAATACTGAAAAAAATATTTTAGTGAACATTGGTGGTGACTAGGTGGTACTTGAATGTTCTGATTTGATCGAAGGTGGTACTTGGCCTAAAAGGTTTGAGAACCACTGGGCTAGGATGTTACACAAACATTTAAAAGGACAACCATTTTTTTGAGGATATTTAGGTATTTTTACCAATTCCACATAACTGAAAAGCTGCATTTAAAATGCTCAAGTTTTCTAGGGAACCTCCCAGTAGAAACCCTGTCATTTCAGTAGCTCAACATTTACACAGTTTGTTACTCATTTTAGCAAGACAAGTGTATGCCAAGTGTCTAAAGTTCCCTGTTGCCAGTTACCATCCCTAAAAAAAAAAAAAAAAACCCTTTATGCTTTGGTATCCACTTTTTTTCAGTTGTTCATCAAGTAAACATGGGCTAGACTCTGAAAAGCATATATTGTGACACCTGCTTCAAGTTCTTTTTGTTGCATCTAGAATCTAGATGTAACTTATTTTTTTTGTAAAAAAAAACTAACACATATTTGGTCTGAACAGCCCCGAACATCACATGAAAAACGTGAGCTCACTGCAGGAGTTTGAAAGAAAAATGAATGCCATTTTTCATGTATTTGTTAAGCGTACATCATGTAGCGACAGCAGGTTTAGGATTCATAAGATGCTTTACATGCAAAAATCCTGAGATAAAAGCAGCCGGCCGTGAAGATCCTGCTTGTGGGTCAGTGAGAGCACAAGAGGTTTGAACGCCATTCCAGCTGCTGTGACAGATGAAGCACAAAAGACTAGTAGGTTTAACCATGCTCACAAACACAAGAGCTCTGCACTGACCTACATACTCACTAAAGAATCTGACACAACACACTCATACATACAGCGAGCTGCAAACTGGTCTAAATGGTAAAAATTAGAGATGCACCGATTGCAATTTTCTTGGCCGATTCCCAATTTTTTGCAAGTGTGACCTGCCGATACGTTCCGATTTTCTTTTTAAGAACTATTATTGACCACATATACAAACAAAATCTACCTTTCTTCAATGCTAAATTTTATTTTCATAAAATAAATGATTAAACATTACATTTTCCCCAAACTGCACTAAGTTCCCCAAACTGCACTAAGTTACAGGATCTTCTCTCACTTAAACAACTCTGAAAATAAAGTGCTCTGTGACTGGAAAGCGGTAGAAACAATTAACTGCAAATGAGTTGCTTTATATAACAGATGTCATTTTCCACTATTTTTATAAATGGACCTTTTTCTCTTTATTACTCGTCTAACAAAACAATTCCAAAGATCTGAAAAACTGAAGTGTCTAATACACTCAACTTACGTTAGATGTCCAAATATCAGTTGTAAAACTGAGCACTGCTTCAGGAATGGCTTGCATACCTGTCAACACTCCCGTTTTTCCCGGGAGTCTCCCGTTTTGTTATTTCTCCCAAAAAAACTCCCGTAATTTGTATGGCCCACGTTATATGAATAATCACATCAATATATTATTCCAAGGTGGTCCAGTTGCCAGATCTTGAATGAAACGCATCCTACTCACATAATCGACACATCATACACATTACAATTCATTCATGACCTCAACCTGACAACCTACAACCCATTTGCGCTGTTGATATCTGCGCAGGCAGTAGACTCGGGATGTTAAATCAAGCATCACTGGTAGATGGGAGAGGAAGACTCAGCTGGTGCTCCGGTGATAAATACTAAATATACATGTACATTTAACAACAACTGGATGGAAGAATTTAATTTTATATCCTGAAGCCATATCGACAATGCCCACGCCTTTTACAATGTGTGTCGCACTGATTTTAATATCGGACACGATGGGAATAATTACGTTACTCAGCACATTAAATCACAACGGCACAATTTGTATAGTATTTAGCCTGCCTCTGCCATCCAGCACCCCACTTCCCCTCTCCCGGATTTGTGTACCCAAATGTTGACAGATAACAGGCTGCGTGTGACATGACACAAGATTAAACAACTCGGGCAACACGACGTCGGAAAGTACTACTCTGTATCAGATTTCTGATCCCTCTGTCCTCAACTATGGAGAACAGCTGGTCATGCAGGGCCATGAATTCCATAATTTTCCTCGTAATTGCTTTGGTATTTTCGCTGCTCATTCCAAGGAAAGATAGGAGACGCTGCTGACTTGTGGCTGGCTCTAAGCTCTGGATAGCTTTAGCCACTTTCACTTTTTAGCTTCTTTTTTAAAATGGGCATTTTCAGCTGGGTGATGGTGTTTTAAATCTCTAATTAAGTTTGTTGTTCTGAAAGATATTGTGGTGGTTCCCCGTGGTTTACTTTGGCCTTACAATTATTACACATTTCGAACTTGATGTATTCTTCACTCATAGTGAAGATCTTCCACGCCAATGACATGTTTACGTGCGGCTGTGACGTTATTGCCTGCGCTGCTGGCAACAAAACGGACTGGCTTGGAATCTGAAAGACGTGAGGCTGACCGACCGGTCACCGGTCTGGCCAAGCATGCGGAAAATCAGCTAATTCCGGTCCCAGGCCGGTCGATCGGTGCATCTCTAGTAAAAATGCTTTTATTTTACACTCATTCATCATTTAATATAAACATTTACAGTATTACAAATTACATTCAGTATATCAGAGTAAAGATTTACATTTCAGAATTTCGTTCAAAGAAATGTGCCCTTTTGACGAAGGGAGTAATGGTGGCTAATGTCACAAACTTTCATATATTAAATCAGTAATAAGTAAAAATAATAAAGAAAAGTTATGACAAACTGAAAATGTATATACATTGCATTCAGAAATTTAGACCTTTTTTTTTTCATATTTTGTTGTGTTGCAGCTTTATGCTAAAATGCTATATTATATATATATATAAAAAAAGAAAAACACTAACACTCCATAACCCCATAATGACAAAGCAAAGATTTTTGATAAGTTTACAAATGTATTAAAAAGAAAAAACTGAAATATCACTGACTTATTCAGACCCTTATCTCAGGATTTATTGAAGCACCTTTGGCAGCGATTACAGCCTCAAGTCTTATTGGGAGTGATGCGAAAGCTTTGCACACCTTGATTTTTGGGAATTTCTGCAATTCTTCTCTGCAGAACCTCTCAAGCTCTGTCAAGTTGGATGCAGACCATCTGTGGACAGCCATTTTCAGATCTCTCCAGAGATGTTCAATTGGGTTCAATTCAGTCTCTGACTGGGCCACTCAAGGACATTCACAGAGTTTTCCGTAAGCCAGTCTTGCGTTGTCTTGTCTGTGCTTAGGGTCATTGTCCTGTTGGAAGTAGGGTTGTAGTAAACGGTTTCACGGTACTCCATGGTATGAAAATTGATGGTTATCATACCATGTCATGTTGAGAAGAAAAATGCAACCGAATGGAGAATCTCATCTGCCTGTCAGACTCGTCAATTTATCACACACTCACAGCAGAGAAAATGTCAGAGAAGGGAGGGGGTCTGACATAAGTGAGTGTGCGAGTTAAAACGGTGTTTCTCAACTGATGTGTCGCGACCCAAAAGTGTCAAGTCTAGTTAAGGCAGGTCTATTCGGACTGGGATTCGCGGACAGCAGGGAAAGAACAATGACGCGGTTCTCTAGGGCTGGGTATTGAGTTCGAAACATTTTAGGCACCGACCGAATCAGGGGCGCCGTATGGGGGGAAAGTTAGGACCATTCCAAGGGCCCCTGAATGACAGGGGGCCCCAACAATAGGTAAAAACTAATTTAATTAATTAAATTTCTTTTTATTATATTATACACTATATAAACCATCATCATTGAGTATATTTCAAATAATAATAAAATGAATTATGTCTTTGACTTATTTTGGCAATAAAGTTAAAAGTGGGGTATGTGATTTTCTTTTTTGACCATTTTTTCAAAATAACTTGAAATCCTATTCCTAACCCACTTACTGGCTGTAAATTAGAAGCACTGAAATGAAAATTAAGCAATTTAATCATCTGTGGAACGGGCAGGACTCGAAAAACTCCAGCCAATCATTTTCAAGACCATCTAGAATCATTGGACAGAAAATGTGTCAATCAAACGGTCGTACCATGCCCCCCTCCCCCCACCACCCTGGCGTGCGTGTCCCGTTCGTGCGCATACTCAAAGCTCGTGACCCAGTAACAGGAAGCGATTGTATTTATGTATGGAGAATAGAGCTTTTATAGTGCTAGTGGGGTTGTTCCACATTTCTATGAATCCTGTTTTGAATAGAAGACCGCTGTACAGACGCCAGGGCTGGCGATGTTCTTTTTTTTTTTTACAGTTATGAGAAAATCAGCTCTACACCTTTCAAGAGTGGTATGCGACCCCCTCCTCCTGCTGTGTCAACAATTTGCTCTGAAAAATTGTCTGACAGGTGAATGCACTGTTTGACTAGTGAGTCTAGAACACTGCGCATCTGAGTTTTCGCTCGTGCATGATTGCGCGTCCATGTTTTTCGAATGGGTGGAGTCAGGGCCAGCGTTGGAGGAGAGAAGGTAGGACCTTAGAGTTGTGTATTTTCAAAATCTGCCGGCCGTATTGCAAATCACATACCCCACCTTTAAATATCCCCATTGACCAAAAAGTAAACATCCATATTGACCGACCACCCCCCTGTATCTGCATGAAATGGTTTGGTCCTGCCTTAGCGCGCTCATCAGTGAGTGAATGACGGTGTTTAGCTGCAGACAGTTAGTCGATGCGCCAGAAACACAGATTACAATGTTGAGTAGTATAAGAAAATCTGTTTTTCAAAAAAGGAAAGCGAGAAAAGAGAGAAAGACAAAGAGTGTCAATCTGTAACCCAGTTTTTCACCAAGAAAGGGGGGTAGCCTTTAGTCTGTGAGTGGTATTAACCTGTTGTCCATAGAGACAGAGCGTATTTAGGCCACGGAACAATCCAACCGTCTCCATTGACTTTGCATTGCGAGAGACTGCCTCCTTGTCATTTATGACTTATAACAAAAAAACAAAACAATGTCTAAAAGCTGCTGTGTGACAAGGTATACAGCAAACAAGCTAAATAACCCAGAAATAATTTTTTACAAGCTGTCGACACCAAAAAATGTTTTGTTTCAGGACATGGAGACTAGGAGACTACTACCCGAACTACTCTGAGAACTACGCCCACTGGAACACGACATGATATTGTAAAAAGAAAAAAAAAATTCATAATTTTAACCATGTCGTTTGCTTATTTCACCACCCTATGTGAACCTGAGAGGAGGAGATATATTCAATTTACCCATTCTTCCTTCTGATGCTTCACGTCTTATTGCCTGTATCTAGTTTTGTCTCCTTAAAGACTGGCTTTTATGGTTCTGAAGCTTATAAAAATGTATTTCTGGGTTTAGTTAGGCATTTTCTGTCTTTTGTTATATGTCATAAATGACAAGGAGGCAGCCTCTCGCAATGCAAAGTCAACAGAGACTGTTGGATTGTCTTCCCTCCCGGTGGGCATGGTCTTCAGATTATGACGCGTTGCGCTCAGTCTCTGTAGTGAAATAAGCTAGCTAGCTAAAAAAATAAATAAAATAAAAAAGTTAGCTAGCTGCAGGTGTTAGCCTACATTTCATCAACGTTTAATCAGTGCAGGGAAACTTTTAGTAAGATATTCATATGAAATCATTGTCCATGCCCCTTTTAGCAGACTTAACAACAGATGAGTCAGCAGCACCCCAGTCTCCCCATAACTGCACCCCTCCCTGTCCCTGTGAAGAAGGTGAGCAACATCGTGTAAATGACTTCGCATCATTCCAGGGAGTCTGTGTGGGGTTTTCTGTCTCTCTTGCTCTTTTTACCATAACAAAAAGAATATGAAATATTTATTAATGACAGAAATCAAACACAAATTATTTTCTCACATAATGATCATTATGACATAAATAAAAAAAACAACCTCCTGTCTGTACTGGATGCAGTTAGCAACAATGACTAGCTTACGTCATCCTGCATGTAAGTTACAGACAATATTAAAATAATCCAGTTTGATGTGTAAATTTAGACTGAATTTTGGCCGTTAAATGACAACTTGCAACAGTCAGTAATGGCTGTTAGTGGCATTGACTCTCAGTTGCACAAGCAGATCCAAACAGAAACTGAGAAAAACAGAGCTCTCTTACAGAGAATCCCGGATGTAACACTGCACTTGGCATCAAGGAATTTACCTTTCAGGGGTAAAACCAAAGACCTAGATGATATCCATAATGGAAATTTCTTAGGCACACTAGAGCTTTTGTCTCATTACGATCCACTGCTTAATGAGCACTTGCAAAATGTCAGGGACAAAAAAAAAGGAACCAGGCTGACATATTATCTGAGCTCTGACATTCAGAATGAATTTATTGATTTATGTGGAATTTTGAAAACAATTTTAAAAGGAAAGGGAAGATGCCATTTATTTTTTCAGTCATCTGTGATGCTACACCAGACATTTCCCACACTGAGCAGAATGTGGTGCTCATCAGATATGTGAGGTATAACAAAGAAACCGATGACTGGGAGATCACGGAAAGGTTCTTAGAATTTAAGGACTTTCACAAAAAAAACAGGAAGTGAGATAGCAGAAATTATTGAAAATGTGCTTGATGACAAAGGGATAGACATTGGGGACTGCAGAGGGCAAGGATATGACAACGGGGCAAAGGAGTCCAAGCCCAGATATTAAAGAAAAATCATCTAGCTACATTTACCCTGTGCCTCCCACACCTTAAATCTTGTAGGTGTGCATGCTGCACAGACAAGCCCAGAAGTAGCAACATTGTTTGGCTGCATCAATCGCCTTTACTCACTTTTTAGTGCTAGCCCAGAACGCTGGGCCATCTACAAAGAGAAAACAGGTTGCTCTTTGCATCGCCTCTCAGATACCCGCTGGAGTGCAAGAATCATGGCTGTTAAACCTGTAGCACAACACCTTCCTTCTGTCATTGAGGCCCTTGACAGTATACTCATGACATGTAGTCTCACCAGCGAGGCCAGATCAGAGGCTAGTGGTCTGAAGAACTACTTCATGTCATTCAATGCTATTGTTCTACTCACTGTCTGGCTCAAAGTACTGCAGTGCATTGAGGACAGGAATGTGGTTATCCAGTCTGGAAAAATCTCTCTGACACAAGAGGCAGCCAACATCAATGCCTTAACAAAAGAGATGCTGGCTATTAGAGATGGATGGGAGTCATTTCTGTCTGAGGCAACACTGACTGCAACACAAATAGATGTTGCACCTCAGTTTAGCAAGCAACACAGTCGGCAAAAGAAAAGGAAGAGATTCCATGATGAGACCTCTCAAGAGGAGACAGCTCATGACAGTGTAGCAACAGTGTTTCGGAACACAGTGTTTTTTACTGCTATGGACAGCATCATAAGTGATCTGGACACCAGGTCCCGCACCACTGCAGAAATAGTTAAGGAATTCTCTGCTGTTTTAAAAGTTGGGCAGATTAGTGAGGATAAAGTCCCTTCTGTGTGCCAACCACTTATCAAGAAATATTCCAGAGATCTCACGTCCGAGTTTGAAAATGAAATAAGACACCTGAACACAGAATATGCTGCCACTTTCCCTCCTAACTTGTCCCCTCTTGGTCTCCTGAATGCAATTAACAAGATGCAGCTACATAGCATTTTTGGAGAAGTCTGCATTGTTTTACGTATATTTTGTACATTGCCTGTGACTGTTGCTGGTGGGGAGAGAGCTTTCAGTAACCTAAAACTGATAAAAAAACTATTTGAGGTCCACTATGTCTCAGGACAGGCTTTGCAGTCTTGCCATGTTGTCCATTGAAAGTCAGTTGGCTAGAAAGCTAGACTTCAAAGACTTGATCAATGACTTTGCTAGCAAGAAGGCTCGGCGCTGGGCTCTTGGTGAGTCAGGCTGAGCAAGGTCTAGTGATAGCTCTCAAATGGTGTGGCTATGGCTATTAACTTACCTTTTAATTTGATGTCACTGTCAGGCATGAAAACTGGTCAGGGGTAAAAAAGGTGAGAAGAATACGGCAGCAAATAAATCCAATCCAATCGACTTTATATACTGTATATAGCACATTTAAATTTTTCTCATTCATTTCACATTTGCTGCACAAAGAATAAATTGAAAATATAGTAACACATAAAACATACAAAATATGGGGGCCATTTTAATGTGTGGAGGCAAGTATTTACACAAAACACATTATTTTTTCTTTTTCAGCCTGAACCAGAATCTCAAGGGCCCGTAAAAACAGTCCTCGTAAGGGAGCATTTCTGCTCCAACAAATTGAATTATTAATGCAGAACGGATAATTGTTAATTTATCATTAGCCTACTGCTTCGCTAAAAATGGAAATTCAGCATTTAAAGCATGCCATAAGTTAGGGCTGGGCAATTGCCAAAGAAATCAGAATTTTGGGGCTAAATGGCGATGGTATAATCTCAGTATTTAACTTTTTTTTTTCTTTTCTTTTTTTTTTTTTAATCTGTATTTAATTTAAACAAAAAAAAAAGTTATTTCATATCCTGGTAAATATTGTCCTACAAACAATGTTCA
Organism: Xyrauchen texanus; assembly: GCF_025860055.1. Classification (NCBI taxonomy): domain Eukaryota; kingdom Metazoa; phylum Chordata; class Actinopteri; order Cypriniformes; family Catostomidae; genus Xyrauchen; species Xyrauchen texanus. Next base: position 37,757,133 of record NC_068306.1, on the reverse strand, counting down.
TATTGAAGGCTATGAAAACAAACAGTGAATGCAACCTATCCAAAACCTATCCAAAAAAGGGGTCAAATCACATTACACTCTAACATTGCAAACATTACGATCTAAAAACAAAATAATGCTTTTTAAAGAAGTAGTAAAATTTACTAAACTTAAAATGAAAATAAAAACAAAACTGATATCATAAAAATACACTTGTAGGTTTGAAATTCTCTAGCACATTTATGTTCACCATCAACAACAAATATTCAACAACAAATATATTAGCAAAATCTATTTATTATTTAGTGTTAATGTATATTTTAGTCAGAATTATTGCGCTCCTATTCTATTGCGCTCCGTCTGTTCGGCGCGCATGCTCGTTCACGGAAGTTTAGCCTGCTGAAGGCTCGTCCACTCATGACCTCAAAATGGAAATATTTGCTAACATTTACAGATGGAGAATATGTCTGTGGAATCAAGTAAGTTATGCACTGAGGAAATTATTGGAAGTCACTTCGTTAAATATTATTAATAGAGGTATATTTGTTTCCACCAATCGCTGCACAAGTTAAGGTCACGTACTGTATGAAAGCACGTTAGTCGCGAGCCCTCCCGAACCCATAGAGAATGCAAATAACATTGTAAGCTAACTTACCTCAGGCTTGCTTTTCGACGTGCAGAACTGTCTTTGTTCGGCAGTGTGTCCAGTTATCAGACTTACGGTGTGGTGTCCAGTTATCAGATTCGCGGTGTGACTTTGAAAAAAATTCTGCCGTACTCTCTGACTCGGATTGGCTGTCAGTCGGCATTAGGAATGATGATTGGTATTTAAAGCCGCAAAGTTTATGGTAACTATAGAGATATAGCAGGTACTCTGACTCGGATTGGCTGTCAGGTTTCGGCATTAGGAATGATGATTGTTTTTTAAAGCCGCGAAGTTTATGGTAACTATAGATACATCACACCCCCAAATGTTTTTCATCGGATCTGCACAAGTCACGTAGGTGACCCATTTTGTTTTTAAAACGGCGAAATTCGCCGAAAGGTGAGGAGTTTTCGTGCCTGCACTGTTAGTGTTAGTTTATGACCATATTCCAAACCTCAACCTATTGATTTAGTGATCACGTGATCTGTTTTGTAGCACTATAATAACCCTGATGTAAAAATTCCATTTTACACGTCAACTTTATTTTGTTGTTGGCATATATGTGCAGTTAAGTTCAAAAATCTGCTGTTTTCATTGTTTTGAGATGATGTTAATTTACTTTGAATAAAAAGTTAATATATACACTCACCTAAAGGATTATTAGGAACACCATACCAATACTGTGTTTGACCCCCTTTCGCCTTCAGAACTGCCTTAATTCTACGTGGCATTGATTCAACAAGGTGAAGCATTCTTTAGAAATGTTGGCCCATATTGATAGGAGAGCATCTTGCAGTTGATGGAGATTTGTGGGATGCACATCCAGGGCACGAAGCTCCCGTTCCACCACATCCCAAAGATGCTCTATTGGGTTGAGATCTGGTGACTGTGGGGGCCATTTTAGTACAGTGAACTCACTGTCATGTTCAAGAAACCAATTTGAAATGATTCGAGCTTTGTGACATGGTGCATTATCCTGCTGGAAGTAGCCATCAGAGAATAGGTACATGGTGGCCATAAAGGGATGGACATGGTCAGAAACAATGCTCAGGTAGGCCGTGGCATTTAAACGATGCCCAATTGGCACTAAGGGGCCTAAAGTGTGCCAAGAAAACATCCCCCACACCATTACACCACCACCACCAGCCTGCACAGTGGTAACAAGGCATGATGGATCCATGTTCTCATTCTGTTTACGCCAAATTCTGACTCTACCATCTGAATGTCTCAACAGAAATCGAGACTCATTTTTCCAGTCTTCAACTGTCCAATTTTGGTGAGCTCTTGCAAATTGTAGCCTCTTTTTCCTATTTGTAGTGGAGCTGAGTAGTACCCGGTGGGGTCTTCTGCTGTTGTAGCCCATCCGCCTCAAGGTTGTGCGTGTTGTGGCTTCACAAATGCTTTGCTGCATACCTCGGTTGTAATGAGTGGTTATTTCAGGCAAAGTTGCTCTTCTATCAGCTTGAATCAGTCGGCCCATTCTCCTCTGACCTCTAGCATCAACAAGGCATTTTCAGCCCACAGGACTGCCGCATACTGGATGTTTTTCCTTTTCACACCATTCTTTGTAAACCCTAGAAATGGTTGTGCGTGAAAATCCCAGTAACTGAGCAGATTGTGAAATACTCAGAAAAAATTGCTTAAATCACCTTTCTTTCCCATTCTGACATTCAGTTTGGAGTTCAGGAGATTGTCTTGACCAGGACCACACCCCTAAATGCATTGAAGCAACTGCCATGTGATTGGTTGATTAGATAATTGCATTAATGAGAAATTGAACATGTGTTCCTAATAATCCTTTAGGTGAGTGTATATATATATTTTTTATAATCGGTCATTAATTTTACAATAAAAATACATTGAGACTGTAAAGGATTGACTTTTTTATGGTGGCTTTTAATCTTGCATCAAAGAGTGAACTGCATACTGTATGCAGACTTGCATTTACAAATCACCAGCAGTAAATATTGTGCTAGTACTAGTATTGAACTACAAGAAACAAGACCGTTGCAAGCCTTTGATTAGAGTTATGTAAAGCTTTTGATGGCAAAGTTAGGCCCTAGATATGTGGTGACAACAGCTGCGCAGAAGGGGCCCAATTAGATTTTTTTGTCATGAGGCCCAAAATTCCTGGCGGCACCCCTGGACCGAATTGCCTCTAAACAATAGAGTATCGAAAAATGTTGTCGTTTGGTGCCAAATTTCGATACCTAAAGGGTTAATCTCATCAACGTCAGTGATAAGCATGTAGCATGCTAGATGTGCACAAATCTAAAAGTGCTGGTGATTGGCCGTTTAGGCATCAAGGAAAAAACACTAGTATCAGAAAATGGTTTGAGTTCCAGGGCTGAGTAAGAATATTATCAGTAACATTGCTAACACTGTTCTACATTAGAGAAATACTAAACCATAATAATGAGCCTTTAAAATAATTTTTTACAAGCGCTACACGACACCGGGAAAAGCGGAAATGATCCTGAACGTGTCGGAAAAATCAGCAAGAGACTGTCTGAACATTGTTAATTTATAGAGAGAAATGCACATTAGGGTTGAGCAAACAGACAATGATCTTGGGGATCAATGATGGTCAGAGTGATTGCTAAAGATCTCACACTTGGTTTCTGCCTTCCGATTTTTATTTTTTGTGAGTGCTGCAACCTCAGACATCTCAGTTCAGGAGGTGCTTTGAGTTCAGTTCACTTTATTTCCAAAGAGCAGTTTATTTTGAATGCAACTCTGCAGCCTGTAAAATAATACAAACTATATAAAATACAAAAACACCACCTTGAACAATGATTTATATTTCATATTATATTTATATTATAAATGTAAAAATAATAATTATAATGATGATAGTTATGTCTTGTTTAAATAATTTTCCGCCTGCATATTTAGATGGTTTCTTGCCTGACGGTAAAGAATATTCACTAATCCTTCAGCCCCAAGGTTTCTGAAGTAATTGTGTGTGTGTATGTATGTATGTATATATATATATATATATATAAATATAAGTGAAGGGAACAAAACAAATTTATTCACACACGATATATTTTCCTGGATAACGAAATACCCGACGGGTAGAGAATGCACGGATGAATCTTGTTTGCCAGAGAGATCAAGACTGTTGTAAATCCATCTTTCAAAAAGTTGAACACATTTTAAATGCACTTATTTTTTTTCCAGTTTCATTTGAACTTTCAAGTTAAAATTAATAAAAATAAAGTTCAAAGTTTGAAATCAAGGTATCTTGCTTTATTGTGCAAGCTTAACCCTAACCATGTTTACCTAGTGTCCAACAAGCGGTAATACGTTCGTCGTTTTCCTGCATTTTTTATTTTTTTTTTGGACCAAAGTATTGAAAATAGTAGCATTTAGGAACTGGTATTGAAGTCAAGCTATCGGTATAAAATGTTTTTGAAGGACACCCAGCCCTATGGTTCTCTCATTGAAGATATTTCAGCAGCCGTCCAAGTGATAGCCTATTTAGGACTGCAGAGGCAAATTTAATGATAATCTCGCAATCAGCTAAAGGCTTCTCATCTGCACTTTTACATGAGTGTAACAACCAGCTCACGATCATGATCTGCTTTTCTCTCTGGCACGCACGTGCAACAACTGATGTAACTGGTTTCTAATTCTAGTGAGACTTTCCTAGTTTAAAGCATTACAGAGAAAGTCAAGTCCAACCTCTCAAACAGTAGACCGCCCTGACATGGCAAACAGCACTGAGGAGGAAAATAGCAACACTGTGCTATGCACCAAAAAATAAAATAATTACACATCACCTTCACAAAATTGTTTCAGGACTTTACATGAGTAAAAGTAACTTGTTATATTTTGACTAAATGTTATAGTTTCATATGAAATGATCTAAAAAGGTAGAATTTATTAGACCTCATTTTATATCAACAGTGGCAATTGTAGTTAAAGTTTCAAGATGCGTTTCAGCTAGTAATAATTTTTTCATAAATACTACAATTTATTATTATTACTATTATTTAAGACTACACTGACCTAACCATGGTAATGAGGAGCCTTTCCTCCTGTGTAATATGCATGTTCTGTTTGAATTATTTTTGATACTAGGAAACAAAAGGGATAATAATGAGCTCATGTCTAAATATGCTCTACATTAGAAGGGGGGAAAGAAAACTTCCTGTCGCTTTTGTTGTTGACTTCAACAAAAATAACACCACTTAATGCTTTTCCTTGTACTTGAAAACACTGCACAAAACTAGGCAACATAAAAATGAAATGCGACCCAGGATACATTAAATACAGGTTATATTTTTGCCATGGTGGGTCGCCACTTGATTTCCAATGTAAACTCTGGGTCCCAAAGCAAAACCAGTAGAGAACCACAGAGTTAAAGGTACAGACAGGGGCAATCTGGCTGCGCTGTTGTGCACATTATGTTACTTAATAATTATAGGACACTACTTTAAAAGCTCACACAGCTGATGTCATTTTTCATTTAGTAGTTAATTTAACAACATGCTTTAATTATATAACATGTTATAGTTACATGCTATATTTATATCATGTTTATAATTCAGTTTATTATAAATCTGTTAGCTTTCTTATTCTATTTATTTTCATAAAGGGAGACTTTTTTTTTTTTTTTACACATCCATTTAAAAAAAAAAAAATTACGTTTTTTTTTTACACCTTTAAGGGACATTGTAACTGATAATAATAATGGTGTAATACCATATACCGTGAAACCGTGATATTTTCTGAGACTGTTATCGTACCGTGAAATCTCATACTGTTGCAACCCTGGTTGGAAGGTGAACTTTCTGATGTCCTGAGTGCTCTGGACCAGGTTTTCATTAAGGATATCTCTGTATTTTTCTGCGTTCAGCTTTCCTTCAATCATGACCAGTCCCCGCCACTGAAAAACACCCACACAGAATGATGCTACCTCCACCATGCTTCACCGTTGGGATGGTATTGTGCAGGTGTCGGTTGGTCGCAGAAAGAAATCCACATAAAAACGACGAACACCAGTTTTAGCGCTGGTTGGATGCTAGTTGATACTACAGGGTAGTTTTCGTTAAGCAGGGTTAGGGTTAAGCCTACACAAAGCAAGACAACTTGATCTTTATTTTTTTATTAATTTTAATAAAACATTCAAATGAAACCAGGAAATAAAAATAAGTGTGCATGTTAAATTTAAATGCATGTTGAACTTTTTTAAAAGATGGTTTTACAACAGTAGTGAACATCTCTCTGGCAAAGAACCTACTTCATCTCTGCATTGTCTACGGGATGGGTATTTCATTATCCGGGAAAAAACACTGTGTGAATAAATTTGTTTTGTTCCGTCATTCGCGATATTGCAATATCCAATTACAATTTTGCCAGTGTCAGATGTACATTTTCCCCACTTTTGAGATGTGTGCAAATTTTCATGAGTTTTCAAGCATGTTTAGGCCTCAGAAATGTGACTCGTTTCATATCGAACTTCAACGAAAACTCAAAAGCTTTGCAATTTAACATAAAAAAAGGCCTTTAGATTAAGACTGAGTAAATATAATGTTGATATCATTAAATCACTGGTACAAGACCTGGAATTGGCTATTGCCAGTAGGTGGCTCTATGACGATTGGCACGTAGATGTATTCAGGCCGGGACTATTATCAAACATGTTAAGTTTGGGGTAGATTGGACATTGTATGAGTTATAACAACTTCCCGGTTCATGGCAAAACATCAAACTTTGTCAGACTGTCACAGCCACGCATAGTTTAAACTCAAGCTTTGCAATTTTGCATTGCCAAGGCCTTTAAGATTAGAATAACCAAATATTAAGTACATCTGATGAAATGTCTAGGAGGAGTTTGCTAAAGTATGAGGCCTGGAATTGGCAAAAACTGAACAAAAATTAAAGAGAAAAATCTAAATGTCTGACTTCCTATTGATTTTAGAGCATGGGTCCAATAGACTTTTTTGTAGGTATTGGCATGTTACACGATTTTCATATGTGTAGGTGAAACGTAGCGTAAAGCGCACATCGTTGAAAGTTTTTAGGTGGCTATCGAGCCATTTTGCACACTTAATTCTGAAACCCATATCACCACTTCTGATGCTTGTGCAAAGTTTCATGAGTTTTAAGTATGTTTGTTTAGGCCCTCAAAAATGCAATTCATTTGACAAGAAAATTATAAATGCCTAGAAGAACAATGGGTTCTCAGGCCCTAATAATGAAGCGATAAAAGAATAATATATAAAAAACACCTTTCCATTTACTGTCAGGCAAGAATCCGTCTTAACATCATGGCGGAAAATTACTTACACAAATGAAGACAAAACAATTTTAAATGTAAAAATAATCATAATGCTGATATTAATCACAAATATAAATCATGGTTCAAGGTGAACGTATTATGTGTTTTTGTATTATTTTTTTATTTAATCACAGGCTGCAGTGTTGTGATCACAATGAACTGCTCTGTGGAAATAAAGTGAACTGAAATCAAAGCACCTCCTGAGCGGAGATGTCTGAGGTAATTTGCAGCACTCATAGATGATACTGTTCATGCCAAAAAAAATCAATAAAAATCTTTACAGTAACAGAGTGAGAACCTTTTAGATGCAGGTGTTCCATGAGACTGCACGCCTCCGTATCAGCCATACATGCACATAGAATGCTTTGTCATCCGTTCTTAATAATATAATAAAGTGTTTCTTAAAGCATGTGTCTGTGTGACTACGGGCAAATTATTTGTAATATTAATTTGATAATAGCCTAATAATAATAATTTAAAAAATCATAAATGAATACATGGAAAAACAAGCCAAATATCATCGTGACATTGTCAAAGGCATCAGCTATTGGCAATCACTCTGACCATCATCGATCCCACGATCATCATCTGTCGGCACAACCCTAATGTGCATTTCTCTCTATAAATTAACAAAATGTTCAGACAGTCTGTTGCTGGTTTTTCCTGATACATTCAGAATCCTTACTGCTTTTGATGGTGTCTGCTACTCGCTTCGTGTGCGCGCGCTTGTAAAATTTATATTTCAAAGGCTCATTATTATGGTTTAGTATTTCTCTAATGTAGAACATTGTTAGCAATGTTACTGATAACATTCTTACTCAGCCCTGGAACTCAAACCATTTCTGATGCCTCTGATGAAGATTTCATACAAAGGTGTACAACACTACAGTTTTCAAAGCCAAAGGACAACTGGCTCAAACAAGGACAGAAAGAGATGTGGAAGGCCAGATGTACAACTAAACAAGAGAAGTACATCAGTCTCTAGTTTGAGAAATAATTGCTTTACATGTCCTCAGCTGACAGCTTCATTGAATTCTACACGCTCAACCCCAGTTTCATGTACAACAGTAAAGAGAAGACTCAGAGGGTGCAGGCCTTATGGGAAGTATTGCAAAGAAAAAGCCACTTTTGAAACAGAAAACAAAAAGAAAAAGAAAGAGAGGCCAAAGAAACAGACATTGGACAACAGATAATTGGAAAAGAGTGTTATGGATTTTAACCCCATTAAGCTTTTGTGGGATCAGCTAGACCATAAAGTGCGTGAGAAGTGCCCGACAAGACAGTCACATCTATGGCAAGTGCTGCAGGAAGCATGGGGGGAGTATCTGGACAAACAGACAGCTAGAATGCCAAGGATCTGCAAAGCTGTCACTGATGCATGTGGAGGATTTTATGACGAGTAAGAATTTTTATTTCAAATTGTAAGAATTTTCACGTTATTAATGTCCTGACTATACATTGTGATCAGTTGAATGCCACTTGGGTGAAAGTACCGTTTTCTTTCCATAAGAGCAAAATCTGTACATTATTCCAAACTTTTGGCTGCTAGTATGTGTAATTAAATAGTTGCGTAGAATAAGAGCGAAGTGTATACTGTGCTATGATTTGAGTGAAGCACTCTCTTGCAATGGAGTAAACAAAACTATGCTACCGTGTAGTGTACTATACTATACTCCGCTATGAATAGAGAATAGAATGTAGTAATATTCTGCAATGTTGTAGAGTACATGTTTTATTCTGCTGTGATTAGATGATTGCCTAACACACCGGCGCCATTTTAAGGCTATGCGTTTGAAGAAGCAGCTGCATTCAGACACTTTGCTAATCAAATCAAACAACTATACGTGTAGAAACAATAAAATAAAAGCTAAAACATGTTTTTATGCCCACACACTCATATAATGTTAAAACTGCAGGGTTTCCGCCTTTATTAGCATTTGTTCCTCAGTCTGACGACTCCAAAATAAACACCACAAACTAACACAAAATGTATCAGAATTAACAATATCACATTTATGGAAGCACATAATAACTATAAATGTGTATTACACCTAAGCTAACAGTATTGTATAGTATTGAATTGTGTAGTGTCCGTTTAACACGGAGCCATCTTGAAACTCAGCTAACGGGCTAACACAATTTCCATTATCACATCAAAACACGGTTTTTACAGCATTTTGCATACTTGCCTTCTCACAGAGGGTCTTGACTTGGCTTTCAGAGAGCTGTTTGCATTCATTTAGCTGTTCAATCCATTGATCGAGCTCCTTCGTAAACGCCTTCTCGTCCATTTCGGTGTCTAATCTTTTTTCCCCCGATTTTCACACGGATTTCTGCACTAATTGCACCAAGATTCCGCAAATATCCACCCTTTATCGACTTATTAATTTGGGATGTACATGTGGCCGGGGATCTCAAATTAATTAAATGGGGCAATCGTCTAAGGAAACGTGAAGACGTCGGCCTTCAGAGACCCACCCTGACCCACAGTTTTTTTTTTTTTTTTTGCCTTCCTCACATCAAAAGGACCGAAGAAAACCGGCTCAACGCTCATCGTTGATTGAACGCTCAACAGCTGTTCAAGCGCGATACGCCGCTCCGATTGGCCACCCGTAGATGTTCTTGATTTCTGATTGGTTCCCATATATATCGACGGACTAATCTTTAGAAATGAAGGCGGTCCACTGCAGTAGATTCTCATTAACAATTCAATGATCAAATTGCATTCAAATTGATCAAAAATACTTCAAACGCATTTGTGTGTGTGTGTGTATATATATATATATATATATATATATATATATATATATATACCATTTTTGCTCATGTTGACAAAGCCCAATTTTCAGATATCATTACTCCAGTCTGCAAAGAAAATAACATGTCACGTAATCCTTAAAATGTGCTTATGTAGTACTCAAGAAAAAAAACATATTTTTATTAGAATAAGAAGAAGCCTTCCATGGCTTTAAAATGAACACCCCATCTGTCAAACAATAAGTATATTAAGCGCAACACTGACACGGGTTCAGAACTTTATAGAAACAAACGTCAGGTGCACAATAAATAGATCAAACACGTTTTAATTTCAGTTGCAGGTGATCAAGCGAGAATTACAATTTGTAGGCTCATTGTGCAGAAATTAATGCTATAACAATGAAATCAAAGTAATTTAACAATTTAAACTTGCAATTATGCTGCACTAAAAAGAGATGCAGTCAGTGCAATTATTTATTTATGTTAATGTTGTCAACAACTTACACTGACATCTAGTGGTGTGGGTGTAGCATCATTCAAAATGAATAGTTTTCAGTTACTAATGCCATTGTAGAAATGAGGTATTTACAGTCAGCTACACTCTTAAAAATAAAGGTGCTAGGAAGAACCATAAATGGTGTTTCTGGGGCATGGGTAGCTCAGTGAATTTTGACGCCAGACTACTACCTCTGGAGTCGTGAGTTAGAATCCAGGGCATGCTGAGTGACTCCTGCCAAGTCTCCTATGCAACCAAATTGGCCCGGTTCCTAGGGAGGGTAGAGTCACATGGGATAATCTCCTTGTGATTGTGATTAGGGGATCTCGCTCTCAATGTGGCGCGTTAAGTTGTGCATAGATTGCGGAGAGTAGTATGAGCCTCCCGTACTGTGATTCTCCGCGGTGTCATGCACAGCGAGCCAAAGATAAGAGCCCTGGATTTACTGTCTCAGAAGCAGAGGCAACTGGGACTTGTCCTCCGCTACCTGGATTGAGGTGAGTAACAGCACCACCATGAGGACCTGCTATATAGTGGGCATTGGGTATTCTAAATTGGGAGAAAAGGGGAGAAAAAAAGGGTATTTGCATCAATGCCATATAAGAAACTTATTTGGTCCCTTCAGTGACTGGTTAATTTTGAGAAACATTTTTATAGTCTAAAGATCCTTTTTCCACTACAAAGAAATATTTTGTGCAGGGGGAAGGTTCTATGGATGTTAAAGGTTCTTCAAATATATATATATATATATATATAGGAATTTTATAATGTGTTATATAGTTTTAATACCATAAAGGAACATTTTGAAATAATGAATGTATTTTTGCTTGAAAAAACAGTAATAAAAGACATTAAATAAAATAAATTATGGATGTCAGTGACGCCATGTGAGGTTTGGACATGTGAACGGCCAGCTCTGCACACTTTGCTAGTTTTGATCCTTTTAATGATATAAACCGGTGAGATTCGATACACCTTCAACCATAACTGTTCTAGGAAGACAATATGTCAAAGACTTCAAAATCCTCAGGCTCTGGAGACATTAAAAGACACTTACAAGGTCTCCTTGGCAACAAAATTGGCCCAGATGCTAGGGAGGGTAGAGTCACATGGGGTAACCACCTCGTGGTCGCTATAATTTGGTTCACTCTCGGTGGGGTGCATGGTGAGTTGTACGTGGATGCTGCAGAGAATAGTGTGAAGCCTCCACACACGCTATGTCTCTGTGGTAATGCGCTCAACAAGCAACATGATAAGATGTGTGTATTGATGGTCTCAAACCCGGAGGCAACTGAGATTCGTCTTCGCCACCCGGATTGTGGCGAGTAACTTCGCCACCACGAGGACTTAGAGCCCATTGGGTATTAGGCATTCCAAATTGGTGGGGGAAAGGGGGGGATAAAGACACTTACATGCTTAAGCTTGTGCCCCTCTGGAGGCCTCTAGCCAGGGAGTTGAATGAAAGAAATTGGGTGAGAATTTCTACATTGTCAAAATAGTCGCAGGGGCTCTCATTGGCGTACATGGACTGTTTGAGTTTCGAGTCAGTTGGCACTGTCGCACGCTGGGTTAATGCACACGTTTTTCAGTTTTTTTTTTGTTCGGGGGGGAAGTTCGAGTTTGCTTGTTACTCTAATGTTGGAATGCGGTGTTTATAATTTTGTTTATGACACACAATGTATTTTTTCTAATATGTAAAAATTTCAAATGTTAATTTGAGTGGATTTTCTCTCTCCATGTGAAATGTGAATGGGTTGGGTCACCTCATAAAAAGAAGTTTTATTTATTTTCTTAAAAGTAAGAAATATGATATTGTGTTTCTTCAAGAAAGTCAGAAGTTATAAGCAAAATATAAAAAATTTCATAGCTCGTGACCAGTAGAGGGCAGTGTGCCAAAAGGCAACCTCAGGGCCTAATGGTGATGACATGTACCAAGTTTCATCCCAATCCCTCAAAGTGTTGCGGAGATACAGCCTCAAGTTCATTTTTGCGTGTTCTGCGTCAAATTTGTTGAAGCACCATTCGAAACCGTATGGTTTATCAAAATGTTGTGAATTAATTTTTTATTTGTTGTGAGTGCCTCTAAATGATCCAGGTCAATATTTGTGCAAATCGGACAAATGGCCTAGGACAAGTTCGAAAAAGTAGGTTTTTCAGAAAATTCTAAATGCCGGAAAAGTTTCATGACTTCAATGGGTAAAATCAAATCGTCTTGAGCCAAGGAATCAGAGGAAAAATTATTTTGATTCTAGGACTCATGGATATTATTGACCCCTAATAATAATAATAAGAAGAAGAAAACTAAGGAAAGCATACTATTTTTCCTTTTCCTCCCAATTTGGAATGCCCAATTCCCAATGTGCCCTAAGTCCTCATGGTGGTGTAGTGACTCATCTCAATGTGGATGGCGGAGGACGAATCTCAGCTGCCTCCGCGTCTGAGACCGTCAACCTGAAAATCTTATCACGTGGCTTGTTGAGCGCATTACCACGGAGGTATAGCGCGTGAGGGGGCTTTATACAATCCACCGCGCCATCCATGCACAACTCACCATGTGCCCCACGGAGAGCATAAAACATGTTCAAAACAATGCAAGGAATGCAAAAAAAAAAAAACAACTAAAAAAGCAGGGTCACTTGGCGCTTCATGTCCTACACAATAGAGGGGGTAGAGCAGTTGTTTGTTACAGGGGCAACATCGGGCTTCAAAGGAATAATTCACACAAAAATTAAAATGCTCGCATCAATTAGTCACCCTTATGCCATCCCGGATGTGTATGATTTTCTTTCATCAGCAAAACACAAATTAAGATTTTTATTATAATTTCTCAGCATTTTTGGTCCATACAATGCAAGTGAATGGGTGCTATAATCTTGAAGCTCAAAAATCATGTGATTTTTATGTAATCTTATGTAAGTCAGCATAAAAGTATCCTAATCCATGTGACTCCAGTGGTTAAATCTTAAATCAATATTTAAGTAAATGTTTTCTTTAAATTCTCCTCCCTGCTCAGTATATTAGTATTTATCCGTGGAACCTCAATTACAGCACTCAACATACTGTACAGAACACATTTATGTAACTTACAACTCAAAAACGTTTGTAGGTTCATGGACAATTCATTTTTGTGACTATGTATCTTTTACATTAATTATATTGATAAAATCCCCTGATCAGCACTCAGAATATACAATACAACTCATAAATATGAATAATGTACTTACAAATTGACACTCCAAAAACCATTTATTTGGCACCCTTTAAAACATTGTACATGAGATCTTCCTGTAAAGAGATGTTGAGGGGAAAAAATAAACTCTTTTTTTATTTATTAGTATTTACCTGTGGAACCTCTAGTAAAGCACTCAACATACTGTGAAAAACACATTTGCGTATATAATTTACAACAAATAATCGTGTAATTGGCATAAAAAATGAAAGCGTCCACAAGTAAATTATTATATGAAGACTCCATACTACGTTCGTGGTAAATTATTAGAGATGTCATATTTTAAAATTGTTAAACACTCAGCACACCTCATTGACACTCTCGTTGACAGGAGGGTCTGGGAGGCCCTCTGAAAAGTTCAGTGTTCCACTGTGCAAAACAAACGAGCAATGCTCATGCTCTGAGTTCCTAACTCCTACCCGTCTGCTGGGGGTCCTCCTCCTCTGCACCATGTTCTGGAACCCCTGAACCATCCTCCAGATCAAAAGTGGTAACCAGTGGAACAGAGGGGTTGGTGGCCCTCAGCTGCCTCAACTGTTCAAATGTCACCTTGCGCTCAAGATCTTTTAATATTCTTTTTTTTGCAGAAGTCTAAAACAGATATGTTGACATTGGTGAATTACTTACAGATTGATATATCATTGTATATAAGAACACAACATTTTTATTAAATAAACGTACATTTTAAATTTGACTTACCGTTAGGTCTTTGTGGGAATTTGTGATGTGAAATTCTACATACTTCAATTTTTTGGAACACAAGGGGCAGGGTTTCTCCCTAAGAAAAACCCTGCCCCTTGCCCACCTTAACAAAATTTGTCTTTCTTTGTTGTTTTTAACTAAATGGAATATTCTTAAGTGCTCCCTCAAATTGGACCGCTGCCTGGGGCAGAGGGGGCACTTCATGTTCTATAAAACAGAAAAGAAAAACATAGTTTGTGCACCTTTCATTATTGGCAAACACACTTTATGTAAATAAGTAAAAATGTATGTTTTTAAATACTCTCAATTTATTTGAATGAAATTAAAACAAAGACATAGGCTTAAACATTTTGAATAAACACTCGCATTGAACACGCACGCAAACAACACTCACACACAAACACACGCACATGCATACACATGTTGGTGCGGCTATCCTTATGAGGACACTCCATAGACATAATAATTGTTATACTGTATGAACTATAGATTATATCCCCTAACCCTAACAAAAAACATCCTGCACTTCTACATAAAAAAAAGAAAAAACGTTTAGTCTGTTTTTTAAGCTATTTGAGTTATGGGGACCCTAGAATGTCCTCATAAACCACATTTATAGCATAATATATTTGTAATTACCAGTCTGCGACCTAAATAAATTATTTGTCACAAACCCCCCACAGAAACACACACAAAACATAACATAACAGTTACTTACATTTGGGAGTAATAAACAGGATGATAAAAAAATGTATACTGTTGTTTTCTTTTATATATTTTACATCAGACTCTGATTTATCCAATGTTCCTAAAATGAACTATTTCTAATTTAAAGAATAATCTGCAATCTGTACCAGCCCAGTTCCAATGGGTTAACTGTGTTTCATTCATCTAAACAAATTATTTTCTGTAGTTATTTATTTATTTATTTTTTACATATTATTTATATAAAAGTCAGAAAATAAATGATTAATGGACAGTTTTAATTACATTTCCTTTAGGACTAATGGGTTTGGAGAATGCATGTTAAAGGAAGTGCTCATTCATGGACATGGACAGATACAGGTAGTAATTATTACCATTCTAATAGCCTTGCATTTGGAGTTAGGGGTGTGGGAATTTAAATTGGACACCCAGCTCACCACGGCAGCCGTCCGTGGCATCATCCTTCTCTTAAAGATGTGGTACCGCCGTGTGACCTTCCTCAGAGCCTCTGTCAGGGTGTCGACCAGCTTGTTGAGGTCGGTGACTTGGGATCTGAGACAGACTTTCTCCTCCCTGCAGCTCTCAAGAGCACACTGCGTCATCTCCTCCTTCACAAAGGGCACGTTGGCTTCATTCAGGATGCTGAACCCCTGAAATTGTCCTTCCTCCTCCTGCAGGTCCAGGGTTGAAATCATGGCCACAGCTGGATTAGACGCCCTCAGCTTTGCCAGGTCAGCCATGATTTTCTTTCGTTTGCACCACCTCAAGGCTTCCCGCTGATTTGGAATTATCTCAGAGTGGTATTTCAGGTGCCTGTCCAGCCGTGTTGTGTCTTTCCCACATCCCACGACAGGGCAACGTCCCTCACGGACGTTGACCCTGCCTGACTCCAAGGCAAGCAGAAGCTTCCTCTCCTCTTTATTATGGATGCTGTGCTTCAACCTCAGGTGCTGGCTTAGCTGGGAGTAAGTGCGGTGGCAAAGAGGGCACGAGTCCAGTGGCATCTTCTCAAATCACAGCTTGCAGAGACATCGACGGGTGATACAGGATCCGAAGAGTGAAATGCTGGGCACTGGGTTCACAGACATCTTTATAGGCATCTGTGACTCCAAATTTAAGTTAAAAAAAGCACTTATTACCATTGGAATAGCCTTGAATTGGGATTTAGGGGAGTGGAACTCCAAATTCAAGTCTACAAGTGCTTCTTACCATTGTAATAGCCTTTAATTTGGAAAAGTGTGCGTGGGAATCCAAATTCAAGTCTACAAGTGCTTCTTACCATTGTAATAGCCTTGAATTTGGAAAAGTGTGCATGGGAATCCAAATTCAAGTCTACAAGTGCTTCTTACCATTGTAATAGCCTTGAATTTGGAAAAGTGTGCGTGGGAATCCAAATTCAAGTCTACAAGTGCTTCTTACCATTGTAATAGCCTTGAATTTGGAAAAGTGTGCGTGGGAATCCAAATTCAAGTCTACAAGTGCTTCTTACCATTGTAACAGACTTCAATTTGGAGTGGGACAGTACAGGACACTTTAGTATGAATATTTATCATGTAATAGTGAATATCTTGTATAATATCAAAGTGTATTATTTATAATCTGCACATGAAATACTGAAACAGCTGGTGAGCAAAATCTAATTGTAAAACATTTCAAATTAACATTTTATTCGATTGAAGAACACAGTTAATAAGAAGGACTTGATCGACATGATCAGGGGTGGTCTTGTTCTAAAAACTACTCAAGTAAGAGTAAAAGAGTAGCTAATTTAAAAGTACTCAAAAGTATTGAAAGCAAAAGAGAAAATATATGTCCATATATGTCCAAGTCAATAGTCATAAACTCAGACAAAGTGACAGAGCATAGTGGATCTACGGGCAAAGTATAATCTGAGTGAGACATCTGAGATCTTAAAATTTTAATCTTCTCTATAAAAAAACTTTCCAAAATGTTCACAGAGAGACAGAAGGATCAGAAAAGAATGCACAGAAGGTCTAATAGTCTATGGCTATTGTTTGTGATAATTTCAGAAAAATATATACATATAGCAGCCTTGCAGCTTTCTGAAACATGTTGAAACTTGCAGCCTGTCCTTTTTCCATTTACACTTAGCACGTCTGCAAGCCTGCCTGAGTGAGCGTGTAGTATCATTATGCTAGGGCACTGGCACAGGCTTGTGATTTTTAAACCTTAAGGGTGAAATGGAGTTCATGATATTGTCACAGGTGGAATTAAATAGATTAAAATGTTCATCTTCATCCATATTATGCAGAGTAGAGTCCATTTCCAGAGATTTGCATACTTCCTGATATGTAGTTGAAAACTCTTCTCTGGTGCGTGTAGTGAGAGAGCATGATAGACGGGCCAGTGATGGATTTTTCAGGGTTTGGCCAGCAAGGGGAACAGTGAAAAGTACAGGCCTGCTGTCAGAGAATGTTTCACAGTTAATTTCTAATTCAGAGATTGAAAAACATGGGTTAAAATTAAATCCAATGTGTGTCCTTGAGAGTGTGTGGGACCAGATACCCATTGAGCAAAGTCAAATGATTCAATTAGATTAAGAAATCAGTAGAGTATGGTTTGGAGGCACAACATACATAAATGTTGAAATCACCCAACAGCAATATATTTTATCATCTCTACTTTCCTGGTAATTTATTATAAAATTAACAAACTCTCTACATCAGGGGTCGGTATTATTAAAAACTAACAATTTTACAAAAAAATATTATTATTAAAAATGTCACTGTTTTATTCTATTACATTAATACTTTTAAAGCTACTAAAGTTATTCAGCCAAAAGTAGTGAGTGGTTTTCCTGTTTCCTTGTTATTTTTGTTTGATTAATAGCCTTTATACCCAATAATCTCAGTGACAGATAGCTAAATTACAGGCTACATTATAGACAGACATAACCTACTAAGCAGAAAAATGAAATCTACCTTGAGAAATTAGAGGCAGAATTAATGCAGATATCGGGCTTGAGCAAGTTAAACTAGGGTGACCATATGTCCTCTTTTTCCTGGATATGTCCTCTTTTGTGGACCTTAAAGAAGCGTCCGGCCGGGATTTCTAAATTTGCAGAAATGTCCGGGATTCTGCTTTAGTTGCATTATGATGTGCATCTGGTCTAATACTTCAATGTGCGTGCATGCATATTTGCATTGCTTTAAGCGCTCTTTGTAAGTCCCATGTTCTCGCACACCAATTGGCCGATTATTAGAGGCTTGCAGCAACTATTGTCCAAATTCCTGCCAGTCAATCTCTCTGTGTTTGGCCTCAAACAAATGCTTGACAGTAGCAGCAAATGATAGCTGAGTGGAAACAATGCCCAAACGAAAGTGCAAATTTAAAGAAGATTTGCACAAAAAATACCCATGCTTTCATCCAGGTCGATATCTTTGGGAAGCAGAATGTATGACATGTAAAGCTGGCACTTATGTGTCAGTTGCTAATAAAAGATATAAGTGATTTAGAAGCACACATTTGCTCTGCGATGCATAAAGTGTTAGCAAAATGTGAAAGTTCATCATGTAAATTAATGGATTACTTTTTGCGACCAGGTAAAATTGTTATCACATTGCTTCATTTTCCATGGCCATTCAAAATAATAGTAATAGTAAATTAAGTTACACTCATCAAATATGACCCAGCAGAAAAAAAAAAGTGTCCTCTTTTTTAAAAACCAGAATATGGTCACCCTAGTTAAACTCACATGACACAATCAAGCAATTGGCCTTTTTCACTGTGAAAAGCCCTTTCAGTTGCTGTCATGAACCCCTTTCCTCTGCCCCATCTCAGCTTCCTCACATACGCACACTATCTCCCGTCTCGCACACAGGCACTCCGCGAGCGTGCTCGCTTCCCGCTCCCTCGCTCCGCCCCTGGCCTTGAGCGCTCTTTTTCCTCCATCGGGCTTCCACGCCCGGTTTTGCTTTTACGAGCTCTCGCTCAGTAAGCGATCTCCCCTCTGGCGCACTCGGCTCTTCAGCCTGAACATTATGACCACCTTGCACTCACGCGCTTTCTATCCCCACATATTAGTTTCACCTGCACTCGTCTCGTCACCTGTCATTGTTCACACCTGCACTCGCCCTATATAACTCACTAGTCTTTCGTTTGTTTAGGGTTGGTTATTGTATTTAGATTCCCGTGTTTTGACCCTCGCTAGTCGCGTCTAGTTTTGACTTCCCCACTCTTGATTACCCTCGTAGCTTGCCAACTCCCTATTCCTCTCGTTTCCCTGTCTTTCGCTCCCGCTTATCCCGTCTTGTCTTGTCCATAGTTGTTAACTGTTTTCCCCACTTCGACCCCCGCTATCGTTCACCTCCCTCACTAGATCTGCCCCCTTGTTCATCTCTTTGATTCCCGGCTCTTGACCCTACGCTTCCCACGACTACTCTTCATTGGATTTGCCCCTTGTATGTACTTTTGCCTGCCTGCAAATAAACGCAGTTTTTGACTTACATTGTGACTGTCTCAACTTGTGTGCGTTACAAAATAACCAACCTCACCGTTGACAGTCACAATGCCCCAGCTAAGGAGTCGCGCAGCTCACTAGAGCGGAGGTGCACGTCACATTCGGGCGCGGAGCTACAGTGTGGAGAGATGACCACGCGCTCACGGCCCAGGGGCAGCAGGTATGCGCTATTTCTGATTTTTTTACCCGGTTTCACCTGTGTCTGCCCCTGAGCCCGTTTATGCATGTCTGAGCGCCGTGAACTCTCCACCCCGGAGAGGTTTTATGGCTCTTCCGACGCAGACCAAGGGGTTTCTATGCAAGGCAGCGACATTATGGACCCAGCGGCCCAACTCGTGGGTTTGCGTCAGGGGAGCCAAACCGTGGAGGCTTATATTATGGATTTTTGTGTCCTGGCGTACCAGGTGAAATTTAATGAGGTGGCTCTGAAGACCATTTTTCAATGTGGTCTGAATGAGCCAACCTCATCATTAATGCCTGGTGGTCGCTGTCCCTTAACCTGGCTCAGTTTATTGACCTCGCCCTACTGTACTCTGGTTCCTCGTTCACTGTGGGGGAGGCAGACACTGAACCAGCGCTCCACACCAAGACCCCCGTCTCGAAGCCTGACACGGCCCCAGTCCCTAAGCCTGACACGGCCCCAGTCCCTAAGCCTGACACGGCCCCAGTCCCTAAGCCTGACACGGCCCCAGTCACGAGGCCTGTCACGGCCCCAGCCTCGAAGCCTGGCACGGCCAACGAGCCAGCGCCCATGCCCGCCACGGCCAACGAGCCAGCGCCCATGCCCGCCACGGCCAACGAGCCAGCGCCCATGCCCGCCACGAGCCAGCGCCATGCCGCCACGCCAGCCAGCGCCCATGTCTGCCACGGTCAGCGAGCCAGGGCCTGTAGCCTCGACCGTCCCCATGGCCACGTCCCCTGTTGGCCGAAGACGTAAGAGAAGGAAGAGGGCCCCTTCTCCCCAGTCTCGTCTTGTGCTCAAGACCGCAGAGGGTCCCGCAGAGTCTCCCACGGCTCTGCAGACCTCTGCTCCGCCCTCAGGGTCTCCCATGGCTCTGCAGACCTCTGCTCCGCCCTCGGAGTCTCCCACGGCTCTGCAGACCTCTGCTCCGCCCTCAGAGTCTCCCACGGCTCTGCCGGGTTCTGCTCGCCCCTCTGAGCCCTCCCGGGCTCCGCCTCACGAGCCTCCTAGGGCTCCTCCTCACGAGCCTCCCAGAGCTCTACCCCTCAAGTCCCTCAGGGCTCCACCCTTCAAGCCTCTCACGGCTTCGCCTCTCGAGTCTCTCAAGGCTCCATCCCTCGAGTCTTTCATGGCTCCACCCCTCAAGCCTCTCACGGCTTCGCCTCTCGGAGTCTCTCAAGGCTCCATCCCTCGAGTCTTTCATGGCTCCACCCCTCAAGCCTCTCACGGCTCGCCTCTCGAGTCTCTCAAGGCTCCATCCCTCGAGTCTTTCATGGCTCCACCCCTCAAGCCTCTCACGGCTCGCCTCTCGAGTCTTTCATGGCTCCACCCCTCAAGCCTCTCACGGCTCGCCTCTCGAGTCTCTCAGGGCTCCATCCCTCGAGTCTTTCATGGCTCCACCCCTCAAGCCTCTCACGGCTTCGCCTCTCGAGTCTTTCAGGGCTCCATCCCTAGAGTCTTTCATGGCTCCACCCCTCAAGCCTCTCACGGCTTTGCCTCTCGAGTCTCTCAGGGCTCCTCCGCCTCTCAGGGCGTCCCCTCTCGAGTCTCTCAGGGCTCCTCCGCCTCTCAGGGCTCCGCCCCTCCGAGTCTCTCAGGGCTCCTCCCCTCTCAAGCCTCTCAGGGCTCCCCTCTCCGAGTCTTTCAGGGCTCCTCCTCCTCTCAAGCCTCTCAGGGCTTCGTCTCTCGAGTCTTTCAAGGCTCCCCCTCAAGCCTCTCGAGCCTCCCAGGGCTCCCCTCCAGAGCCTCCTACGTGCTCCACCTCCCGAGCCTCCCAGGGCTCGGCCACTAGAGGCTCCTATGGCTCTGCCTCCAGAGCCTCCTACGGCTCCACCTCCCGAGCCTCTCATGGCTCTGCTCCCAAAGACTCCAGAGCTTCCTAAGGCTCCGCCTCTTGAGCCTTCCACGGCTCCACCACCCGAGCCTCCTACAGCTCTGCTCCCTAAGACTCCAGAGCCTTCTAGAGATTCGCCTCTCGAGGCCTCCTACGGCTCCGCCTCTCGAGCCTCCTACGGCTCCACCTCCCGAGCCTCTCATGGCTCTGCTCCCAAAGACTCCAGAGCTTCCTAAGGCTCCGCCTCTTGAGCCTTCCACGGCTCCACCACCCGAGCCTCCTACAGCTCTGCTCCCTAAGACTCCAGAGCCTTCTAGAGATTCGCCTCTGGAGCCTCCTGCGGCTCCGCCTCTAAAGCCTCCCTTGGCTCCACCTCCAGAGCCTACCAGGGCTTCACTCCTGGAGCCTTCTACGGCGCCACCACCCACGGCGTCACCTCCCTCGGCTCTGCCTCCAGAGCCTTCCAGGGCTTCACCTCTGGAGCCTCCTACGGCGCCACCTCCATGGGCTCCACTTCCAGAGCCTTCCAGGCCTTCGCCCCTAAAGCCCCCCTTGGCTCCACCTCCAGAGCCTTCCAGGCCCTCGCCCCTAAAGCCTCCTTCGGCTCCACCTCCGGAGCCCTCCAGGCCTTCGCCCCTTAAGCCTCCTTCGGCTCCACCTCCAGAGCCCACCAGGGCCTCGCCCCTGGGGCCTCCTGCGACTCCACCTCCCTCGGCTCCGTCTCCTGAGCCTTCCTCGGCCCCGTCTCCTGAACCTCCCTCAGCGCCGCCTCTTCGGTCTCTCAATTCCCCGCCTGCCGAGTCTCTCACGGCTCCGCCTTCCAAGGCTCAGTCTCCCAAGTCCTCCACGACTCCGCCTTTCACGGCTCCGCCCCCTGAAACCTTTCCTCACTGGGTCTTGCCTGCTCCCCTTGTTACCGTTCCTCTACCTGTCCTGTGGCCTCTTCCCTGGCCTCCGGACCCTATTCCTGTCCGGTGGTCACCTTCCAGACCCCGGACCCAGTCCCTGTCCTCCAGTCTCCTTCCAGACCTCCTGACCCAGTCTCTGCCCTAAGGCTGCCCCCAGATTTCCCGACCACCCGCCTGTCCACTATGTTCCCCTTGACCTTGCATTGAACTGCCCATTTGACCCCCATGGACTGTTTCATTTTTCCTTTATGCCTTCTGTCCCCATATGGTTTGTGTGTTTTGTGTGTTTCTGTTCCCCGCGAGCTCACACGCTCGTTCTGTTCCCCGCGAGCTCACACGCTCGTTCTGTTCCCCGCGAGCTCACATGCTCGTTCTGTCCCCCGCGAGCTCACACGCTCGTTCTGTTCCCCCGAGCTCACACGCTCGTTCTGTTCTATCGCGCTCCACGCAACCCAGCGTGGCCGTCAGGAGCCGTCCTTTTCAGAGGGGGGAGTACTGTCATGAACCCCTTTCCTCTGCCCCATCTCAGCTTCCTCACATACGCACACTATCTCCCGTCTCGCACACAGGCACTCCGCGAGCGTGCTCGCTTCCCGCTCCCTCGCTCCGCCCCCTGAGCCTTGAACGCTCTTTTCCTCCATCGGGCTTCCACGCCCGGTTTTGCTTTTACGAGCTCTCGCTCGTAAACGATCTCCCCCCTCTGGCGCACTCGGCTCTTCAGCCTGAACATTATGACCACCTTGCACTCACGCGCTTTCTATCCCCACATATTAGTTTCACCTGCACTCGTCTCGTCACCTGTCATTGTTCACACCTGCACTCGCCCCTATATAACTCACTAGTCTTTCGTTTGTTTAGGGTTGGTTATTGTATTTAGATTCCCGTGTTTTGACCCTCGCTAGTCGCGTCTAGTTTTGACTTCCCCACTCTTGATTACCCTCGTAGCTTGCCAACTCCCTATTCCTCTCATTTCCCTGTCTTTCGCTCCCGCTTATCCCGCTCTCGAGTCTCTCAAGGCTCCATCCCTCGAGTCTTTCATGGCTCCACCCCTCAAGCCTCTCACGGCTTCGCCTCTCGAGTCTTTCATGGCTCCACCCCTCAAGCCTCTCACGGCTTCGCCTCTCGAGTCTCTCAGGGCTCCATCCCTCGAGTCTTTCATGGCTCCACCCCTCAAGCCTCTCACGGCTCGCCTCTCGAGTCTTTCAGGGCTCCATCCCTAGAGTCTTTCATGGCTCCACCCCTCAAGCCTCTCACGGCTTTGCCTCTCCCGAGTCTCTCAGGGCTCCTCCGCCTCTCAGGGCGTCCCCTCTCGAGTCTCTCAGGGCTCCTCCGCCTCTCAGGGCTCCGCCCCTCGAGTCTCTCAGGGCTCCTCCCCCTCTCAAGCCTCTCAGGGCTCCCCCTCTCGAGTCTTTCAGGGCTCCTCCTCCTCTCAAGCCTCTCAGGGCTTCGTCTCTCGAGTCTTTCAAGGCTCCCCTCCTCAAGCCTCTCGAGCCTCCCAGGGCTCCCCCTCCAGAGCCTCCTACGGCTCCACCTCCCGAGCCTCCCAGGGCTCGGCCACTAGAGGCTCCTATGGCTCTGCCTCCAGAGCCTCCTACGGCTCCACCTCCCGAGCCTCTCATGGCTCTGCTCCCAAAGACTCCAGAGCTTCCTAAGGCTCCGCCTCTTGAGCCTTCCACGGCTCCACCACCCGAGCCTCCTACAGCTCTGCTCCCTAAGACTCCAGAGCCTTCTAGAGATTCGCCTCTCGAGCCTCCTACGGCTCCGCCTCTCGAGCCTCCTACGGCTCCACCTCCCGAGCCTCTCATGGCTCTGCTCCCAAAGACTCCAGAGCTTCCTAAGGCTCCGCCTCTTGAGCCTTCCACGGCTCCACCACCCGAGCCTCCTACAGCTCTGCTCCCTAAGACTCCAGAGCCTTCTAGAGATTCGCCTCTGGAGCCTCCTGCGGCTCCGCCTCTAAAGCCTCCCTTGGCTCCACCTCCAGAGCTTACCAGGGCTTCACTCCTGGAGCCTTCTACGGCGCCACCACCCACGGCGTCACCTCCCTCGGCTCTGCCTCCAGAGCCTTCCAGGGCTTCACCTCTGGAGCCTCCTACGGCGCCACCTCCATGGGCTCCACTTCCAGAGCCTTCCAGGCCTTAGCCCCTAAAGCCCCCTTGGCTCCACCTCCAGAGCCTTCCAGGCCCTCGCCCCTAAAGCCTCCTTCGGCTCCACCTCCGGAGCCCTCCAGGCCTTAGCCCCTTAAGCCTCCTTCGGCTCCACCTCCAGAGCCCACCAGGGCCTCGCCCCTGGGGCCTCCTGCGACTCCACCTCCCTCGGCTCCGTCTCCTGAGCCTTCCTCGGCCCCGTCTCCTGAACCTCCCTCAGCGCCGCCTCTTCGGTCTCTCAATTCCCCGCCTGCCGAGTCTCTCACGGCTCCGCCTTCCAAGGCTCAGTCTCCCAAGTCCTCCACGACTCCGCCTTTCACGGCTCCTCCCCCTGAAACCTTTCCTCACTGGGTCTTGCCTGCTCCCCTTGTTACCGTTCCTCTACATGTCCTGTGGCCTCTTCCCTGGCCTCCGGACCCTATTCCTGTCCGGTGGTCACCTTCCAGACCCCCGGACCCAGTCCCTGTCCTCCAGTCTCCTTCCAGACCTCCTGACCCAGTCTCTGCCCTAAGGCTGCCCCCCAGATTTCCCGACCACCCGCCTGTCCACTATGTTCCCCTTGACCTTGCATTGAACTGCCCATTTGACCCCCATGGACTGTTTCATTTTTCCTTTATGCCTTCTGTCCCCATATGGTTTGTGTGTTTTGTGTGTTTCTGTTCCCCGCGAGCTCACACGCTCGTTCTGTTCCCCGCGAGCTCACACGCTCGTTCTGTTCCCCGCGAGCTCACATGCTCGTTCTGTCCCCCGCGAGCTCACGCGCTCGTTCTGTTCCCCCGAGCTCACTGCGCTCGTTCTGTTCTATCACGCTCCACGCAACCCAGCGTGGCCGTCAGGAGCCGTCCTTTTCAGAGGGGGGAGTACTGTCATGAACCCCTTTCCTCTGCCCCATCTCAGCTTCCTCACATACGCACACTATCTCCCGTCTCGCACACAGGCACTCCGCGGCGTGCTCGCTTCCGCTCCCTCGCTCCGCCCCCTGGCCTTGAGCGCTCTTTTTCCTCCATCGGGCTTCCACGCCCGGTTTTGCTTTTACGAGCTCTCGCTCAGTAACGATCTCCCCTCTGGCGCACTCGGCTCTTCAGCCTGAACATTATGACCACCTTGCACTCACGCGCTTTCTATCCCCACATATTAGTTTCACCTGCACTCGTCTCGTCACCTGTCATTGTTCACACCTGCACTTCGCCCCTATATAACTCACTAGTCTTTCGTTTGTTTAGGGTTGGTTATTGTATTTAGATTCCGTGTTTTGACCCTCGCTAGTCGCGTCTAGTTTTGACTTCCCCACTCTTGATTACCCTCGTAGCTTGCCAACTCCCTATTCCTCTCGTTTCCCTGTCTTTCGCTCCGCTTATCCCGTCTTGTCTTGTCCATAGTTGTTAACTGTTTTCCCCACTTCGACCCCCGCTATCGTTCACCTCCCTCACTAGATCTGCCCCCTTGTTCATCTCTTTGATTCCCCGGCTCTTGAACCTACGCTTCCCACGACTACTCTTCATTGGATTTGCCCCTTGTATGTACTTTTGCCTGCCTGCAAATAAACGCAGTTTTTGACTTACATTGTGACTGTCTCAACTTGTGTGCGTTACAGTTGCGGCCGTGATGTTCAAGTGTTGAACTGTGGGCATCCTCCACATCCATAAAAGTTGCTGCATGATCTACAGCTGCTGTTCAAGTTTTTTACTTGTGATTTGATTTGACGGGAGTCACGAGACTCTCCCTAGCCAATATAAAATTAGGACAGGGAAGTAGGGAACACAGACGTGTGGAAATTAAAAGTACAGTTAAAGCACTTAAAATGTACTCAAGTAAAAGTATAACATTTTTAAACTACTTAAAAAAATTACAATTCCTGGGAAAAACTACTTTATTACAGTGACATGAGTATTCGTACTTTTTTACTTTACACCCCTGCAGGCAACATAATGAACCTACATTTCAACATGTTCATATACTTTGAAATAATTTTTAATGCTACAATAAATTAATACATACTTTTGAACCCAGAAATGACATTGCTTGCATTATTTTAGTAAATTCATGAAATATAGTGAGCATTTTGACAGTGTACTCACAAAACAACACAGACACATCAACACAGAACTATATGCATTGGCCACTATGCGGGCCCTACGACGTAGGTTCGACGCAGAAGTATAAATCAGCCTTGAGTCCTCAAGTTATTTGAGATGCTACTGTGCTTGCTAAATAAAAATGTTATGATGTGAATACACTTCATTCAAAAAATTTAATTAAAATAAATAATTACTGTTACCAATAGATGTTTAAGGTGCAGTATGTAAGATTCAAAAACCCTTGTTATTAATGACACCTGTGGCCATTAAGTGAACTGCAGCCAGCTAACTGTTGCTCGTGCTCGCACTCGTGCACACACTCCATAGAGACGCGAGCAACATGCAAAGTGATTCACGTGATTCGCCGGCATCATGCAACAGTTATAATTGTTTTACAACAAACTTTGGGACTGTATATTATATTTGACTCTCCAGTGCTGAAACAGGGCTAAAACAATGTGTGGATATAGGTCTGACTATGCCAGACTGTAGTTTGAAGTAAAGTGATACACTGACTGCATTTATACTACGTCGGCATTAGCTAGCTAGCCAGCTTTATCAAAAGCTATTAGCTAAATTTGGTTGATGATGACAGTCGATGTTTATAAAATAGGCTGTACATTATAAATACATTGACACAATTCAGTATTTATGTGATTCCATCACAACTGTAATTTTGATATATCGATGCACTATATTCTTTTATAATAACAGAATGTATATATTTTCTGTGTAACCAAGTTACATTACACTAATGAATGGGTCTTTTTGCATTTTCTTGAACACTGTCTAGCATTCATTTTATTTGTTATTGTAGTTTACATTGCTGAATAATTACAGATTAACATTGTTTAAGACAGTTACTGTGCAGGCAAGATCAAGTTAGCTAAATTACGCAGATCAATCCTTATGGCACTATATTTCACATGCTTTGCAGTTATGTAAGCTTACCTGTCCAATAAGAAGAACGCCAATTCAGGGTCGGTTAAGGTCCCTCCAGGAATCAAATGCATTTTCGATGTTCACTCTAGTTTTCGCCACGATCACGTTCCTGCTTAGCCAGATGGGATTCAATAGATAAATGTTTTTTAAATTTTTTGGCTCACTCAGAGTTTATGTGCTACCGCGTTGCCATCTTGGATCAATCGATTATGGTTTCAAAATGGCGAATTTCTCCAAAAGGTGAGGAGTTTGGGAATGTTATAATTTTCCACGACACACCTGACAATCTTTCAAACGGCACACTAGTGTGACGCGGCACAGTGGTTGGGAAACACTGACCTAAGGTACATCTAATCGCGCCAGACCCAGACCACACACCTCCGAAAGAGGCAATTCTCAGTTCATTGTACTGTTGACTCGAGAAATGTTGCAACCCGTGCGTTCAGTCCGATTTGTGGGAGTGGTTAAGTTGGAGTGGTTAATTGCAAAGAACTGTTGGCAAAAGCAGATCACCAGTTCTAGGATAATTTTACTCCCGGATATCGGGTATTTCGGTATAGAGATTAGAGCCAGATTGCTTTGGTTAACCGGTGGAGGAGGTCTCCCTCAAACATTTAAATGAAGGAATATGGGCATCCCGACACATTAATTTCAGCCAAAATAAGGAGTGTCCTGGCTAATATGAAACAGCTGAGAAAGCTGAAAACTTTACTATCATGTACTTCACTATTGTCTTTAATTGCACTTACAGAATCAAATAATTTAAGCCCTCATTAATATTTTGTTAGCTATTGTGTATTTCTTTGATAAGTAATCGTATTATAAGCATGATCTTCGGCTCCAAAATGGTGCTATTTTTATTAAAGAAAACCGACTTTTGCGGCACATGGACATCGGAGCAACCGGTGTTCGTGTTTACCATCGCCAGACACTGCGCAAATATAGGATTCATGCAACAACCAAGCTGCATGATGACCTGCAGGAGGCGCTACGCAAACTCGGCTTGCTGGGGAGACCAGGCCTCCAGTCCTCCAGTCCTCGGCGTCGCCTGATGCCGGTGGCGAATACGTCGTAAGCGGTGTGCGAGGAAGCGGAAGCGCGGCAAGAGGGCGGGGTCCATGCTAGGCTAAAAACAAACCCTAGCCGACCGGCTCTCCTGCTCTCAAATGTTTGCTCCCTGGACAATAAACTGGACTACATCCGACTCCAGCAGGCTACGCAACGTAAGTTTAGAGACTGCTGGGTCTTTGTTTTCACGGAGACGTGGCTTAGCGAGAGATTTCAGGATGCCGCCATTCAGCTAGACGGGCTCACCTCGTTTCGTGCCGACAGAAATACAGCTCTCTGCGGTAAGACTCGCGGTGGTGGCTTGTGTGTTTACATCAACACGGAATGGTGCAAGAACTGTCTTCTGCACTCAACAGGAGTCAGAAAGCACGTCTTTGTGTTATATGGATTTTAATCGCGGCTGGCTTGACCGCAATGACCAGCGTGCATATATAAACTATAAACAAATGTATAATGGTGAGTGATTTCAGAAAAGAAAAAAAAACCTACATTTATTGGTATTTGCCACTACCAGCTCGGGAAGATGCTCATGGAATTTTTTTCTGTTCGGGCGTCATGTTCCACCAATGGAGAGGCGCCCAAACTAGCTCTTCTGATTGGCCAAAATTCTCTGATCTCTGAACAGTGCCCGCCTGCTGCCTCTACAGATCAAGTGTGCCACACAAGCCCTCAAAAGTGAAGCCAAAACGTCTCGATCGCCCCCCGGTGACTGGTCCTAGTATAGGTCATAAACCCCACCTCCCCATGTTATTCAACGAGACATGAGACCAACTAAGCAATTAAATTACACTTCACAAATCTTTTTTCCAAAGAAAGTCATTCTGTAGTTTACTGTAGTTTCTATCACGTTGATGTAATTTCAAGTGTTTGGTTTCAAAATAAGTTTGTTTTTAGTTAGTTATTTGATGCTATAAAAACGGTGCTGTGAAATCATGATTGACAGGTTCTCTGAGCGAAGTAGTCACTGAAGAACCAACTGACTTTTTTTTCGGGATCTTCGGAGGACTGAGGAGAAAATTTCTATAATTAATTATTTCACACCATCAAAAGTGCAGGGGCGTGTGCTTGCGATTGATTCAGCGAGAGTGAAGGCGGGGCCTTGATTTCGCGGCTTTACTTCCTGCTCACTACTGCGCAGGTCTGGTCCCGAAATCGCAACTGTGCAGACTCAAGTCCCAAGATGTCAGTGCCATATCGGGACACTGGCGGCTTCAGTTCTCACCAATGGAAAAGAGCGAAGGGGCGTCGTCCGTCTTTTTTTTACAGTCTATGCTACAGAGGCACAAATCACTTTGTGGTGCAAAAGGGAGAGCGCAAAAAAACAGTGTTTGAGACTCGTAGCAGCAGATTCTAGCGGTTGTATTTTTGTACTTGTGTTTGTGCGAGAAAAATATCAAAGAAAAAATAAATATTTGTCAGAATATATTCTACAAGTGTGCAACTCTCGTGGGATGAATTCACATACTGATTTGCGGATGAGCAAAATCTGTCCGTGACTTCACATTTTATGATGCAGGTTTGTGAATGTGTTTTGCACAATATTCACTGCAGCAACTGTAGCAAAAATGTGAGTGTATGAGTTTCTTAATTTGTGATTCGTAGAAAAGGATTTGTGCACCTGCAATGAAGAATTTGAGAAGGTGTAATTGTTGTGTTTTGTTTGTGGGAGAGAAAAAAAATCTATAAGCTTGCAACTAAAATACATTTCTCTGTTACTTCAAATTTACTGATACACATGTGTGGCTAATCTCTACAACTACAAATAACACTGTCACAGGTGCTCATTTGATTTGCTCCAATAATATTTTCACAACATTCCCCCCAGCGCTAACGCAAAGGAAGCGCTCTGTGAACTGTATGGGGCTATGAGCGAACTGCAGAACGCCCACCCTGACGGACTTTATTGTCGCCGGAGATTTCAACCATGCAAATCTCAAGACAGTGCTCCCTAAATTCCATCAGTATGTTGACTTTGCAACGAGAGGGGCGAACACGTTTGATCTTGTTTACACAAACATCCCAGGCGCGTACCGGGCGGAGCCCCGCACCCACCTCGGCTACTCAGACCACATCTCTGTTATGCTAAGTCCAGCATACAGACCGCTCGTCAGATGCAAAAAAACTGCTTCAGAAGCAGGTGAAAACCTGGCCAGCAGGAGCCATCTCTGCTCTTCAAGATTGTTTTGAGTGAACTGACTGGCAAATGTTCAGGGAGGCAGCAACATATGGCGACTTTACCTACTTGGAGGAATGCACAGCATCAGTGACCAGCTACACAAGCAAGTGCATTGATGATGTCACTTTCTCCAAGACCATCACCACACGCTCCAACCAGAAGCCGTGGATGACTGCAGAGGTGCGCGCGCTGCTGAGGACCCGAGATGCCGCCTTCAGAGCAGGCGACAAGGCAACCCTAAGAACAGCAAGGGCCAAACTGTCACGGGCCATCAGAGAGGCAAAGCGCGCACACGCCCAGAGAATCCACAGTCACTTCCAGGACAGCGGTGACACGCGGCACATGTGGCAGGGCATCCAGGCCATCACCAACTACAGGACAACATCAGTTGCCTGTGACAAAGATGGCTCCCTTCCAGATGTGCTGAATGACTTCTACGCTCGGTTTAAAGTGCAGAACGATGTGGTGGCGAGGAAGACCACCCCTCCTCGTCTTACCACGGCTGATGTGAGGAAAACTCTACATAGAGTCAACCCACGAAAGGCTGCTGGACCAGACAACATTCCTGGCAGAGTGCTCAGAGGATGTGCAGACCAGCTGGCATATGTTCTTACCAACATCTTCAACATCTCTCTGAGCAGCGCCGTTGTTCCAACGTGCTTCAAGGCCACCACCATCGTCCCCATGCCAAAGAAGTCTTCAGTGTCCTGCCTTAACGACTACCGTCCCGTCGCACTCACACCCATCATCATGAAGTGCTTCGAGAGGCTCGTCGTGAGGCACATTAAGACCCAGCTGCACTCCTCACTAGACCCACTGCAGTTTGCGTATCGTCCAAACCGTTCAACTGATGCCATCGCCACCACCCTCCATCTGGCCCTCACCCACCTAGATAAAAAGGACTCATATGTTCGAATGCTGTTCATAGACTTCAGCTCAGCATTCAACACAATCATTCCTCAGCACCTGATTGGAAAGCTGAACCTGCTGGGCCTGGACACCTCCCTCTGCAACTGGATCCTGGACTTCCTGACTGGGAGACCTCAGTCAGTCCGGATCGGGAATAGCATCTCCACCACCACCACACTGAGCACTGGGGCCCCCTAGGGCTGTGTGCTCAGTCCACTGCTGTTCACTCTGCTGACTCACGACTGTGCAGCAATGCACAGCTCGAATCACATCATCAAGTTCGCCGATGACACGACCGTGGTGGGTCTCAACAGCAAGAACGATGAGTCAGCATACAGAGAGGAGGTGCAGCGGCTAAAGGACTGGTGTAGAGCCAACAACTTGTATCTGAATGTCGACAAAACAAAAGAGATGGTTGTTGACTTTAGGAGAGCACAGAGTGAACACTCTCCGCTGAACATCGACGGCTCCTCTGTGGAAGTCGTCAAGAGCACCAAATTCCTTTGTGTTCACCTGGCGGAGAACCTCACCTGGTCCCTCAACACCAGCTCTATTACCAAAAAAGCCCAGCAGCATCTCTACTTTCTTCGAAGGCTGAGGAAAGCACATCTCCCACCCCCCATCCTCACTACATTCTATAGAGGGACTATTGAGAGCATCCTGAGCAGCTGCATCACTGCCTGGTTTGGGAAATGCACTGTTTCGGCCTGCAGAGGATAGTGAGGACAGCTGAGAAGATCATCGGGGTCTCTCTTCCCTCCATCAAAGACGTTTACAAAAAACACTGCATCCACAAAGCAAACAGCATTATGGACGACCCCACACACCCCTCACACAAACTCTTCACCCTCCTGCCATCTGGCAAGGGGTACCGAAGCATTCTGCCCTCACGGCCAGACTGTGTAACAGCTTCTTCCCCCAAGCCATCAGACTCCTCAATACTCAGAGACTGGTTTGACACACACACACACACACACACACACACACACACACACACACACACACACACACACACACACACACACACACACACACACACACACACACACACATCCATGCACTTTAATTTTGTCACTTTATGTGCATAGAACACTATCTCATAGTATGTTATGTTTACATTTGGCATTTTTAGAAACTGTCATCTTTTTGCACTACTGTGTACTGGTCGGCGCTGCACTGTCTCTCACTGTGCCTATTGTCCTGTTCATTTTTAGTAATTTATTGTACTGTCCTGTACTTTTTGCACATGTTTGCATGTGCACTTTATATAGGTATGTTATTTAGTCTGTGTAGTCTCATGTGGTTCTGTGTTTGTCCTATGTTGTTTTATGTAGCACCATGGTCCTGGAGGAACGTTGTCTCGTTTTGCTGTGTACTGTACTAACTGTATATGGTTGAAACGACAATAAAAACCACTTGACCTGACTTGACTTGATCTGCTCCATTTTGGAGTACTGATCGTGGTTTATTTTGAGATGAAAATGGCTGACTATACAATTCTTTACATACCAAACAAACACAGGCAGATGAACATTAGAAATATTGTTACTAACCAGCATTACTGTCATGTCCAATATTCCTATTTTACATGCTGGAGTCCTGATTATTACTTTGTGATAATTACCAGCCGACTGTGCATTATCCCTTACATATTTCATATATACTGGAAAGTTGATGTGACTTAATGTATACATTTCTAAATATAAAAACATAACCCCATACAATTTGTGATATATTATTGTTTATTATAAGGTCAATAAGCAAACAAATCTTTCTGCATTGGTAGCAAAAGCATCTCTTATTTCATCAGCATCTTCACCACAGTGGTGAGCAGGCTCACATTGCAGCTCACCACTTTTAATTCTCTCTGATCTTGTAAACTAATGAACGTGTGAGAAATGAATATGTTGGAGAGAATAGTTTCTCTCTCCTTAAGAGGGTCGCACAATGGATGCTTCTGGCAGATGATATGGCGTGTTCTAAAATTCGAAACAACTGTTTTCAATGAAGGTAAGTACACCGCTGCTGGAACTCCGCGTCTGCTGGTGGCACCAAGCTACGGCTCCGGAGGCTGCTCAAATTTCTGCCACACCACAGAGCGCAACTCGCTTATTTTCCATTAAATTCAACCCAAATCATTATCAAAGGACATAGATTATTTACTTTATTGTTCTTCATTCTTGAACAAGAAAAAACCTTTTGTGTGCACTGTTTGCACCCTGAACTGCATCGACGAGCCCTGTGTTTGATACCTGTGCCGTGTCCTAGCCACGACGTGGCATGGAACTTCTCGTCCGGTGTGCGACCGCCTTCAGAGTGGCCTCACACTGACTAACCAGAGCAAAAATACAAAAATAAATAAATAACATCCAGCATCATCATTTTTCAGAGTTCTGTAACTTTCACAAATGTGCTCAGCAACAGTTAAAGTGGCACAAATTCAAATATTGCTAGTTATTTTTGTCAAAGTTGTTGCCTCAAAACACCAAAAACACCACCTTTGCAGCTATACAGTACCCTGCTATAATATGTAGTGCTTACATACCATTTCATCAACCTGCTAAAGCAGTTTGCCTGTTGGCCTGACTTATTTAGAATGAGTCATTTATATTTAAGCAATTTTGCTCGGCTTGTCACTGTCCTCAAAACTGCATTACATCAAAATAACTATATGATTTATTCTAATCAAGTAAATATACAAAACCACTTTTGAAACTAAGCCTCTGCAATCATAAATAAGGAGATACTTATTTCTCTTTGGACTAGGAGCTAGGATCATGATAAAATCAGTTTTAAAACCTTGCAGCCCTTTAAGCTTCTTTACCTGACAATGTCTGGCAGCAGGGGTCGAGGGCCCATTGCTGTCCCCAAACTGCTCCTCTTGAGTGATTTCACAGACTCCATACACAAAACAGTTCAGACAGTTCACCTTCTCAGGCCCATCAACTCCTCATTCAGACCCCACATAAGGTCCATCTTGAAAAAACAGTTAAACAAAAAAATAAAATTGTTATTTATTAATTCTCATGTGATTGCCATTCTGTATGCTGTTTTTTTTTTTTTTTTTTTAAACACAAAAGGAGAATTTTGGAAGAATCTCCACAGAGCTTTTGGTCCTCACTATTTTATACCATGGCAAGTGACAGTCAATAGGAGAGCCAAAAGTCAACCTGGCCTGCCAATTTAGAAGAAAAACATAGATCTGTTTTTCTTACTCAACATACAATATATATCTACGGGTGGAAAAATGCATCGGTGCATCGATCTATTATATACATTTTGATGCATTGTTTATTACATAAACAATGTGTCCATCTTATATTACACATAGCTTCTCACAACAGACATGGAGTGGAGCATGCATGATTAAAGGAAAAGAATGTGCTGAGATGGATATATAATGTGATGGATGGATACTGCAGAGTTCGAAATTTTTGCATCCATTTGACCAATGTAAGTTAATTGTTGTTGCCTTCTTCCCCAGTTACGATATACAGTGTTAGGTTAATATTGCTTTTGTATCTCATTAATTGTGTTACTTCTCCATGAAATTGTTTAACCACGAATAGGACTTGGCTTAAATAAACGTGACTGGTGGGCAGGCATTGGCTGTGAACGAAAACACTCACTAGTTAATTCATAGTGAATGTCACAGAATAGGGAACTCTTTCAGTCTTTTCAGAAGGGAACTAACACAGTAGCGGTTCTAGCTTGTTTGACCCACTTCAACACGCCCCCAATGTTATTGACCAGGGGGGTGATACCGCCGCCTCGTGCCGCCCCCTGGCAAGATGCCATGCCTAAATCCGCCACTGAACTAAATAGTTGATTACAGTCACCTGTGATCGTTCAATAACACGCGGCAGCAGCAAAAGGATAAAAGAATTATTGTGCAGTATGTGCCGCAAACAGTCGTGCATGAAAATGTGATTCAATTCTACTGAACAGGCTTGACAAGTGGAGGTGTCTCCGTTTAGCTACCTGATTCCTCTTTCCGTGTCCCAAAATGAATAGGGGACTCACGATTACCACATCCCGTGTGACTGACTTTACATGCTACTAATAGTCAGTTTTTCATTCTATGACCCTGATGAGCCTAGATTGTATCTGCACATGACATTTCATTTGTAATTACTGGTTTCAGATTTCATGATCCATAATGATCTTTAGGTAGAGAATTGTAATTGAATCAAGCAAATCATCACACCCCTAATATAAACCAGTAATGCAGCCGTACAAGAAAAAAACAATAAAAGCATGCATTACCTTGACTGGATTGATGTTGTATTTTTAACTTGTTGCTATTCTTGTGAGGCACTCAAGATGTGCATTGGTCAGTCTGTTTCTCTGTTTTTTTTCTTTACAGTGTTCATGGTAGAGAATGTTGATTTACAAGTAAATGTGCTCACAAAAAAGGGGGGGAATCTAACCCAAACACACAGCAGGGCAACATCACTTTAGACAACATATCTTTATTTGTGAAATCTACATACAGTATTTCTGTTGAAGCCAAAAAGCAGTGTTTTTCTATCTCTGTGTCAGAAAAGGGTTTCTTACCCCTTGCTAAAAATCCACACAATCTCAAAAGATGCCTCAGTTAAATGCTTGTTCTGTGAATGAGTTTTCGCTGCTTACAAAGAGAAGCTAAAAGCTGCTTGATTTGACTTTTTCTGAGATTGCTTCCAGGCGGATAATTGTCATTGAATTTTGTGAGCATGCTTTGAAAGTACCATTCCAAATTACTTGGTTTGAAACCAGAGCAGACTTGTTTGCATATTAAACACAGGGAGTCCATTGAGGTTAAATCAAAATTAATCTGACCACTACTTCTGAAACTTTCTATGTTCATCTTGTATGATTCATACCATTTCTTTTTAGTAGCATGAACACATGCATCCATCTGAACATTAGGCCCCTCCTCCATCATCATGATTACCTAGATTTTGAGTCATATTCTGCCTACAGTCTTCAACAGCCTCACTTGAAACAGGCATCTTTGTTTTTATTTGGTTTGCTTTGTTTAATAAGGAATTATTCCAGTTTAAAATAACTTGCTTTGCACCTGCATGCACACTGAGAATTACAGGGTGGTCTCGGGGGGGTCTAAGACCTCTTGAATGTTACTGGAGACTATTTGGACCCTGGAAAGCTAATTTGTGCATTCTAGGGGGTCTTATTTAAAATCATATTATTTACTTGATTGGAATCGGACAAAAGTTTATTGACAGTGTTTGACAGACATGTTATGTACAGCATTATTATATTTCAAACGTAGATCTTATTTTTTATTTGGTCAGTTTCTTATTTTGGTATTATTTTGTATTTATTTATTATGCTTTTATTTTTATAGATTTATTTATTGATTAGGTTTTTTTGCCTTTTGCCAAATTTGGACTTTTCCCCCTGTGTGTATTTTCCACGGTATGATCCCCTTGCGAGAGGACCTGCATCTCCCTTGGGCAGTCCTCACGGACCCCCGGTTGCCGTGTTTGTAGCAACTCCTCCCTCCCAATGAGGTAGGATCTACCACCGTGCCATTCTCCACATGTGACCTAAAAGCCCATGTGGCAACCTACAAATGCCATGAAGTACGAGGATGACCTCCTAACCATGTGACAATGATAATAATAAAAACAACAGCAGCAGCTAAAATAAAGCCAGCAAGCAATAAAATAATAATTTAATAGTAACCACATAATTTAACTTGCAAACACAATGTGCAATATTAAATTGTTTGTTCATACAAATTAAGCTTGGGTTAGGGCAAATAATTGGGGGAAATATTGTTGTTGTAATAAACTTTCAACAATTCCAATGCGTCCTCTAAAGCAAATACTTTGGTATTTAAAAAAAAAAAAAAACGTTCCAAGCAACGTGTAGGCAAATTTGGTTAGTTTTATACAAAATAATAAAAAATATTCCCTCGGAAAACTTATTGCAAGATAGATTTAAAAAATGTTTTTTTACAGTGCATGTTTATTCCATTGAACACATAACATTCCATTTTAATTATACTTTTAATTAAATTACATTTACAATTATGTATCATGCTTGCCACCTCAATTACATTCTGTTCATATTCAGAAATTGAATTGGCTTATAAAAAGTAATTCTCAATTCAAATAAAATTGGCGCACAAGCCTAATCCATACATACCCACCAGCTTGAGAAGAGGACACAGCAGTGTTTGTTCTTTCTTTGATGACTTTAAAATCAGTCAGGAAACTCTGGTGCAGCTCAACCACACAGCTATGTGAGTGTGCTCTAATTTCTGTTGACTGATTCACTGTGTTATGGCAACTCCTTTGAGAATGACCTGGATGCTTCAGAGATAAAACAACTTTGAAGATAGTTGGAAGTGACCTCCCCTCCCTGGAGTTACACACATGTTCAAAATAACCAGGTGTCATATTCAGGACAAGTCCCACCTTGTAAACCTTCTGCTGTATATTTACAGCTCTTAGGCCTATTTGCATACTTTTTATAATCAATGTTTGACAATTACAAGAGTGTGACTGACTGTGATGTGCAGGTGAGTTCTGTTTTGTATGTGACTTTGCTTTAAATGCTTTATGCCAAACATACCAATTGTTAATGTGTCGTTTACAAATTGCAGTGAAGTATTACAGTATTGACTAATTGTCTGTGTGGCATGCTTGCTTTATAGCCCTGAGTGGTTAGAAGGATTTACATTTTCTTAATAAATCAATGAAAAATGCCCCAAGCAAAATAACCAGTTGAAAAATGCATAAACTTAAATTGTGTAGAAACAAGGTTCAGTCAGAACTATGCTACAAGGATGCCACCTGCTGGACTCATGGACTGTCACTTTCTAATGTAATTTCTCCATCAACAAAAACAGTTAAAATTACCTTTTATAATACTCAAGCTTTTGCATTTATATTTGTTAATCAAATTGTAGGTTTAAGCTTATTAAAATAAAAGTCACTTTTTTTACTCTAATGAAAATTACTTTAAAAACAAACATTTTATATTGGCACCAAAACGTTTTAAATGATTTTATTAAACATTAAACCTTTCACTCACCAGCCCCAGTCCTTAAGTTTTATGCTCCACAACCCCATAATAATTAATCATAAATTAAAGGTTTTTCAACTTTTCATTTTTCATATTTAAGACTTTTCAAAGTTCAATATTGTGCACAATTACCTTGCACAAATGTGTAGAATGTAGCTGATATGTTGCAGTCTACATATTTTTATAATTATAATAAAAAAAAAAATGAATAGCTACTGTCATCTTGTATTGTGTTGTGTTAAAAATAGTTAATATGTATGGAAATGTTTTCAGGGTTGAGTGTTCCAAACTTAAACAGCAATATATAGTCCTTTTACAAAATCAAATGAAATGTTTCTACATCACTTTTTTTAACAGAGTGGTAATTACATTATTTGATGAAATAACGGCAACGTATTAAGTGTCCTTAAAGATATTCAATTTTAAAGACTACCAGTAAAACCTGCAAAAAAGTTTTCAAATTTTTAGGGTTTAAATTTGGCTTAGATATAGGTTTAAGGCTCATTCAAGGAATTCTCTCACCATTTACTCACCCTTATGCAATCCCATATACAGTATGTATGACTTTCATTCTTCTGTAGAACACAAATTATGATTTTTAGAAGAATATTTCAGCTCTGTAGGTCCATTTAATGCAAGTGAATGGGTGCCAAATTTGTTATTGTCACGAACCCCGCTCCCTCGCTCCGCCCCCTCGAGCTTCCACGCTCGTTCCGCCCCCTCGAGCTCGCACGCTCTTTTTGCTCGCTCGAGCCCTCACGCCCACTTTGCTCCTACTCGCTCACATGCTCGTAGGCAATCTCCCTTCCTCGAGTTTCTCACGCGTTTCCAATCCCCCAGAACATTATGACCACCTGCACTCGCGTCATCTGCACTCCTGCACATTAGTTACACCTGCACTCGTCTCATCACCTGTCATGGTTTACACCTGCACTTGCCCCTATATATATCACTACCCTTTCGTCTCACGGTTGTTGGTTATTGTATTTAGTTTCCCGTGTCTTTGCCCCCCGCTAGTCTCGTCTAGTTTTGACCTCCTCTCGTTCACTTCTTAGCTTGCCAGCTCCCCTTGTTCCCCTGTCTTTTGCTCCCACTTGTTATTCTTATTCTGATTACCCCGGCTTTGACCCCCTACGCTCTCGTTGACCACTCTCTCCTGGATTTGCCCCTTTACCCTATCTTGATTCCCCGGCTTCGATTTAACGCTCACCCTGACCATTCTTCACTGGATTTGCCCTGTTTTTGTACTGTTGCCTGCTTTGTTGGAATAAAGCAGTTTTCTCCGACATTGTGACTGTCTCGTCTTGTGTTTGTGTGTGCGGGTTACAAAATAATCAACCTCACCGGAGACAGTCACAATGCGTCGCGCTGAGGATTCGCGCAGCTCACTAGAGCGGAGGAACACGTCACATTCAGCGCGAGGAGCTACGGTGTGGAAACTTGACCAAGCGCTCGCGGCCCAGGGGCAGCAGGTATGTTCTATGTCTGAAATGTTTCACCCTGTTTCACCTGTGTCTGCCCCTGAGCCCGTTGATGCTTTCCACGCATCCGCGAGCGCCGTATGCTCTCTATCCCCGGAGAGGTTTTATGGCTCATCGGATGCGAACCAAGGGTTTTCCGTGCAAGGCAGTGGTTATGTAACTCATAACCCCGTCCTTGACATTATGGAGCCAGCGGCCCGACTCTTGGGTTTGCGCCAGGGGAGCCAACCCTTGGAGGCTTATATTATGGATTTTTGTGCCCTGGCGTGAATTTTGATGAGGTGGCTCTGAAAGACATTTTTCAATTTGGACTGAATGAGCCAGCCTCATCATTCATGCCTGGTGGTCGCTGCTCTCTCAACCTGGCTCAGTTTATTGACCTCGCCCTACTGTACGCTGGTTCCTCGTTTACTGTGGGGGAGGCAGAAACTGAACCAGCGTTCCATACCACGGCCCCCGTCTTGAAGCCTACCACGGACCCCGTCTTGAAGCCTACCATGGCCCCCGTCTTGAAGCCTACCACGGCCCCCGTCTTGAAGCCTACCACGGCCCCCGTCTTGAAGCCTTACACGGCCCCCGTCTTGAAGCCTGTCACGGCCCTAGTCCCGAAGCCTGTCGCAGCCCTAGTCCCGAAGCCTGTCGCGGCCCTAGCCCCGAAGCCTGACACGGCCCTAGCCCCGAAGCCTTACACGGCCCTAGCCCCGAAGCCTGACACGGCCCTAGCCCCGAAGCCTTACACGGCCCTAGCCCCGAAACCTTACACGGCCCCCGTCCTGAAGCCTGTCACGGCCCTAGCCCCGAAGCCTGCCACGGCCCTAGCCCCGAAGCCTTACACGGCCCTAGCCCCGAAGCCTGACACGGCCCTAGCCCCGAAGCCTGACACGGCCCCAGTCCCGAGGCCTGTCATGGCCCCAGTCCCGAAGCCTGTCGCGGCCCTAGCCCCGAAGCCTGACACGGCCCTAGCCCCGAAGCCTTACACGGCCCTAGCCCCGAAGCCTGACACGGCCCTAGCCCCGAAGCCTTACACGGCCCTAGCCCTGAAACCTTACACGGCCCCCGTCTTGAAGCCTGTCACGGCCCTAGCCCCGAAGCCTGCCACGGCCCTAGCCCCGAAGCCTTACACGGCCCTAGCCCCGAAGCCTGACACGGCCCTAGCCCCGAAGCCTGACACGGCCCCAGTCCCGAGGCCTGTCACGGCCCCAGTCCCGAAGCCTGTCACGGCCCCAGTCTCGAAGCCTGGCACGGCCAGAGAGCCAGCGCCCATGCCAGCCACGGTCGGCGAGCCAGCGCCTGTAGCCTCGACCGTCCCCATGGCCACGTCCCCTGTTGGCCGAGGATGCAAGAGAAGGAAGAGGGCCCCTTCTCCCCAGTCTCATCTTGTGCTCAAGACCGCAGAGGTTCCCTCAGAGTCTTCCACAGCTCTACCGACCTCTGCTCTGCCCCCAGAGTCTTCCACGGCTCTGCCGGGTTCTGCTCCGCCCCCAGAGTCTTCCTCGTCTCTGCCGGGTTCTGCTCCGCCCCCAGAGTCTTCCACAGCTCTGCCGGGCTCTGCTCCGCCCCCAGAGACTTCCACGGCTCTGCCGGGTTCTGCTCCGCCCCCAGAGTCTTCCACGGCTCTGCCAGGTTCTGCTCCGCCCCAGAGTCTTCCACGGCTCTGCCGGGTTCTGCTCTGCCCCCAGAGTCTTCCACGGCTCTGCCGGGTTCTGCTCCGCCCCCAGAGTCTTCCACGGCTCTGCCAGCCTCTGCTCCGCTCTCAGAGTCTTCCACGGCTCTGCCAGCCTCTGCTCGCCCCTCAGAGCCCTCGCGGCCTCCGCCTCTCGAGTCTCCCAAGGCTCCTCCTCCCAAGCCTCCCAGGGCTCCTCTCAAGCCTCCCAGGGCTCTTCCTCTCGAGCCTCCTAAGGCTCCTCCTCTCGAGCCTCCCAGAGCTCTACCTCCCAAGCCCCCCAGGGTTCTGCCTTTCAAGTCTCTCGAGCCTCCC
The DNA here is from genome assembly GCF_025860055.1 of Xyrauchen texanus. Taxonomy (NCBI): domain Eukaryota; kingdom Metazoa; phylum Chordata; class Actinopteri; order Cypriniformes; family Catostomidae; genus Xyrauchen; species Xyrauchen texanus. Next base: position 37,715,113 of record NC_068306.1, on the reverse strand, counting down.
AGAGCACCGCCTCTCAGGGCTTCTCCTCCCGAGTCTTTCAAGGCTCCTCCTCCCAAGCCTCCCAGGGCTCCTCTTCTCGAGCCTTCCAAGGCTCCTCCTCCCAAGCCTCCCAGGGCTCCTCCTCTCGAGCCTCTCAGGGCTTCTCCTCTCAAGTCTTTCAGGGCTCCCCCTCCCAAGCCTCTCAGGGCTTCTCCTCTCGAGTCTCTCAGGGCTCCTCCCCCCCTCAAGCCTCTCAGGGCTTCCCCTCTCGAGTCTTTCAGGGCTCCTCCTCCCCTCGAGCCTCTCAGGGCTCCGTCCCTCGAGTCTTTCATGGCTCCACCCCTCGAGCCTCTCAGGGCTTCTCCTCTCGAGTCTTTCAGGGCTCCACCCCCTTCCAAGCCTCTCAGGGCTTCATCCCTCGAGCCTTTCATGGCTCCACCCCTTAAGCCTCTCACAGCTTCGCCTCTCGAGTCTCTCAGGGCTCCTCCTCCCCTCGAGCCTCTCAGGGCTCCGTCCCTCGAGTCTTTCATGGCTCCACCCCTCAAGCCTCTCACGGCTTCGCCTCTCGAGTCTCTCAGGGCTCCTCCCCCTCTCAAGCCTCTCAGGGCTTCCCCTCTCGAGTCTCTCAGGGCTCCTCCTCCCCTCAAGCCTCTCAGGGCTTCTCCTCTCGAGTCTTTCAGGGCTCCACCCCCTTCCAAGCCTCTCAGGGCTTCGTCTCTCGAGTCTTCCAGGGCCCCACCTCTAGAGCCTCTCGAATCTTCCACGACCATTTTCCCCGAGCCTCTCACGGCTCTACTCCCAGAGACTACAGAGCTTCCTAGGGCTCCGCCTCTCGAGGCTCCTACGGCTCCGCCTCCTGAGCCTCCTACGGCTCCGCCTCCCAAGCCTCCCATGGCTCCACCTCCCGAGCCCTCACGGCTCTGCTCCCAAAGACTCCAGAGCTTTCTATGGCTCCGCCTATCGGGCATCCTACGGCTCTACCCCCCGAGACTACAGAGCCTGCCGGGTCGTCGTCTCGGGGACCTCCCACGGGTTACAGTTATACTCCAAAAAGCACATAAAGGCAGCATCAAAGTAATCCATGCGACTCCAGTGTTTTAATCCAAATTGTCAGAGATGATATTATAGGTGCAGGTGAGAAACAGTTCAATATGTAGGTCCTTTTTTACGAGAAATTATTCTCCAATTCCCACTACTTCAGTAGGTCCTCGTAGTTGTGATGTTCAAAGGACAGGACTATGTTTCATTAAATGTCTGAGGTTTTATTCAGAAACAGCTTGCTCTACACAGGTGACATGTAACTCTTCAGTTTAACGCCTAGCGCGTCTCTACCAATAGTTGGTAGAGACGCGCCGAAGTATTCCTGTATTGGATTAAGTAAGACCGTGGGGTGTTACTTTTCTTAAGGACAGTTCCAGACCTATTCCACCCTCTTTCATCATCTAGCTTAATAGCAACTACAGTTCCTGGTGAAAGTTCAGGCAATGTTCTGACACTATTCCTTTTTTTGTAGTACCTGCTGTAGTTCTGTTTGACCTCTACATCCGCCTTTCTCACTTTTCTCAAATCAGGCCATGCTAGTTGCAGGTGTGACTCAGACAGTTTCAGAATCTTTTTTGCTGTTTGCACTGCCCTTTCAGCTTCTCCATTTGACTTGGCATACCGGGGACTCGAAGTAATATGTTGAAAATCATAGTCTTTAGCAAAGTCTTTGAAAGCAGATCCACTGAACTGTGGTCCATTATCAGTAAAGAGAACATTGGGACAGCCCCATCGTGCAAACATGTTCTTTAGACATGCGCGTGTTGTTTCACCTTACAGATTCTGAAGATGAGCTACATCTATGTATCTACAAATATAGTCGACTGCCACTAAGTAATGCTGCTTGTTCACTTCACAGATATCAGCAGCAACTCTCTCCCAAGGACGTTCTGGTAATGGAGTGGTTATGAGTGGCTCTTTTGAGTAGGTTTTGACTCTTGACATTCCATGCAGCTATTAACTAACTGCTGAATCTCCTTACCAATGCCAGGCCACCACACACTCATTTTTGCTCTCTCCCTGCATTTCACTATGCCTTGGTGACCATTGTGCAACCTATGAAGTATGTCAGGCCGCATATTTTGAAGAATTACAATCCTGTCATCACACAAAACTAGATTTTGTGAGACTGACAAGTGATGACGTGCACTGAAAAACAATTTCACAGCGTTGGGGACATCAGATGCATACCTGGGCCAGCCGACATTCACGTACTGTTTCACCATCTGTAGTTCAGGGTCTAACTCAGTTTGTCCTTTCACAGATTCCAGCTTTGTTGCAGAAATCGGCCATGCACCTTTGACTGCTTCCTCAAAAGCTTCTACTTCCTGCACTAATTCAAAAACATCAGATGAAATAGCTGTCTGAGGGTGCCGTGAATGTGTGTCAGCAACTACCAGCTGCTTACCGGGTACATATTGTGCAACTGGATTGTAGCGCATCATGCGTAGCAGCAGTCTTTGGCATCTCAGCGGAACTGAATCAAGGTCTTTGGCATTGATTAATGGAATGAGTGGTTTGTGATCAGTTTGAAGGGGAAAACTTTCCAGCCCATACAAATATCTTGAAAATTTCTCACAGGCCCACACAGATGCCAGGCACTCCTTTTCAATCTACGCGTACCTTTTCTCAGCATCGGTCAGCACCCTTGAGCAGTACGCCACCGGTTTTAGCTTTCCATCATGGTTCTGCAGCAAACCCCCCCCCCCCAGGCCATAACTGCTAGCATCTGCACTGACTACTGTGGGCTTTGTAACATCATAAAATGCTAAGACAGGAGCCTCTGTGATTAAACACTTCACCATTCTGAATGCCTCATCTTGCGCAGCACCCCAGCACCAAATTGTGTCTTTTTTCAGCAACTCGTTGAGTGGTCTAGTTACCATTGAGAGATGAGGGACATAACTGCCTAAGTAATGAATCATTCCTAGCATTCTTCTTAGGTCTGAGATATTACATGGCTTTTCAAGATGAGTTATGTCCTCAACCTTGGCTATGTCTGGCCGTATGCCGTCTTTATCTATGATATGTCCTAAGTACCTGAGTTGACTCTGGCGCAGCAGACACTTCTCTGTGTTTAGCTGGAGCCCCGCCCGGTTAATGGCTTCCAGAGCTCTCTGTAATCTCTGCTCATGTTCCTCAGACTTATTGCTAAATACCAAGATGTCGTCCATGAAGACTGCAACTCTGTCCAAGTCTTTGAGGATTGCAGACATCTCCCGCTGGAAAATTTCAGGTGCACTGGTGATACTGAAGGCTAGCCTGCGGAAGAAATATCTTCCAAAAGGAGTTATGAAAGTTGTTAATTTAGCACAGTCTTTATCTAGTGGCAACTGCCAGAAGCCACTAGCTGCATCAAGAAGTGAGAAAACCTGAGCATGTGCTAGTTTTGGAAGAATATCATCAATTGTTGGTAGCACATATTTCTCCCTCTTTACTGCTTTTAAGTTGTTTGAGATCAACACATATTCGAATCTGCCCCGTCTTCTTTGGAACGGCCACCATAGGAGCGCACCACTCTGTAGCCTCAGTAATCTCTTCTATAACGCCACATTGTACCATCCTTTCTAATTCCGATTTAACCTTTTGAAGCAAAGGCACGGACACCCGTCTTGCAGTGGGCACACTGTATGGTACAGCATCATCTTTCAGGCAGATTTTTATAGGTTTAGTCTTTACCAGTCCCAGTTCAGATGAAATAGTGGGTTGAAGCTCTTCTAGCCGCTTGACTAAACCCATTTCTATAGCTGCGTTACGTCCAAGGAGATTATTTACATTGGAACCAGCCACCACAAATACAGTAAACTTGTACTGCCTATCCTTGTGGGTAGTCATGGCTGTAAACTCTCCTTTGCAGTTCAACGTACCTCCCGGGCACTCAAGTTTCACACTGACACCGTTGAGTTGTGGCTTATTCTTCAAAATTGAAAAGGTTTTGTCAGAAATAATGCTGATGTCTGCGCCAGTATCGATTTTAAAGTCGATGTCTGTGCCTTTAATCGGAAGTGTCACTATCCATGCACCACTTTTATCATTAATTTGAGTTAGCTCACCCAGGAAGTGTGTTGCAATGCTGCCCTCTGGTGGTTTGCTAACATCATGGACTTCTCGAGTTCTGCAAACTGCAGCAAAGTGACACTTCTTTCTGCATTTGCGACATTCAGCACCTTAAGCTGGACACATTTCCCCTTTTCCATGATTCCTTCCACACCTTTTACACTTCCACTCAATGGTTTGCTCAGACTGGCTTCGTTTTGTGGCACGGTACTGTTTTAATAGTGCCAGCCACTTCACTGATCTGTGCACTTATGTTAGAAGCCTGTTCACTGACATGTCCCCGGACTTGTTCAGAATGCCTCACAAGCTGTGTGGCGTTACTGAGAGTCAAATCAGGCATTAACTGGAGCTTTTCTGATAACTTTCTGTCCAGAATCCCTATCACGAGCCTGTCACGTATATTCTCATCCTTAGTGGCACCAAAGTCACATGTGTTCGCTAGCTGGTGGAGTCTGCGAATATATTCCTCTGCCATTTCGCCCGGCTTTTGGACTCTCATGGGAAATCGTGCTCGCTCGTGGATGACATTAACTTTTGGTACAAAGTAGTTGTCAAGCTTACTGATTATCGTATCATAGTCCTCCCTTTCTTCATTTACGAATGTGAATGTTTGATACACTTGTTCCGCTTCCTTTCCCAATGACTAAAGCAACGTACTGACCTGCACCTCAGCCTCTTCTTTATCGAGCTTGGTAGCTATTCTGTAGCGGTGAAACCTCTGCTGCCATTCTGGCCAACGTGCAAGGTGGCTAAAATCAAAACATTCCGGAGGATGAAACTTTGCCATAGTTTTCTGACTGCTCTACTTCTGACACCATGTGATGTTCAAAGGACAGGACTATGTTTCATTAAATTTCTGAGGTTTTATTCAGAAACAGCTTGCTCTACACAGGTGACATGTAACTCTTCAGTTTAACGCCTAGCGCGTCTCTACCAATAGTTGAGCACCACAGCTCCCCCCATAGGGTTACTTACTCATTACATGACAGTAGTGGTGCAGTTACTCACCTCAATCTGGGTGGCAAATGACAAGTCTCAGTTGCCTCCGCTTCTGAGATGTCAATCCGTGCATCTTATCACGTGGCTCATTGTGTATGACACTGTGGAGGCTCATAATACTCTCCGCAATCCAAGCGCAATTTACCACACGCCCCATTGAGAACGAGAACCACTAATTGCGACCACAAGGAGGTTACCCCATGTGACTCTAACCTCCCTAGCAACTGGGCCAATTTGGTTGCTTAGGAGACCTGGCTGGAGTTATTCAGCACACCCTGGATTCGAATTTGCGACTCCAGGTGTGGAAATCAGCGTCAATACTAGCTGAGCTACCCAGGCCCCCCATTTTGTTTTTCTTGAGTGCCAAAAATTGCCTGCTTGCATGTTAAGTGACTGAGACATGTAAAAACCAGTCACGGTTCTTTTTTTTTTACGTGCCATTGTGTTACTACAATAATAGACTGGTGTACAATACAATCTCATTTAAATGATCCGCATATCAGAGTAGCGGCAGACGCTTTTGAGCTCATATTGTTAAAGTGCTTGCCTGTTTCATTCTACCTCTATCTGCTAAATAGTTCCCTGTAACTGTCTTGTCCAATGATAAAAAGGCAAATATCAGTTAAACTAAAATATATACCATCTGCAAATATTCACATCTCATTTAAAAAGATGTAATAAAGAAACCTCACAAAACTTCACTGATCCAGCATCCTGTGGAGTGCTTATTTATTGACATCTAAAGCACGTATTCTATTAGCCTCTCCTCAGTAGTTCCCCATAACTTTTTCCCCATAACTTTTTATTTTTTTATATTTTTATTGCTTTTTAGATTACATAACAAAGACAACATGTTATAACAAAACATGACAAAACAGGGCCTCCATAGGGAGAGAGGGACTGACTACAGAACGACTGTGTGTGTATTTGAATAGTGCCTGTCTTTGTAAAAGTGCTGTGTGTTGAAAATAAAGAACCTCACCTCCGAGCAAGTGCTTCAAGTGTCATCACTTGGAGGAAATCCTTTACACATACTTTTACAATAAACATTTTTGGTGATTAATTTCCTTTTCCAAGATGGAAAAAGGTGGTATATTTATAAAACACTTCTGAAATGACAAGATGAAACTCCTTATTTGCACATTCCTAAATATATATATTTTTAGATATACCAAATTTAGTTATCACTTATTGAAAGGACATTAGTCTGTATTCTATATACAAAACATTTATATTTTTAATACCTTTCTCTGCCCATAATTTGAAGCCTACATCTTTTCTGCCCAGAGTAAATTTTGTATACAAGATACTCAAATATCTATGGAAGCCGGTTTCCGCCACAGTTAAATAAAAAAAGGTGATTTTGTAAGTCAATATAATGAGATACTAAGTCATTATTATGAGAAACTTTCTCATAATAATGACTTAGTATCTCGTAATAATGACTTAGTATCTCATAATAATGACTTAGTATCTCATAATAATGACTTAGTATCTCGTAATAATGACTTAGTATCTCGTAATAATGACTTAGTATCTCGTAATAATGACTTAGTATCTTGTAATAATGACTTAGTATCTCGTAATAATGACTTAGTATCTCATAATAATGACTTAGTATCTCATAATAATGACTTAGTATCTCATAATAATGACTTAGTATCTCGTAATAATGACTTAGTATCTCATAATAATGACTTAGTATCTCGTAATAATGACTTAGTATCTCATAATAATGACTTAGTATCTCGTAATAATGACTTAGTATCTCATAATAATGACTTAGTATCTCATAATAATGACTTAGTATCTCGTAATAATGACTTAGTATCTCATAATAATGACTTAGTATCTCGTAATAATGACTTAGTATCTCGTAATAATGACTTAGTATCTCGTAATAATGACTTAGTATCTCGTAATAATGACTTAGTATCTCATAATAATGACTTAGTATCTCGTAATAATGACTTAGTATCTCATAATAATGACTTAGTATCTCATAATAATGACTTAGTATCTCGTAATAATGACTTAGTATCTCATAATAATGACTTAGTATCTCATAATAATGACTTAGTATCTCATAATAATGACTTAGTATCTCGTAATAATGACTTAGTATCTCATAATAATGACTTAGTATCTCGTAATAATGAGAAACTTTCTCATAATAATGACTTAGTATCTCATAATAATGACTTAGTATCTCATAATAATGACTTAGTATCTCATAATAATGACTTAGTATCTCGTAATAATGACTTAGTATCTCATAATAATGACTTAGTATCTCGTAATAATGACTTAGTATCTCATAATAATGACTTAGTATCTCGTAATAATGACTTAGTATCTCATAATAATGACTTAGTATCTCATAATAATGAGAAACTTTCTCATAATAATGACTTAGTATCTCATAATAATGACTTAGTATCTCGTAATAATGAGAAACTTTATCATAATAATGACTTAGTATCTCGTAATAATGAGAAACTTTCTCATAATAATGACTTAGTATCTCATAATAATGACTTAGTATCTCATAATAATGACTTAGTATCTCGTAATAATGACTAAGCTATCTCATAATAATGACTTAGTATCTCATAATAATGACTTAGTATCTCGTAATAATGACTTAGTATCTCATAATAATGACTTAGTATCTCATAATAATGACTTAGTATCTCGTAATAATGAGAAACTTTCTCATAATAATGACTTACTGAATGAGCATGCGCATAATGTGCTCAGTCAGACCGAATTGTGCGTTTCAGATTGAGACGGATCACACAAATGACAACAGCACAACTCTTTTGAAAGTAAGTATAGTTTTATAGCAAGAGGTTTGCAAATACAACAATTTAGCGCGATGTAAGTGCAGGGCAAGTGTGTTGACTCATGAATCGGTTTCACACCGCATAGCGAGGTGTGCATTATTAAAATACATATATAATAATCTCGTTTATAATACCACAGTTGTTACACCTCAAGACATTTTCAGGTTTTAATTCCTAAAACGCTCTTGTGAGTATAACTACGTTCTTACGTCAGGGATTCAGGGGTGAACCTCACTGTTTTTAGTTCTTCACCTAGGGTCTTGCGTACAAAGTCTCCGTTACGGATTCGAAAGCGTCACTTTAGACCTACTAACGGAGGTTTATTGGAGTAACGTGTGTGTGCGTGCGTATGAGCGCTGGAAAGAAAGTGTTCAGACCTGCGTGTGTACCTGTGGGTTCGAGCTGTTATGAATCAACTGGGGATCGTTTTAACTGTGGATGTGCGCTTGCACACTGTGGTAAAGTTAGTTTTACGTTTACTGTTACAATGTGATATGTAAATAAATAATAAAACAATGTGACAAGCAATACATCTTGGAAAAATGAACCTAACATTTATATACTTGCACTGTTTTAAAAAGATGCCCATCCAAAAACGTAGGTTTACATTCCATGTTTAAAAAAAAGTTACTCTGGGTGCTATTGGATGTTATTTAAATAAAATACTTGATTTTAAATTTGTTATTTAGGTGATGGCTTAAATTTCATAACTGACATATGTTTGTCTACAGGATGGAAGATCTAAAGGAATTCTTGAGACAGAGGAATGTCCCTGAGGAAACAATAGAGACACTGGAACATGAAACGGTGAAACAGATACAGATTAACACAGATAATGTTCATAAAAGTTTAAAAGTATTGTGTTAGAGATTAACATTTTAGCTCCAAACTCAAATATAAGCCGCCAAATCCATTCTTGCACTGACATTGGTAGTATTACAACATGTTGCACAAGTAATTGATTAATCGAGTACTCGTTCAGCTTTAAACATTCGACTAGAAAAACTTGATTTTCATTTGTGCCAGCTGTGGGCAACAATGAAACTGCTTTTCTCACTAAAATCTTGCAGTTATAACTAAATGTATTGGCTGGCATTGTACACTCCTGAGCACAAAAAAAATGGGTCAAGCCCAAAATGTCAAAACATTAAGTGAGGAATATTAGCAAGAATTAAACAAATGCTCTCCCGAGGCCTTCTGTGCCACCATTTGTTCATTAACTGTTTGGGGGGAAAAGATGGAAATGGGGAAATTCACTTATATAGTCTTACTATAGGCAAATGTAAAACCTTGATAACATTTTCCAAAAATGTCACTTAGCCTTCACAGTGGTGCGCAATATTTGAGCGCTACTCAAGAACAGCATCTCAGATGTAGATGCTCAATAGTTCGGTTCACATTCATGCATTTAGAACGGCACCAGAGGTGAATTTTAACAGAATATGAATGATAAGAAGCAAATTAAACTACTGTGAACTTGCCTACTTTGAGGGACAGAGGGTCAGAAACAAAGAACACAAGCTCTTAACTGAAAAGATTGGTCTTTATTTGAACCCAAATAAAAAGGACTTACAAACTCATAAATTTCTTATAACAAAATCCACAAACAAAAAGAAAATAAAATAACACAACATTCAATAGAAAACAACTAACAAACTAAAGCTGTCCCCTGTAATGAACAAAGCAACAGCTCATAAAGGAAAGGATGGGCCCATTACATCACAAGAAGGGAAAACAAAGTAACTTTACATTTAACAATTAACTCTACTTAAATCATGATCAAATCAACAAATACATTTATGAAATCAAAATTGAAGAAAAGCAAATTTTATAAAGATACCATAAATATAGAACTAAAGAAGTCAATTAATAAAGATATCAGTTTTTCCTCCTCCCCCATGCAATCTGAGCAAAATGGTATGTGCGGATCGGAACCAATAATGCTTAAATTCCTCATCCTGCCCGGACTCTAATTTTCATCACCACAATATGCTGCTTCTGCCATCCTTGTCTGAAGACCATCGCCACTCATCACCGGTAAACTTAAACTCAAATTGAAACAAATATAAATAACAGACACAACGAAACTAACTTGTGTGCACTCCAAATCAGTAACGATGTAAATAAAGTAGGGCTGTCAATTGATTAAAATTTTTAATCGAATTAATTACATGGTGTCCCGATTAATTAATCGCATTTACAAATATTTGCTGAAAAAGCCCCTCATATAACAATAATTCAATATATAATGATGAAATAATGATACATAGTTATCTTTAAATATAAAAAAAAATAATATATATATATATAAAATAAACAAATATTCAGATAATTAAAATGCATTACATTCCTGTAGCAGAAGAGTTAATCATAGATAAGACCATACAAAATTTTCAATTTACACCTACATCAGATGTCTCGGGTGTGTTGCATCATAAACATAAAATGTTTAGGTCACTGTGTCAAGTTAAATATAGTTTAATACTCAATCTTTAAACACATCTTGAGATCCCTTAGATTGCATTTGCGCTCCAAGTGTTTTGAACGCAAGAACTTAACGCATGTTGTTCTGCCTACTAAAGTGTTTTCTTCACTGTATAAACTGTGCGTTGCTCATACAGCTGAAATTTCACTTACTAGGTGGTACTACAAGCTTGCATTTCTCAGGAATCTTCCTTATTATGGTCCGTGGGCATGTGATTAATTGCATTAATTCAGTGCGATTAATTGTACAAAAAATTACTTAAATTAATTGCAATTAAATGAGCATGTAAATTGAGACATTCAAAATAGTTTTTTTTAATATTTCTTGTTGCAGTTAGGTAAATGCTTCAAAAAAATCCCAAACTAACATTTGGGCTTTCTTTAAGATTTTCTTTTCTTTATTTCTGTATTTCATTAAATTTTTCAAGTTACATTTTTGTGAAACAAATATTGTGACGTATCTCCAGCAGGCTCTCTCGAAAGGCTATGAAATTCCTCATCCCCTTCCCCTCCTCTTACTTATGTGAGTGCGGGTTTTCAGCTTTGACCCTGCTTAAAAGCAAATACAGATCAAGGCTGCAGGTGGAGGACGATTTACCTTTATTCCTTTCTAACGTTTATTTTTTTTGCTTAATGTAAGCTTATACTGTGACAAAACAGCACTGTCCATCTTGCTGATGTTGTTTGATGTCTGATGTTGATGTTTTCAAAGCTGAATTGGCTTAAGTCAGTGTTTCCCAACCACTGTGCCACGTGCTGTGAAAGATTGTCAGGTGTGCCGTGGAAAATTATCAAATTCCACAAAATAAATAAATGCATGAAAATAATAATAATTTCAGGGATCTAAACTGCTCACCTTTCGGAGAAATTCGCCATTATGAAACCACAATCTGTCACTTTTGTGATTGTGAAGAACAATGATTAATGTGCAAAAGTGAGTGATATTTATACACATTAAGAATCTTTCACATGACTCGCATCAGCACTGCAGAATACATTGAAGTCTATGAAGTGACTTGACAACAAAGTGTTTTTCACACATATGTTTTTTCTTCACGATAATATTTTTGAGATACTAAGCAACAAGAAATATTATTTTTTTTTCCCCAAATTTGGTAAAAAAAACAAGTGCATTTCCCCGTTTCCAGCTTTTTCCCCAAACAGTTAATGAACAAATGGTGGCACAGAAGGCCTCGGGAGAGCATTTGTTTAATTCTTGCTAATATTCCTCACTTAATGTTTTGACATTTTGGGCTTGACCCATTTTTTTTGTGCTCAGGAGTGTACAATGCCAGCCAATACATTTGGTTGTAACTGCAAGATTTTAGTGAGAAAAGCAGTTTCATTGTTGCCCACAGCTGGCACAAATGAAAATCAAGTTTTTCTAGTTGAATGTTTAAAGCTGAACGAGTACTCGATTAATCAATTACTTGTGCAACATGTTGTAATACTACCAATGTCAGTGCAAGAATGGATTTGGCGGCTTATATTTGAGTTTGGAGCTAAAATGTTAATCTCTAACACAATACTTTTAAACTTTTATGAACATTATCTGTGTTAATCTGTATCTGTTTCACCGTTTCATGTTCCAGTGTCTCTATTGTTTCCTCAGGGACATTCCTCTGTCTCAAGAATTCCTTTAGATCTTCCATCCTGTAGACAAACATATGTCAGTTATGAAATTTAAGCCATCACCTAAATAACAAATTTAAAATCAAGTATTTTATTTAAATAACATCCAATAGCACCCAGAGTAACTTTTTTTAAACATGGAATGTAAACCTACGTTTTTGGATGGGCATCTTTTTAAAACAGTGCAAGTATATAAATGTTAGGTTCATTTTTCCAAGATGTATTGCTTGTCACATTGTTTTATTATTTATTTACATATCACATTGTAACAGTAAACGTAAAACTAACTTTACCACAGTGTGCAAGCGCACATCCACAGTTAAAACGATCCCCAGTTGATTCATAACAGCTCGAACCCACAGGTACACACGCAGGTCTGAACACTTTCTTTCCAGCGCTCATACGCACGCACACACACGTTACTCCAATAAACCTCCGTTAGTAGGTCTAAAGTGACGCTTTCGAATCCGTAACGGAGACTTTGTACGCAAGACCCTAGGTGAAGAACTAAAAACAGTGAGGTTCACCCCTGAATCCCTGACGTAAGAACGTAGTTATACTCACAAGAGCGTTTTAGGAATTAAAACCTGAAAATGTCTTGAGGTGTAACAACTGTGGTATTATAAACGAGATTATTATATATGTATTTTAATAATGCACACCTCGCTGCGTGTGTGAAACCGATTCATGAGTCAACACACTTGCCCTGCACTTACATCGCGCTAAATTGTTGTTATTTGCAAACCTCTTGCTATAAAACTATACTTACTTTCAAAAGAGTTGTGCTGTTGTCATTTGTGTGATCCGTCTCAATCTGAAACGCACAATTCGTCTGACTGAGCACATTACGCATGCGCACAGTAAGTCATTATTATGAGAAAGTTTCTCATTATTACGAGATACTAAGTCATTATTATGAGAAAGTTTCTCATTATTACGAGATACTAAGTCATTATTATGAGATACTAAGTCATTATTACGAGATACTAAGTCATTATTATGAGATACTAAGTCATTATTATGAGAAAGTTTCTCATTATTATGAGATACTAAGTCATTATTATGAGATACTAAGTCATTATTACGAGATACTAAGTCATTATTACGAGATACTAAGTCATTATTACGAGATACTAAGTCATTATTACGAGATACTAAGTCATTATTATGAGATACTAAGTCATTATTATGAGAAAGTTTCTCATTATTATGAGATACTAAGTCATTATTACGAGATACTAAGTCAATATTACGAGATACTAAGTCATTATTATGAGATACTAAGTCATTATTATGAGATACTAAGTCATTATTATGAGAAAGTTTCTCATTATTATGAGATACTAAGTCATTATTACGAGATGCTAAGTCATTATTATGAGATACTAAGTCATTATTACGAGATACTAAGTCATTATTATGAGAAAGTTTCTCATAATAATGACTTAGTATCTCATTATATTGACTTACAAAATCACCTTTTTTTATTTAACTGTGGCGGAAACCGGCTTCCATAAATATCTCTGCATTTCATGCCACACATTTACCACGTTTAAAACTATTGGTTCCCTATCTGTCACTCACTCGACATTGTGTCGATGAGTTGACACTAGGCGTTCACCCTTGGGAACCCAGACATCTCTGATCTTTGAGAAAAGGCCAATGAGAATTGGCGTGTGGAATTTGCATGCCACTCCCCCGGACATATGGGTGTAAAAGGAGTGCCACTTGCAAACACACACTCAGACTTATTCTTCGGAGCCGAGCGGACGCATTCACAGAGCTGAATCCCTCCTGCCTTTCCATTCATCTCTCTCTCTGTCTCCCAAGCTGTTGGATCTATGAATCAGCTGAGATAAAGGTGCTCTCCTCCATCAAGAGGGTAATGGACCTGGAGACGTTCTCTGTAAGTGAACCGTGCCTGGAGTTCAGTCCGGCTTACTCTCACGTCATCCTGAGACCTTGACCGGGCTATGTGTTCAAGGTTCCCATGACCCCTTTTTAGAGATCAGGTTTTGAACCTGCAAGCGCTGCCCCAGGAGGAGACAATCCCAGCCTTGGTGATGCTGTGTCCGTTGCATATTCTTTGCATCTACTTGGATCGCATGCAGAGCTTTAGAAGCTCCAAGCAGCTCTTTGTCTGCTTGGGTGGACAGTGGAAAGGAAGCGCTGTCTCCAAACAGAGGATCACTCACTGGGTCATGGATCCCATTACTATGGCATACAATGCCCAGCCTTTGCTGCCCCCTGCTGGCCTGTGAGCACAATATACCAGGGGCATAGCGGCTTCTTGGGCGTTGTTCCATGGCGCCTCTAGCAGACATTTGTAGAGTTGCGGGCTAGGCAACACCTAACACCTTTGCAAGGTTCTATAACCTCAGGGTTGAGCCAGTATCATCCCGTGTGTTATCAACCATGGACATTCTTCCTCCTTAGCCCACCGGCTGGCAAGTCTTCGGAGAGGCTCGCCGCCGCCCCAGTACGTGCGTCTCCTAGGCCCCCTTACTGAGGTTCCACATGTGCTGGTTGTCTCCTTAGGTAACCCTGTGTGATGTATATTCCGCAAAATGGTTTCCCTGCTGGTAAACCACGTCTTCCTTGGGCAGAGGGCCCTCTGTCCTTGTTCACTGTGTTTGTATTAACTCCTCCCCTCCTCGGGTAGGACCTACCATGGTGCCGCTTGCACGACCTGCTTCCGCTCCGACCCGGTAAGAACGTGTGTTGTATTCAACTTAAAAGCCCCCCCCCTCTGGTTCGAGTGAGGTCTCTGCGGTGTCCTTAAGCTGGGCCAGCCAGTCCTTTAACTTTTGAGCAGTTAGCCGCTCCCCAAGGTGTAGGGGACCGCTTCATGCCTGCCAATGTGTTAGGGGTAGTTATGCGACAGCTTGCTGCACTGGCTACGACGCACAGAGTTCTGCCCATCTCGCACCGCCAGTCTGCTTAACTCGGTTCAGCTCTTCCATTGGGACCTCTAGTGTCAACTCATTGACACAACGCCGAGTGAGTGACAGATAGGGAACATCATGGTTACTGATGTAACCTCCATTCCCTGATGGAGGGAACAAGACTTTGTTTCCCTCTTGCCACAACACTGAACTAACCGCTGAAATGGCCGGGTCTTTGGCTCGGCTCCTCAGTGCAAAACCTGAGTGTGTGTTTGCAAGCGGCACTTCTTTTATACCTGTATGTCCGGGGGAGTGGCATGCAAATTCCACACGCCAATTATCATTGGCCTTTTCTCAAAGATCAGAGATGTCTGGGCTCCCAAGAGTGACCCCCTAATGTCAACTCATCGACACAACATCAGTAACCATGACGATTTGTAACATTTTCCTTCATTTCTTTAATATTTTACAATCTGAATCATATAAATGTTTCCAGAGATAAGTCTGATTTAATTGAGTTATTTTCCCATTCTAAACATGTAGGTGGGTCATGAGAAGACAAGAAAAAAAAACATAAATCTTACTTGAACTGCCAAATAATACCATTGGAAATTAGGGCACTGAAGCCCACCTCTATCATACGGCAGATATAAAAGTCTAAGTCTAGGTTGTCTATTATTCCATATGAATTTAGTAACAAGCCTCTTCAGTCTAGAGCAGTGGTTCTCAACCGGTGGGGCGCGCCTCGGACACTCTCCCGGGGGGGCGCGAATAGGCTACGATTTTTTATCACTAAACTACTGTCATAAAAAGATATGGTTTTGTATATACATAACTCCTGAATAAAAATTAAAATGTGTTTGGACTGATTTAAAAAAAAAAGTTTTGAACAAATTTGATTGGTTTGTCGATAGTGAGCGCAAATGCAGGTGATAAGCATAAGTGGTTTCATTAAGCGAGTCATTGAGTCGTTCATTCAAACGATTCGTTCACAACACTGAATCATTCAAAACACGATTGAGTATTGCTGTGAGATGCGCTATGCTAAATAAATAACAATACATTGTTGAAACAGCAATATCTCCAAGTTTTGTTTTTCACTGTAAAAATGTCATGATTTGCCAATGCAAAGAGAGTGCCGCCACCTTTTCCCCCCACTTCAAGCACTGATTATAACACAAACAAATCATCCTCCTGGCGGCTTTTTTTTTTTGTCAAAAGCGACAAATCCAGTGACTTTTACTGGTGTTTTTGGAGACTTTTGTGGTGTTTGGAGACTCGAAAGCACGAATCACTCTGCAGTTAGGCCTACTGTGCTCAACGAACAGCGGGTGCTGCCGTGAGCCCCTCTCCCGTCCAAAAGCACTCACAGGCGGTCAGTCTCTCAGTAGCCTCGCGCAGCAGTCAGAGCAGAGAGGAGACACACACCCCTCTGCGTCCAAGCTGCAAATGAATCGTGCATGCGCATGGCCGCCGCCGTTCCCGCCCTGGCTTACAGAGCGGGGTATAAATGTAAATGTTCACTCACTCTCACACAAAAATAAATCACTGCATTTAAATTGACTCACGACATAGCTTTCCATTCACTCTAGTCTAGTCTCTTGCCAAGTTCGCTTGTGCCAGCTCTCGCTAGTCTTATCAATCTCGATTTACATAGGCCTTTACTACAAAACCCCAACATTCTTTTTAAAGACTAAACCCACAAACATTCTTTTTTAAGATTAGATCAAATCTCAGCCCTAGCCAGTATTTTTTTTTTAACTGCTAGATAGTAGCTACACTTAGCTAAAACTACCCACACGACAAAGACACACACACACACACACACACACACACACACTGACGACGACTACAATCGTTAAGTATTAAAATAAAATCTGAATTGTCTGCAAAATAATTATTTTGATCGTTTAATTAAAGATTGTGCCTAAGTCCCGACTGATTAGCCCCTGATACGTCTCTCAACACACACCACACACACAGTTACATATTGCCTAAACTTTATTGAAAACACATCAAAATGGAGAAATTTCTTGTGAGGATCAACAAGCCAACCGACGCACCACCAGCTGCAAAAAAGCTTCGAAGGTACGATGAAGCATACCTGCAATTTGGGTTTACAGTCACGGCTGATCTGAGACCTCAGTGTGTCGTGTGTGCTGAGGTGCTGGCAAACGACAATATGAAGCCCTGCAAATGAAAAAGGCACCTCGAAACAAAGCATGCTGGCATTAAAAATAAACCAGCTGAATATTTTAAAAGAAAGCTTGATGGCCTCAATCAGCAACAAGCAACCATTTCAGTGCATAGCACTGTGTCTAAACAGTGTTTGGAGGCATCGTATGTAGTGGCCAAAAGGATCGGTAAACTGGGTAAACCGCATACAATCGCAGAGACTCTCATTTTGCCGGCAGCGCAAGACGTGCAGAATAATGATAGGCGATAGTGCAGCAGCCAAACTCGGTGCAGTACCACTGTCCAATGACACAGTCGCTAGGAGAATTGTAGACATGTCCAATGATATCAGAGAGCAACTGATAGAGTTCGTAAAAAAGAGTCCTTACTACGCACTGCAGCTGGATGAATCCACTGATATTGCTGGGCAGGCACAGCTCCTCACCTATGTCAGGTATCTGCGGGACAAGGCGATTGAGGAGGATGTCCTGTTTTGCCGGCCTCTTCAGTCGCACACTACAGGAGAAGCCATTTTCAATGTCCTTGATATTTTTATCCGTGAAAATGGTTTGGCTTGGGACCGATGCGTTGGCCTATGCACGGATGGTGCGCAGGCAATGACGGGGCGTGAGCGTGGCCTAGCTGCTCGCGTTCAGCAAGTAGCTCCACTTGTGAAATGGACACATTGCATGGTCCATCGTGAAGCACTAGCTGCTAAAAAAATGCCGGTTCTCTTTGACTCTGTGCTGAACCAATCCGTGAAAATAATAAATCTCATCAAATCACGGCCGCTAAACTCTCGCTTGTTTGGGGTCCTCTGCCAGGAGATGGGGTTAGGGCACGAACAGCTGCTTCTGCACACTGAAGTTCGCTGGCTCTCCAGGGGGAGGGTGTTACAGCGGTTGTATGAGCTGCGAGAGGAGGTGAAGTGGTTTTTGACAGAAATCAAATCAGATCTGGCGAAGCATCTGGATGACACTATGTGGCTTGCGTCTCTGTCCTATTTGGTCGATATATTTGACCACTTGAATGGCCTAAACCTGTCTTTGCAAGGCCGAGAAACTCATATTTTGCTCCTTGCAGACAAAGTGCACGCCTTCACACAAAAACTAGACCTCTGGCATGGCCGCATCAGTCGAGGGAACTGCAACATGTTCCCCAGCCTTGCAGACTTTATCACTGATGCAGGCACGTCACACGATTTCTCCTCCCTATTTCAATCAGCGTCTGAGCACATGTCAGCAATGAGAAAACAATTTGCGACGTACTTTAAAGAGGATTATCGCTCTTTTGTGTGGGTTCGAGATCCATTTGTGTGCACAGCAAACGAGCAATCAATTGATATGCAGGAACAGCTTATTGAGCTGAAGAGTGACAGTAGACTGAAGGAACTCTTTAACTCCTGCCCTCTTTCGTCATTCTGGGCAGCATTGATGCAGGAATACCCTGAACTCTGTGACGTCACCTTGAAGATTCTCCTTCCTTTCGCGTCGACATATTTGTGTGAGGCAGGATTCTCAAAAATGACTGCACTCAAAACGAAATACCGCAATCGTGCAAAAATTGAGGATGATTTGAGGCTATGTTTATCAAACACTGAGCCAAGAATTGAGGTTTTTTGCAAGGCAAAGCAGGCTCAGGTCTCACATTAACATCAACTACCAGCAAGCTTCTGTAAAAAATGCAGATGATGCCTACTATTAGGCCTAGTAATAATAACAATAATAAAGCATAAATTAATATCAGAGGTCTGGTGCCAATACCCAATTATAGCAATAGCCTAGTAATGATAATAGGCCTACTGATGATGATAATAATAATATTATATGGCTTTGATACCATATTATTAGTCAGGACCTCAGCTATGGGATTCTTATATAACAATCTGACCCATTTACAATAATTCTCTCCAAGTCCAAAACGTTTCAACACATCGAACAGAAAATCCCATTTGACCCTGTTGAATGCTTTCTCTGCATCTAATGACAGCAAAGCAGTGTCTATTCTTCCCCTCTGGTCATGCAAAATATCCTTTGTCTATGCAACATAAACCCATTTTGATCATTCCCTACTAAGTATGGTAATACATTATCAAATCTTCTTGCCAAAATTTTACACAGGATTTTCGTTTCCAAATTTAGAAGACGTTTAGGGCGCATATTTTCACATTTATTATTAGGCTTTCCTGGTTTAGGCAGCAAAGCAATTAAAGCCTCGCTCATAGAGACAGGCAGCATATTATTTTCGAAGGCTTCCAATAACATATCAAAAATAGGTCTTATTAATTTGTCTTTAAATGTTTTATATATGTCAATGGGGATGCCGTCTGGTCCCACCGCCCTCCCTGCTTTCATCAGTTCAATAGCACCTACTACATCTTGCAAACTTATATCTTATTCTAGATCTCTTATTCTAGATCTTTTTTTGTTTTTTATGTTCCTCCACTGTGCATGGTGAATTCAAATCAAGTTTTTTTTGCAATTCAGAGCCTTGTAAACATTCCAAACTATATAATTTCACATAATAAGATCTGAATGAGTCGTTAATTTTCAGTGGGTTGACTATACTATATCAGTATTTTAGATACAAGCAATAGCCCTCTCAGCTTGTCTATTTTTTATCTGCCATGCAAGCACCTTTCCTGTCTTATCTCCTTGATCATAAAAGGTCTGTTTCAATTTGAGTAATTTCGTGGCCATTTTATTCGCTGACAATGTGTTATACTTAGATCGAAGCAAAAGTTGCTGATGCAAATCTGTACACACCAAATCATTCTTATAGATCTCATTCTCCAGCTTCTTAATCTTCATCTCTAATGGTTTCAAACTCTTGTTGAGATTTTATACTTTTTGAACTACAAAAACTAATGATTTATCCCCGTAAAAAAGCTTTAAAAGCCTCCCAACGAACCCCAGCTGAGGTTTCAGATAGATTTGTTTCAAAATAATATAAATTTGTTTACCTAAAAAGTCAACAAACGTTGGATTCCCCAGTCATCCGGGTTGAAACCGCCATTTTGAGGGTCCCTAGTCAATTTTGTATCTGTGTACATCAATGTCACTGCTGCATGGTCGGAAATTACAATACTATGATCCTAGAAAATACATGAGCTGAAATAAAAAAGTAATCAATTCAGGAGTAAGTTTGGTGTGTTGCAGAATAACAGGAATAAGAAATTAAGAGTTGGGTTACTCATAGAACATAAATGAGTAGTATCAACACCAGTGGAATGATCCATTTCTGGATCTAGGGTGTAGTTCATATCTCCTGCTATAATATTTGTGTGAAGCAACTAATAGAAATATATTAATATAAAACCTGGATTAATCTTTGTTAGGACTATATATATTCACTAAGTTGTATGTATTAAAATCATAACACCCCTGTCTTGTTTGGTATAACACACTGAGAAAACCTGCCCATGCCACCAACTCTCTATTTTCACAACATCTTCCTTCATCATGTGTATCTCTCGCAAGAACACCACTGTTGCATGTAGTTGCTTGATTCTATGAATCACCTGTTTTAATTTGCCAAAACCTCTGCAATTTCAAGACAGAAATTCTGTTAAAGATCTGTGTGAAGATGGGGGCCAGCTGGTCTGCACAGATTGTTGAGTACCAGCAATGTTGGGGGATGGTCTCCTGTAGTTAGTGAGTGTCTGCAGGCCTCTCCACACTGATGCAGGATCGTTGGCTGCAAAGCTGTTATTTAGCTTTCTGACGTAGCTCCACTTTGCAGCTTTTATATCTTTAGTCAGTGTGTTCCTGGCCTGGTTATACAGGACTCTGTGCCCACTTCTGAAGGCCTCCGCTTTGGTCTGATGAAGCTGCCTGAGTTTCGCTGTGAACCAGGGTTTTTGGTTGTTGTATATGCGGAAGGTTTTAGTCGGCACATATATATCCTCACAAAAACTGATGTAAGATGTCACAGAGTCGGTTAGGTAAAACAGAGGGAGGCAGATCTGCAGAAGTCTGAGTTAGTTCTGTTAAGGAGAAGCAGTTCATCCATTTTGTTGGCCAGAGAGCGGACATTCACCAGGTGGATAGAAGGGAGTGCAGTGCGAAAAAAATATTTTATTATATACCGTTTGCAAATATACAGATATCTTGTTTAAACAGATGGTATTCACGACCCTCACAAACATCCAGCACTTCCCGTTGAGAGCTCATCTAACATTTTCCTCTGAAGCCTGTATCAAAAATTCAGGATCAAGATCAAAAGTTCCTCTGATTCACAAATCATGACGGTCACTCCATGACAATCCAAGTAGGCAATCAAGGCCATTTAAACTATTGTGTGCACTGTTATCTCCTTCAAAATATATTAACAATTTATTCATGTGCAAATAATTTACAAAAATTTGATGACTTAACAGAAATCAGAAGAAACGTCTTGGTTACTGATGTAACCTCTGTTCCCTAATGGAGGGAACGAGATGTGTTGATGTAGTGACACTAGGGGTTCGCTCTTGAGAGCCCCAATCACCTTTGCTTTATTCAGAAAAGGCCAATGAAAATTGGAGAGTGGAATTTGCATTCCACGTATGGAGCTCTGAGCCCAAGTATGCGGGCTCACCTGAAAAGGGGCATACTACAAGTACTAGTACTATTCGTCACCGAATAGTGCTTAAGAAATTAAAGAGGCATCTAGTGATCTTCAGTTGCGGGCATCTGTTGTGGACAAGATAGTGCACATTATCAACCTGAAAAGGGGAAAGGTGGAATGCAAGCGATACACCCGACCAGCTGCCCGGCCTACCTGTTGTTACTCCATAACACTCGGATCGAACCCAGTTCTATGTACAGGCTTAACCTTGCAAAAGTATTGGGTGTAGCCCAACCCGCTGCTCTGCATAAGTCTGTTAGAGGCGTGGCCCTCGCCAGTGTCCAGGAGGACACAACACCTTTAGTGGAGTGTCCCCAGACTCCAAAGGGACACGGCAGATCTTGTGATCCTACGCCAAAGAAATGGCATCCACAATCCAATGGGCCAGCCCCTGTTTGGAGACGGCTTTCCCCATCTGCTGCCCTCCAAAACAGACAAAGAGCTGCTCCGTGCGTCTAAAACTCTGTGTGCAGTCCAGATATATGTGCAGGTCATGAACTGGACACAGCAACGACAAGGCCAGGTCTTTCTCCTCTGAAGGGAGTGCTTGCAGGTTTACCACCTGATCCCAAAAGGGAGTAGTGGGAACTTTGGGCATGTAACCAGGCTGGAGTCTCAAGATCACGTGAGAGTGTGCCGGCCCGAACTCCAGGCATTCACTGGTGACAGAGAGTGCTTGCAGGTCTTACCCTCTTGATAGAAGTGAGTGCCACCAGGAGGGCCATCTTCAGTGAAAGTGTTGAGATCGGCCTGCTCCAGTGGTTCAAAGGGGGCTCTCTGTAGGGCAGGTAGGACCACAGAGTGATCCCAAGAGGGAATCAGGCACAGCCTAGGAGGATTCAATCTCCTCATGCCCTTGAGGAACCTGGTGATCAAGTCGTGCTGCAGTGAGGGTCTCCCATCCAATGTATCGTGATACACTGTTATAGCAGCCACGTACATCTTCAGGGAGGGAGACAGCCGTCGCTCCAGCCCCTCCTGTTGGAAGGACTGCACAGACCTGACCGCGCATCTCTATGGATCATCTCAGCGGGAAAAACACCAATTTGTGTTGAGACGCCACTTCAATCAAATCAAATCACTTTATTGTCACACTACTGTGTACACAAGTGCAACAGTAGGTGAAGGTCTTGTGTGCAGTTCCGAATAACATAGCAGTACCAATTATAATAAACAACATATTTACACAACACAATTTGCATAACAAATGTACACATACTTACACAACACAATATACAATGTACAGTAAACAATACACACAATATAGAATACACATACAATAAAAATAAGGGTAAGGGTATATAAAATATATATACAGTAGTTGAATTGGGGAGAATATATTTGACAGTCCAGTGTGTGATACAAGATGATAATTAATAAAGTGCAGTGCTGATAGTTGATCATGAGAGATCAAGTGTTCAAAAGTCTGATTGCTTGGGGGAAGAAGCTATCATGTAGTCGGCTGGTGCGGGTCCTGATCGTGCAATACCGCCTGCCTGATGGTAGTAGTGAGAGCAGCCCATGACTCGGGTGGCTGGAGTCTCTGATGATCCTCTGAGCTTTTTTCATACACTGCCTGTTATAGATGTCCTGGAGGGAGGGAAGCTCACCTCCGATGATGTTTCTGGCAGTTCGCACCACCCTTTGCAGGTCTTTGCGGTTGTGGGCGGTGCTATTGCCATACCAGGTGGTGATGCAGCCAGTCAGGATGCTCTCTACAGTTCTGGTGTAGAACCGTGTGAGGATGTGGTGGTTCATTCCAAACTTCCTCAGCCGTCTCACATATGTGTTCCTTTTTTCCATGTGGGAGAGAGCAGTGTGTATTGTACATGCAATGACATCATCAGTGGAGTGGTTGTTGTGCTAGGCAAACTGCAATGGGTCTAAAGAGGTAGGCAGAACAGAGCAGATGATTAACCTCTCAAAGCATTTGCTGATTATGGGGGTCAGAGCAACAGGATGCCAGTCATTTAAGCAAGTGATTTTGGCTTGCTTCGGTACAGGCACAATGGTTCCTGTTTTAAAGCATGTGGGGACTACAGACAGGGAGAGGGACAGGTTGAAAATGTCCGTAAAAACACCAGCCATTTGGTTCGCGCACGTTCTGATGACGCGGCCAGGAATGCCGTCTGGACCCGCGGCTTTACGGATATTCACCCGTTAGAAGGAACGGGTTACATCCACAACAGAGACGGAGAGTGAACCATCCTCTGTAGCGTCGGCTGCGAATACTCTCTCCGCGAGGGCGATGTTATTGTCCTCAAAACGAGCATAAAATGTATTAAGCTCAGACAGGCAGCGGTGTTCATGGCGGAGTTTTTATTCTGTTTATAGTCCGTGATGATGTTAATTCTCTGCCACATACTTCTAGAGTCTGTGGTGTTGAACTGTCCTTCAATTTTGTGCCTGTACTGGCGTTTGGCTGCACTGATAGTTACAGAGGGCATAACTGGCTTGTTTATGCTCCTCCGTGTTCCCGGAATTAAAAGCGGAGGTCCATGCACTAAGTGCCGCATGAACATCGCCGTTAACCCATGGTTTCTGGTTGGGGTAGATCAGTATTGTTTTGGTTGGTACAACGTCCTCTACGCACTTCCTGATGATACGCTATCAGCGTAAACCTCGATGTCGTCATCAAAGGCGGACTGAAAAATATCCCAGTCCGCGTGATCAAAAACGTCTTGTAGCGCAGAGTCTGATTGGTCCGACCAGCATTGGATTGTTCTGAGGGTGAGTGCTTCTCATTTCAGTTTTTGCCTGTAAGCGGGCAGAAGCAGAACAGAAGAGGAGGGATTTGTAGCCATCCCGGTAAGGAGAATAGCAGTGGTCCGAGACCCGGCCTCCTCGTGTGTTGAAGCTGATATTTTGGTGGTATTTTGGTGCTATTGTTTTAAAATTGGCTTTGTTGAAGTCCCCGGCAACAATGAACGCAGCCTCAGGGTGTGCGGTTTCCTGCTCACTTATACTCCCATACAGTTCCCTGAGTGCCCGGTCTGTGTCGGCTTGTGGGGGGGATGTACACAGCTGAGATAATGACCGCTGTGAATTCCCTCGGTAGCCAGAATGGTCGACACAGTAGCATGAGATATTCCAGATCAGGAGAGCAGAAAGACTTGATACCATGTACGTTCCTCTGATCACACCATGATTTGTGGATCATAAAACATACACCACCACCTCTGCTTTTACCTGAGAGGTCTTCCGCTCTGTCCGCTCGGTGCACTGAGAACCCCGCGGGTTTGATGGCCGAGTCTGGAATCTCCGCAGCCAGCCAGGTTTCTGTAAGGCATATAATGCAGCAATCCCTCTTCTCTCGTTGGAAGGAGATCCGCGCTCTCAGCTCGCAGAGCTTGTTGTCCAGAGACTGAACATTTGCAAGTAGAATACTGGGTAGCGGGGGTCAATTTGCGTGACGTCTTACTCTGATGAGAACGCTGGCTCTTTTTCCCCTTTTCCTTCTGCGTTTCCGTGACAAAGCCCAGACAAAGGCTCCGCTGGCGTGTTTGTAAACAGCGGGTCAGCGTTGAGGAATTTGAAGTCCGGTTTTCGGTGTGTAATTGCCGAACCAATGTCCAAAAGCGTTTGTCTGTCATACACAAAAAGGCAGACAACATCCAAGACAAAAAACACAAAACTGTAAACAAAACAAACAATAAACTGCAGTGTTTTGACGGAGCCTGCAACGCAGCAGCCATACTCTGCGCCATCTTTGAGCTAAACAAAAAGCATTCAGAGCATACAGCCGCCTCTTAGAGAGGGCTCTGGCCTGAGTGATAGTGTCTATCAGGGCTGGAGGAAGGCCTGCTAGGTCTTCCGTGTCCCATCCAGGAGCGAGACGTGAAGCTGTCAGAGGTCTGGCTGTGGGTACCAGAGTGTTCCCCTGAGTGAGAAGGTCCTGCCTCAGGGGAATGTGCCAGGGAGGGGCTACTGCCAGTAGCATCAAATGAGAGGACCATCAGGAGGCGAACAGGTCCACCTGTGCCTCCCCGAATCTCTCCCAAATCAGCTGGACTGCATGAGGGTGGAGTCTCCACTCTCCACGGAGCGTTACATGTTGTGAGAGTGCATCCGTTACACGATTGAGAACACTTGGGTGGTGAGTGGCTTGCAGAGACTTCAATGTCTGCTGACTCCAAAGGAGGAGGCGGCGGGCGAGTTGCGACAAACAACGTGCGCATATGGCACCTTTGCGGTTCATGTACGCCATTTTCGCCGTGTTGTCCATCCGGACCAACACGTGCTTGCCCTGAATCAATGGCCAAAGCCTCCTCAGGCCCAGCAATACTGCCAACAACTCCAGGCAGTTGATGTGCCATTGCAGGTGGGGACCTATCCAGAGCCCCGATAATGCCTGCCTGTTGCACACGGTGCCCCAGCCTGTGACTACGATGCGCCTCGAGATCTGCTCTAAAGGAACCCCTTCCAGTAGAAATGCCAGATCTGGCCAAGGTCTGAAAGTACAGGGGCACCGTGGCATGATAGTCACGCACTGGGTGCCATGGCACCATGCCCATCTCAGGACTCGAGTCTGTAGCCAGTTCTGAAGCAGCCTCATATGCATCAACCGGAGGGCAAGTACCTTGTGCAGGTCTTCAAGCGCTTTGGCTTGGTGAACCTGCAAGATGGCCATGGCATGCAGGTTGGAGGCGGCCTGACCCTTCAATTGCCTGGCCTGGCCAATTGTAAGCCTTCACAATTAATGATGAAGAAAACAAACATGCTTTGGAAGGGAGCCTTGGTCGGTTCCTCTGGGTAGCTGCACCCTGTGGGTACACCGCCACGGCATGCTCAACCTGGGGAAGTTGGGCATATCCCTTGGCCGCTCTGCCGTCAATGAGCTCGCAAAGCATGTACGGGAGGAGAAAAGAGCCTTCCATGACTTCGCGTGCTCCTCGTGCACTTCTGGGAAGAAAGGCCCCGGAGCGGGGTGTGGCCATGAGTCATGATCCAAGCACAGAAACCAATCATCCAGCCACGAAAGCTTAGAGCAGGACGGAGGGTTCCACTCAAGCCCGATGTTCACAGCTGCCTGGGCAAGCACAGCTGCCAACTCAGCGTCCACTACGTACTGAGCTCTACCGCCCTAGAGCGGGAGCTCAGCAGACTTGTCCACTTCCGAAAGCAGGAGCCCACCCTCTGATACTGCGACCGACTACTCATCCTCATCGCAAACGAGACATTAATTCCGCCCTGAGGCAGACCGCCTGTCTCTCTCATGAACTCTACCGGGCAAAACGAGCGTGCTGGAGTATAGGAGGTCTGCAGGAACTGAGCCAGCAGAGAAACTCCCATATCCACATCCAAATCACCCACGGCACTGGCCGACCCAGCTGCCTGACCATCAACACAGGATGGATGGGGTCAGGAAGCAGCCGTGGTTGCTCTCTGCTTCACGAAGAAGGAAGAGAGCCACAACCACAACGATCTCACGGGCATGTTCTCACAGTGAGAACATGACCCCCCCCACAAAAGCTACCTCGGCTTGCTGGCGACCCAAGCACTCGAGAAAGATTTTGTGGCCATCTGGTGGGAAGAGATAACAGCCACATCCTGTAGCATAAAGGCAAAAGGACATCTTTAAAAAGATGCCAAACCTTTATATGAGCTCTTTTAGAACTTAGGTTTTTTTACACCTATGGAATCAGTCGCCGAAGCGCCCAGGGGAAGCACAACACTCAACCGTGCGAGGGTGACCACTGATATGTGCCGTAATTCCAGCACAGACAGCAATGTAATGGGACGAACACACACATGCATTAGGCTCCGAAGAACCAGTCTTAATGAGTGGTGCACGCAATCTCCTTTTATACTCCTATGTCCTGGGTGGAGAGTGGCATGCAAATTCCACTCGACAATTTTCTTTGGCCTTTTCTGAATAAAGCAAAGGTGATTGGGGCTCTCAAGAGTGAACCCCTAGTGTCACTACATTGAGACAACTTTGAGTGAGTGACAGACAGGGAACTGCTATCTACAATTTAAAATACAATATAGATTAAAATAGAATAGATCATTTTTACAAAGTTTAAGTTTTGTGTGAAATTGAGTAAATATAGTGCTAAATATATATTTTTTTTGCAATTTTATGTTTATGTTACTGACTATATTAAATTGTGGGATATATCAGCATTGTATCGGCCTATCAACAACCCTGCTCTCTGGATATCAGCATTTAAAAAAAAGTATTTCGGTTGACCGCTAACAGGAAGGGAATCAGGTAAACTCAATAAATTGACTGAATTAGTGTTGATCTTGAATTACAGTGATGGCTGCCCCTACCTTTAAGGAGCTGGGAGATCATATCAGCAGATCAAATTCATAGCTCAAATTTATGGAGTTTCCTTTGTGTCTTTATTATTCAATCAAACATACTTTGTTTGAGAGTAAAATTTATTATTTTGTAATTAAAAAAAATAAAAGAGTGCAAAAAGTCTTCTAAATGCTCAAAAATAAAGAAGTTGATAACAAAATTATTTGCAGTGCGTGTAATCTTTTGAAAACTTTTTTTTTTTTGTGCACTTCAAAAACTTTTCATCACAAACCCACACATTTTGCTCTCTTTTCTGCTGTCTTTTTGCCGCTGTAAATATTTTGCTTGCGAGTTGAAAAGTTTTGCTTGCGCGTAAAGCTGTACCTCAGTGGGCGGTCTCTAACAACCAGATGAAAGGCCTTTTTCTATTGGTCACCCTCGATTGAAGTGACCGGTTGGCCACGCCCATTACAGTTTCCGCCGCTGCTGCTGCTGCCATCATCGTCGCACTGCGGTCAAGCCAGCCGTGGTTTGAAAATACACGGTCAAGCCAGCCGCCAAAAAAAGAAGTGTGTGCGCCTATTACTATGAATACGGTAATTTCAGTAACAGCACAGAAAGAACGCGCTTTCAGAGCACTTGAGTTGCCCAGATCGATCCGTCCGTCTGTCTATCTATCTTTTTCTTTCTTTCTATGTCTTTTTATCTATCTATCTATCTATCTATCTATCTATCTATCTATCTATCTATCTATCTATCTATCTATCTATCTATCTATCTATCTATCTTTTTTCTTTATTTCTATCAATCAATCTATCTATCTATCTATCTATCTATCTATCTATCTATCTATCTATCTATCTATCTATCTATCTTTCTTTCTATCTATCTATCTATCTATCTATCTATCTATCTATCTATCTATCTATCTATCTATCTATCTCTAAAGGCCAAATTTCTAATAAGTAGAAAAAACTAATGGTCAGTTCTTGTAGGGGACGTCCATACCATACAGTATACTCACCTCATATCAAACCAGTTTACTGTAGCATTTTGGAGAAATGTCACATTATTTGACTTCAGAGGCCCATTAATACCTCATTTCTAATAAGTAGAAAAAAATAATGGTCAGTTCTTGTGGGGACGTCCCATACAGTATACACACCTCATATCAAACAATTTTACTGTAGCATTTTGGAGAAATGTCACATTATTTGACTTCTGAGGCCCATAAAGACCTAATTTCTAATAAGTAGAAAAAAACTAATGGTCAGTTCTTATACGGGACGTCCCATACAGTATACTCACTTCATATCAAACCATTTTACTGCAGCATTTTGGAGAAATGTCACATTATTCGACTTCAGAGGCCCATTAATACCTCATTTCTAAGTAGAAAAAAATAATGGTCAGTTCTTATACGGGACGTCCCATACTGGGCTGGCTTGACCGTGTATTTTCAAACCACGGCTGGCTTGACCGCAGTGCGACGATGATGGCAGCAGCAGCGGCGGAAACTGTAATGGGCGTGGCCAACCGGTCACTTCAATCGAGGGTGACCAATAGAAAAAGGCCTTTCATCTGGTTGTTAGAGACCGCCCACTGAGGTACAGCTTTACGCGCAAGCAAAACTTTTCAACTCGCAAGCAAAACTTTTCAACTCGCAAGCAAAATATTTACAGCCGCAAAAAGACAGCAGAAAAGAGAGCAAAATGTGTGGGTTTGTGATGAAAAGTTTTTGAAGTGCACAAAAAAAAAAAAAAGTTTTCAAAAGATTACACGCACTGCAAATAATTTTGTTATCAACTTCTTTATTTTTGAGCATTTAGAAGACTTTTTTACACTCTTTTATTTTTTTTAATTACAAAATAATTAATTTTACTCTCAAACACAGTATGTTTGATTGAATAATAAAGACACAAAGGAAACTCCATACAAATTACTGTTCAGTTCAAGTTCTGTGAAAAGTTGTTGCGGTTATATCCAAGTGGAGAAATTTCATGTAATTTATCTCGTCATAAATTGGACATGGTCCATTTATGAACTTGGCCCATTTAAGAACATTAAGAGTTTTGCGACACCTGCTTTCTGGCACTTTCTCTTGTTAGAGATGTAGTTGTAGATAAATATAAAATGTCAAAAATTAAATTGCATTAAATATGTGTTCA
The DNA here is from genome assembly GCF_025860055.1 of Xyrauchen texanus. Taxonomy (NCBI): domain Eukaryota; kingdom Metazoa; phylum Chordata; class Actinopteri; order Cypriniformes; family Catostomidae; genus Xyrauchen; species Xyrauchen texanus. Next base: position 37,684,992 of record NC_068306.1, on the reverse strand, counting down.
GAAGTGTTATATGTTAAAATTGAATTATTGTAATGGATAATTTTTTAAGGATGCATATGGATTATATGTGTGGAGTTTGACCACAGTTTGGTTTACATACAAGGACTGGGTATGTCAATTTAGAATTAATCATATCTCATTTAATGACTTATAAGCCCACTTATAGAGTGTTTTCCAATTTAATGAATAAGTGTAATGGGTGTTATGTGAAAATATGTGTATGTTATTGTGTTATACCTGCACTTACACACATAATTAACAAATCTCTACTTACAGGCACTTTTCTCACTACATTTAAGCAGGCTCGAGTAACCCCATTGATGAAAAGACCTGCACTTATAGATAGAACACTACAGATCAGTCTGTCTCATCCCATTCATAGTCATAATTGCAGTTATGACATTTGTCATATCATGTGGGTGTGAACTGAGGAATTTGAGCTGGAGAGTTTGTGGCTTGTTAGAGGTGCATAATGGAGGCATCACTGTGGTAGATGTGAAATGGGTACATGACTTTAACGTGGTGTCAATCTGAGCATCTCTCTGTTTCAGACAATTGATGACTGATTTTCCCAAATCCTGTATTCTTAACTCGATGTTTTTGACTCTCTCACATTCCCTTTCTACTTTATAGGTCAACTTCTCATCCAGAAAGTGACATTGATCCATTAACTCAATCTGTGAACAACATTAACTTACTTTCTGTGTGTAGTCTTTGAGGTTTTCTTCCAGAGCTGAGACACATCCTGTTAACTCATCCATTTTATGATGATCAGGGTAATATGGGTCAAATGCGTGCGTCTTCATCGTCATAGGAGGTGGAGGAGGAAATAGATCTTCGAATGGGGCTGTCAGAATCATTGTTCTCTTCTGAGTTGAGGAATAATTCACTGAAGGTAGATATGAGCTCCTTTAATGGTGCTGGGTCTCTACTAGTGACAAAGGGACCAGCAGTGAAATCTGGATTGGGTTCTTACTCATCCACTGTATTGGGTCCCGACTGCTTTGAACCGGGCTGCTATATGAGATTAAAGGAGGATCAGATTTGAAACTATCAAGGGGATAGGTACTGTTTAAATGTGGGATATAAAGTAACACAAATGAAATATAGCAACCAAAACAAATTCTCATAAGTGTATTAAGAATAAACAATATAGTATAAACAATTAAAAGGTGTATTTACAAATCTCCAAAATTCAATAAATCCTTCAACAAGAAAACAACCATGATACAAAAGATATTCAGATGAAATAATGAACAGAATATTCTATGGCATGAACAGGTGAAATTAATGTACAGCAAGTAACAAATTGATGATAGAAGCGTGACGGTGATGAAATTGAATGGAAAAAGTATTATCTGTTGTATGGTAATAGTGCTTTGTGTTAGTCCTTGTATTCCTTTTCAAACAGTCTCTTAGGCAGTTACAATTGTGTACCAAAGGACGAAGATAACTCCAAGGAGTAGTCAAGGTAATACAGGTTTCAAAACTGGGAACAGAACAGAAAACAAAATCCTCTACAATATGAAAAATCTAAACTCATAAAATACTTAAATCACCAGAGCATAGCATCCAAACATTCTCATTGCATTTCAATGTATTTCCACTCAAATAATAAGCATCCTTAAAAAAGAGCAAACAAACATCTTTTAACAACATTTAAAGAAATACAAATGACAAGCAAAAACATAGAAACACTTATAAATTTGAGCAGCAATCAAAAATGTCTCAAACAAGGTTTCTTCTTGAGAGCAGTAGAAAGCATGTAACAATCCAGGCTGATCTAGTTTCTTGCTCTATTACTTCCTGTATTTATACTTAGCCCGAGTACTCACTGAGACTCCTGGTGGTGAGGATAAGCATTACAGGTGTGACAAAAAATATGTCTTCTAATAGGCATATGACTGTTACAGTGAGGTTGTTGTCCTAACACCAGGTCCCCAGCCACTCCACCTGATCACTACTGTTGTGTCATCTGCAAATGTGATGATGTGATTAGAGCTGTGCTTCACAGGCATCACAGTCCTGAGTGAGCAGGGTGAACAGTAGAGGGCCAAGCACAAAGCCCTGGGTGGGCGCCAGTGCTCAGCATGATGGTGCTGGAGATTTTGTTGCCAATCTGTACTCTCTGTGGTCTATCTGTTAGGAAGCCTAGTACCCAATTACAGTGTTCAGGATTGTCCAGGTTTTCAACACGTTTTTGCGGGATGATTGTTTTAAATGCTGAGCTGAAATCAATAAACAGCATTCTTGCATAGGAGTCTTTGATTTCCAAGTGGGGCAGATCTAATGGAGGGCAGAGGATATGGAGGAGTGGTTAGTGTAGTATGCAAACTGAATAGGGTCTAGTATGGAAAGAAGACTGGACTTGATTTGGTGTATGACAGTCCTCTCCAAGCACTTCATGATGAAGTGTAAGTGCCACTGGATGATAGTCATTAGGGCAGGATATTGAGGTCTTATTTGGAACAGGTATAATGGTTGTGGCTTTGAGTTATGTTGGAACAGTTGCCTGGCTCAGGGAGATGTTGAATATGATGGTTAAGACATCTGTTAGCTGGTTTGCACAGCCACTGGGCACTCGACCAGCAGCTATGCGAGAAACAACTCTTAATAAGGATGTCCTAAACTCAGATGGAGGGTCTGACTTCTTTGCAGGGGTAATGTTAAGTATATCAGTCTACCCATAGAAGTCGTTCACCACATCTGGTGGGAAGGCATAGCTGTCACAGGCCTGAGGTGTAGTCTTGTAGTCAGTGATGGCCTGAATGCCCTGCCACATACGACGTGTTTCTTTGGTGTAAGTTAAGTGAGTGTGGATCCACTGTGCACAGCTGCACTATGCGTCTCTGATGGCTCGTGAGAGGTTGGCTCTCGCAGACCTGAGAGCGGTTTTATTTCCAAATTTGAAGGCAGCGTCATGGATTTTAAGAAGTGTTCTTACCACCCCAGTGAGCCATGGCTTTTGGTTTGCTCGAGTGTGGACAGCCATGGAGAGTGATGTCATCTATGTACTTATTGATATATCCTGACACCAACACTACAAACTCCTCTAGGATGATGTCATGACCATAGGTGGCAACCTCTTTAAACATGTCCCAATCTGTGCATTCAAAACACTCCTGCAGTGCTAAAGTCGCTCCTTCTCGCCACGCAGTGATCTGTTTCAGAACAGGTTTGGTCCGTCTGAAAAGTGGTCTATATCCATTTTAAAACATTGATTTTCAGTATCATCTAATCTTCCTGGAAATACCCCATATGGTATGATAAAATGTTTATGGGTAATTAGTACTGAATAATAAAATTTATTATTACAAACTACTCTTTCAGCAGTTTTACTGATTTCTTTTAATATAATTTCATCTTAATTCTATTTGCTTAAATTAAATTTGAATGACAATTCTGCACCCTGTTTGCTACCTCAATTCAAATCCAGGAATAGAATTGGAATTTAAAAGGCAATTCACTTTTGAATGGCACACAATTCTGCTTTCCTCCCAGGAAAATAACCTCTTCAACAATTTATTGCCACTTTCTTCAATTGCCTACCCAACCAGTGAGCATGTACAGCAATGTAAAGCAGCTCTACAAGAACGATACTCTCACCAACATCTCAGTGTGTCTGAAAGAAAGCACATGGTTTTTCTACCCCTCACTCTTGCTTATTTTCTAAGACATCATTGAGTTGCAGCGTGCACGTGGAAAGTCTAACATGTTCAGGAAGAGATATACTAATATTGTAACATTTCTTTATGTAATTGCATCTCAGAGAGCAAGGGTGTGGATCCAAGTGCAGTTTAATAAAGAAAAGTGATAATATAACAAAGCAAGAAAAAAAAGAAAGAAAAGAACTGACAAAGACACAGAAACATAAGGGCATTATATACACAAGACTAAACAAGGTTAACAAGACTAATTAACAAGACACACCTGGGAGCAGTTATAGGAAACGCAGAGGCAGCAAGAGCACTGCACAAGAATTTCAAAATAAGAGACATGCCAAAACAAAGTCCAAAATGAACACTACAGAGTTTGATACACTTTAATCATTTTAATGTCTGTAACATAAAATAAACACATAATTTGATTGAAAAGGTAGCTTAAGCTATTGTTTTTCTGAACCACAAAGCAAATCCCTCTCCCTTGCTGGCATAACAGCATGATAAAAAATCTGTATCTAGATCAGAATCTATCTAAAAGTACTAAACTTTATAAATGAATAATTACGGATACGAATGAGATCACACTGAATGTGGAGATGTGGAATATCAGTGATGTGAGAGGCAAATAGAAACAATAAAGAAAACCTCTGCACAACTGAGTTGAGTTTGGTGCTCTAGCCTCCCATTCAAGGCCTGAAATTGAAGCACAACTTGTGTTATGCACATCTGTTTCACTTACAGTCTATATAAATGTTGTTCTGTTTGTACTGAGAAGATCATCTATCATTTGTTGGTGCTACTTGGGAGTATGTGCACGCCATGCATCTCTTTTCCTCAGTATCTACGTCTTCACCTTGGGGATGGGGGTGGAGATGCAGAAAACAAATATAACATGCACTATATCAGATTTTACCATAAGGTAAAGCAAGCTTATCATAATCATAATGGTACCTGTGAATAATGTTTTACTACAATAGATTGTGAATGTGTTTGCTTATGAAATAGTAATTCTGTCTGTCCATGTATATAAAAGGAAACTATCAACAAAATTTAGCTAATTGTGTCAAAAGCATTTTCAGTGTAATTATTGTTAAACTGCAATAAAATAGATGTAATCGTGATAATCCTCACTATTGGAAAGTAACCAAAATTAGCAACGTTACTAACTTAATTTTACAAAATAGGTAAATGTGTTAACTGCATAAAATAAATGTGATGGTGTTAAATATATTTTGTTAATCTCATTTATTAGAAAAACAATCCAATATAATTGATTATAAATATGATAGCAACAGCCCAATAATTCAATGTTCTATGAAGCTAAAATCATTTACCTAAAATGATAACATTTGTATGTATCTAAAATTCAATGCGAACAAAATAAGGATTAACATTTTAGATGCTCTCAATATGGTGATATTGTTTGCATCAGTATCCAGAAGCCTGTAATAATGTTCTGTATGTGTGCTAGAACAACACTTTCAAACAGATACCTATGAATACTAATAAGATCACGTTTGAACTTGAAGCTCATGAGATTCTGATGTTCTGAGTGTTGGGAATGGCCTGGGATCACTATCAAACACAGCCAGCGGATGAGCAGATAGGAATGACAGTAATGCCGCAGGGGACTTGGGAATGTATACAGCACACAAGGCTATTTGTCTGAAGTAACTTTCATCCACAGAGCAATCACATATTCCACACAGCCATACAAATGTTTGTCACAATGCTCATGTGGCTTGGATTCATGGAATATCAATGTTGACCCTGGCTGGATTTTAGCTTTGTTGCAAATTTCTCAAGATATCTTAAGTGTCACTGTCATGCACTACATTTCCCATAGTTCCTTGCCCTCATCACTGCCATCATTGTGTCATTGTTCGCACCTGTTTATCGTTTGTAATCATCCTGTCCTTGTGTATATAAACCATGTTTGCTTTCCACTCCTTGTAGTTTTTTATTTAATTTTTTTTTACATAATCATTAAAGCACAGACATAAACACATAAGTAATATACTTATTTATACTTACAATACTTACTGTATACTACATGCACTTTTTTTATGTTATATATATATATATACATACATACATATAGTTTAAGAATACATTATAATACACTGCTGTTCAAAACGTATATACCACAATTGACACAGGGGAGCCACTATGCACAATAAGTTTAAATAGCATCTACCTTACCTTTATTTGGAATTTAGTTATTCCATTTCATTAGAGCTAATATTAATTTGTGCTTGTGACTGGTGTGTTTGGTTATTTTATTTTCACACTTCTGAAGCAGTTGTAACAGTTCTAGAAACTACATTTGATAGTTTTGCAAGTCTTCAAAAGACATATTACAGATTTGTGACCAAAATGTCAGGCTTGGTTCAATAATCATCATGACTTTTTGGAATAAAGTATTGTGAATACATTTAAATCTGCCTGCTACATTTTCTTAAGAAATGGTTAGGTTTAGGAGTAGGAATGGGATTAGCAGCTCAAAAATATCTATATAATAGGATATTGCAACAAAAATGGTTGCTGTTGTACATTTATCTGCCTATACTTATAATGTTTTTATATTGGTAGGACATTTTTAGGTTTAGGGGTAAAAGGGGGAGGCGAGAACTGGCTTGACAATATAAATAATAGTTTTAATTATAAACTTAAAAGACAACAAACACACACATTACAGACATCTCTCTCTCCCGCACAATCCTCCGCAGTCGGCCTTTGTCCCTCTCGGAGGCTTGATTAGCCTGATAAGGGACCGGGTGTGTATAATCACGACCCGGCCCCGCCCTCCACCCTGCCACAGGGACTATACAAATATATGTATAATATTAAGAATTTGTTAATATTTTTACTTTTCTAAAGCTGTAAAAATGTAAAAACATTTGGGTTTTAGGTGCTGTCAATATTTCCATATTGTACATTTCAATGTCTATAGGAATGCACTAAAATCTATGTGTAAATGTTAAGTGTTACCTACAAATAATAATAAAATCAAGCTTGACATTGGTACTTTCATTTGTCACACCGATAAACTATGAACCGCAAAAAGTGACCATGAACTTGTTCATTTGACAAATACTCACCTATAGCTAACACCATATGAAATGGAAAAGCCTATAATTGTATTGATTTAGAGGTTTAAATGTCTGTAAATAGGAGTCACAATTATTGATGACGAAGGCAAAATATAGAACAGGTCAGAGGAGATACCTTGAAGTGCCTTCTTAGAGTTACCTTTTTCTTGAAGGAAAAAATCATGTTGTCATGTTTATTCACAATGTCATAAATGCACATGCTTATAAGTCTGCCCTTCAGATTGAATTGTTTTTCCACATTCATCTATGTAAAAAGCAATGACCTGTGCTGTATGCTGTCATGCCTGATTTAATATCTGTTCGGAAACGATCACAAGACAAGAAACATCCCACAATAATTTCTCATTTGCAAATGCAACATGACATGGCAGCAATTGTTTCTTTCAACTTGTTTATATTCTTGATAGATTACTTTGTACATGACATTACCTATAAGCTGAGATGAGGAAAAAAAACAGACAAATTACTGTTACAACTAAAAAGGCAGTCAAGACAGCTACAGCATTGATGCAGGTGTGAACATCTGCTTTAGTGAGAGATGAGCCAGATTCTCACAGCACAATAGCAGTGAACATATGGAGAATGGAAGTCATATTTGTCATGCTGTGCAGCATTTTTTTATAGATTATTATCTGTTTGATATTTTGCCTGATATACCTGATATGCTGCTGCCTTTGATTGTTACTTAGAAGAATCACAATTAGTAGGGAACATGGATATATTACTAGAGCTGTCAATACATTGTGTTATAGGAATATTCCAGGTTTATTACAAGTTAAGATCAATTGACAGCATGTGTGCCATGATGTTGATTACCACAAAAAAATATACACTCGTCTATCCTTTTTAAAAAATATATATTTTTTTATAAATAATTTGGTTCCAGTGAGGCTCTTACAATGGAAGTAAATGGTGCCAATTTTTGGAGGGTTTAAAAGTAATTCATAATTCTTCTGTTAAAACTTGTACATTATTTGAGCTGCAAAGTTGTTTAAATAGTTGTCATTATGGTCATTTGAGGGTTTATGGCATTGCATTGCCATGTCAATTAAATTCTAAAATTGGATATGACTTTACACAGAAAAAGTTTGCAAGTAAATTTATCACACTAAAATCATGTTAATATGCTGTGGCATGGGGGGCGTGGTCGGAAATCCTCACGGATCAAGGCACAACGTTCATGTCACGTACACTTCGCGAACTATATGAATTATTAGGTATTAAGTCGATTCGTACCAGCGTCTACCACCCGCAGACCGATGGACTGGTGGAACGATTTAATAAGACCTTGAAAACTATGAATCGTAAGTTCGTACACGAAGATGCTAAAAACTGGGATAAGTGGCTCGAACCCCTGCTGTTTGCAGTTCGAGAGGTCCCGCAAGCTTCCACCGGCTTTTCCCCTTTTGAACTACTGTACGGGCACCGGCCATGGGGCGTGCTTGACGTCATACGGGAAGCTTGGGAGGAAGGACCTTCGGATAGCAAAAATCAAATACAATACTTTCTTGACCTTCGAGCAAAACTCCACACTTTGGGACGGGTAACACAGGAGAATTTGCTCCAAGCGCAAGAACGTCAACACCGACTGTACAACAGGGGCACTCGGCTAAGGGAATTTTCACAGGGAGATAAAGTACTTGTTACTGCCCATTACTCGCCAAGTGGCAAGGACCCTTTGAGGTCACGCGACGAGTTGGAGATCTTGATTATGAGGTTAAGCGAACGGATAGGAGAGGGTCACGTCAAACCTACCACCTCAACCTCCTCAAACCATGGAGGGAGGCGATACCTGTAGTCTTGGCGACGGCGGTTCCGGAGAAGGTGGAGCTCGGACCGGAGGTATCGCTCAAAGCAAATCCATTTACCTGGTCCCTTGCGGAGACCACCTCTCACTGTCGCAGCTGACAGAGGTTGCGAGGCTGCAAGCGAAGTTCGCAGATGTATTTTCTCTCCTGCCCGGTCGCACAAACCTCATAGAACACCATATCGAGACCACCCCGGGTGTGGTGGTTCATAGCCGGACCTATTGCCTCCCTGAGCACAAGAAAAAGGTTGTTAGGGAGGAATTAGAGGCAATGCTCGAGATGGGCTTAATACAGGAGTCGCACAGTGATTGGGCCAGCCCGGTAGTTCTGGTACCGAAGAGCAATGGCTCGGTCCGTTTCTGTGTTGACTATCGGAAAGTGAATGCGGTGTCCAAATTTGACGCGTATCCAATGCCGCGAATTGACGAGTTACTCGATCGGTTGGGCGCGGGTCAATTTTACTCGACCCTGGACTTAACAAAGGGGTATTGGCAGATCCCTTTAACTCCAATATCCTGAGAAAAAAACGCTTTTTCCGCACCGTTTGGATTACACCAATTTGTAACACTTCCGTTCGGTTTGTTTGGAGCCCCGGACACGTTTCAGCGCCTTATGGATAAGATCCTCAGACCGCACACATGGTGTATGCCGCCGCATATCTGGATGACATTATAATTTACAGTAATGACTGGCGGCGGCATATGCAGCATCTGAGGGCTGTCCTGAGAGCGCTGAGGCAGGCGGGACTCAGCAAACCCGAAAAAGTGTGCAAATGGATGGGTGGAAGTTAGGTATCTGGGGTTCCACTTGGGTCACGGGCAGGTGCGTCCACAGGTTGACAAAACCGCAGCGATCGCAGCCTGCCCGGCACCCAAGACCTAAAAGGTGGTAAGGCAGTTTTTGGGGCTGGCTGGCTACTACCGAAGGTTTGTGCCTAGTTATTCTGATGTCACCAGCCTGCTGACTGACCTTACTAAAAAGGGGGCTCCCGATCCGGTCCAGTGGACCAAGTCATGCCAACAGGCCTTCCTTAAGGGAAAATCTGCACTGTGTGGGGGGGCCACTTTTACATGCACCTGATTTCTCTCTCCCCTTTATTTTGCAGACTGATGCATCTGACAGGGGGCTGGGGACAGTGCTCTCGCAGGTGGGCGGAGGGGAGGAACGGCCAGTGCTTTTTATTAATCGTAAGCTCTCCTTCAGGGAGTGTCTTGCGATTAAGTGGGCGGTTCTGATGCTCCGCTACTACCTGCTGGGGCGGGCCTTCACCCTCTGTTCCGATCACGCTCCTTTGCAATGGCTCCACCGCATGAAGGATACTAACGCGCGGATCACCCGTTGGTATCTGGCTCTCCAGTCCTTTAAATTCAAGGCGGTCCACAGGCCAGGGGCGCAGATGGTTGTGGCTGACTTTCTCTCCAGAAATGGGGGGGGGGGGAGTAGGCAGGCCGGATGTTGCCCAGGCCTGAGTCAGCGGTGGTTGTTTGTCGGTCTGCGGGAGAGATAGAGAGCGGTAAGGCTTGTCACCTGGTTTGAAATTATCTCTAACACCTGTGTCTTGTTGTAGTGATACAGATAGAGACATTTAAAGGGACGCCAATTGTCGAGAGGGCGAGAGAGAGTGTCCAGAAAGCACGACAGCAGAGAGAGTGTGTCCCGGCTAGAGTGCTCACATAAATAAACCAATATTATTGAATGGTTATCGACGGTTACCGTTGATACATTGTTTCAACATTAATAAAGGTCTGACCTTGAACCTGCCTCGTTGTCTCCTGACTCCTCCATTGCTCCAATCAAACCTGTTCACATATGCATATTGTTTATGTCTTGTAGCTAAATTTTTGAAACAGAATTTTTGAATGCCTAAATATTTACCAAATTTACTTCTATTGTTACATTGTGCCACAATGTAACCTAGATTTTTATTTATGCTAATTAATAATTATGCTGCATTTGCTGTCAATTGAGCAAAACCTTATTGAACACGGAATTTTCCTTTAAAGTATTACAATGAATTATTTAAAATAACAATTTATCATGCCCCCTAGCCTGTTAATTATGCAATACAAAATTTACCTCATGTGTAGATAGACAGAACAATTAAAAAATAATGTGAGCATGAATGACCCCCAAGTCAATAGATTGAAATTTCATTGAACTGGAACAGACTAATGTGCTATTGGAGCGTCTGTGTGTGTTCTTGTTTCATGTTTTATTTACATTTATTTTATTTTGAAGTTAGTTTTCACTTCCTTGTTCCTATCATGTGTCTGTCCTGTGATGATTTCCAGTCCCTGTTTCCTTGTCATGTGACCGTCATGTTTCAAGTGTTGTTCTAATTGGTTTCATTGTCTTGTCATCATGTTCAATAGTCATGTAAAATTTGTCTTTTCATTAGTTTGTATTTACAAACTAAGAATGGCCCATATTCACGCTTAGGGGGCGCTACAGACCACGCCCAAATATCCCATTTTCAAAGTGATGTCATTTCCACCCTATTTGTCGAATTCTTCTGAAACTTGGTGTACATGCCTCATTTCTCATGGGGGAAACAAGCCTCAAGGACCCATAGTTTCCACCAAGATAGATTTTCCTGTACAGTGAAAATTTGGAAAAACATAAAAAAATCTTCTCTTAAACGATAGCTCCAATTGACTTGAAATTTGGTACCCATGTGTATAATTGATGTCTTTCAATTTGTTACTTAGCAAAAATGAATAAAACACAAAATGGCTGAAAGGGGCGTATTTATGTAAATGTCCACATTGCCTCAATATATATGGGTCAATAAATGAAATGTAATTTTGACTAATGGTTTTTCAATCCTAACATTCTTCAAGATGACATCACTGTGATAAAGGGAGGTATGTAACTTTCAATTCAAAGAACCAAACAATGGGTTTTGTGTTCAAGATGATTTTATTCACTGTTTTGTCTCACACGTCTCGAGTGAAAGGTGCACATTTCATTGCGACTCATGTTTGTTGGTCTTAGCCTTTTGTGCCTGTAAATGAGAAAAGGTGAATGTAAATTATATAAATAATGATCTGTTTATTAATGGTGAATCTTTGTCTTACCTTCTTCCTGGAACTTCCTAATAGGAGGGGCTCGCCAACAGGAAGCCTGACTTATACCTTCCCAAAGGAGGAGGAGTTCAAGTATTGAAAATGTTGAATGTTATTACATTGAATGCATGTTTTTTTTAAGATTCTCGTTGGTTTTCATGATGAAAATAGAGGTTGATAACGAAGATGCTAATATTCATGTTTGAATGTTGATGTTAAATATGATCTTATAAATAAGTTATGTAGATTGTATTTGAGACAGCCTTGCCATTGGTATGTTTGAATTTGAGGGGAGGAGCCTCAACTATAAAGAATCTAATTGTTTGGACAAAAAGGGGAAGAGAACGAAGGGTGACCGTTGGGCCAGTAGCCAACGTGTTTGATGTTTCTCATGTAAATATTATTTTGATGTGTTTTTTCCTTTTCATTTAGTTTTTTTTTGTTCTTTTTTCCTGTATTGGATTTTTTGGTGGATGGAACCCTGTTACACTGTTTGGAGCATGCCCTGACAAGAAAATTAAATCACCTTTGAGAGACTTCAGAGTTTTCTTTTACTTTTTCTTGCTGCCTGCCTGGCCACAGCTAAGACTATCTTACCACAATCACTCTGAAGTACTTTGCAAAGAACTGCCCACATTTGCCTTTAGGGGGCGCTACAGGCCATGCTAAAAATTCCCATTTTTGGGTCAAAAATGTTGTAATTTTGTACATTGATACTACAGGCCAACGGTAACCCCTAAACCAATAATGGCAAACATTTGCCCATAGGGGGCGCTACAGGCCATACTGAAAAGAGCCATTTTCTGGTCAAACATTTTCTAATTGTGTATATTGATTCTACAGACCAACAGGAAACACCACACCAAGAATGACCCACATTCACCCTTAGGGGGCACTACAAGCCATGCCCAAATGTCCTTTTTTCAAAGTGATGGTATTTCCACCCCATTTATTCAATTCTTCTGAAACTTAATGCACATACCTCATTTCTCATTGGGAACAAAAAAAGCCTCAAGGATCCATAAGGTATGGCATGATGGATTTTCCTGTACACTGAAAATCTTTCGTTTAGGATTCAGACAGAAAGACATGTTTTTTGGATTCCTCCATTGGGAGGGTTTAACCCCAACCATCTACTGATACATTTTAAACATTTGCCATTTTGAGGAGGAATCGCATTACTGCTTGCAGCTATATTTATTATTATTATTCTCCTTGAGCCCTAATATCTCAAAAAGTCACTGGTCAAAATCTTTCTAAATTGGCACATTGATACTCCATGTCAACGGGTACCCCACACCAAGAATGGCCCACATTTGCCCACATGTGGTGCTACAGGCCATGCCCAAACAAAATATTTTCAAAGTGATGGTACTTCCACCCCATTTGTACAATTCTTCTGAAACTTTGTGTACATGCCTCATTTCTCATGGGGACCAAAGAAGCCTCAAGGACCATAACTTCCGCCATGATGGAATTTCCTGTACATTGAATACAATAAAATACAAAAAGGCTGAAAGGGGCATATTTATGTGTGTCAATAAATCAAAATGTAATTTTGACTGATGGTTTTTCAAACATAACATGCTTCAAGATGACATCACTCTGAAGTACTGCGCAAAGAATGGCCCACATTCGCCCTTAGGGGGTGCTACAGGCCACACCCAAAATTCCCATTTTCTGGTAAAATCTTTTTTTATTTGGTACATTGATACTACAGGCCAACAGGAACCCACAAACCAAGAATGACCCACAAAACTCTTCTCCTGAACCGTAGCTCCAATTGATTTGAAATTTGGTACTCATGTGTAGAATTGATGTCTTTCAATAAATTACTTAGCAAAAATTAATACAGTACAAAATGGCTGAAAGGGGTGTGTTTATGTAAATTTACACAGTGCCTCAATATATATGTGTCAATAAATCAAATGTCATTTTGACTGATGGTTTTTCAAACCTAACATGCTTCAAGATAACATCCCTCTGAAGTACTGTGCAAATAATTGCCCACATTCGCCCTTAGGGGTTCGCTACAGGCCACGCCCAAATGTCCCATTTTCAAAATGATGTCATTTCCACTCCATTTGTCCAATTATTCTGAAACTTGTTGTACGTGCCTCATTTCTCATTGGGAACAAAAAGCCTCAAGGACCCATAAGGTTCTGTTTGATGGATTTTCCTGTACAGTGAAAATTTGGGAGAACCTACAAAACTCTTCTTCTCTTGAACTGTAGATCCAATTGACTTGAAATTTGGTACTCATGTGTAGAATTGATGTCTTTCAATAAATTACTTAGCAAAAATGAATACAGTACAAAATGGCTGAAAGGGGTGTGTTTATGTAAATGTACACAGTGCCTCAATATATATGTGTCAATAAATCAAATGTAATTTTGACTGATGGTTTTTCAAACCTAACATGCTTCAAGATGACATAACTATGTTGGCTTGAGAAAGCCAACATATTGTTATGTTACTTAAACTTATTATTATTATTATTATTAATACTATTTTTGTATTTTTCTGAGACTAAAATTTCAACAGCCTTACCTCCGAGAGCTTTAATGCTACAAGCACCAAATTCGCCACAGATCTGGTGACTGTTCTGAAATTTGCTGGTATTTTGCTTTTTTACCTGATGCGACTTAAGCTTTTTATATAAATGACGATCAAAAATGTAAAAAATCCCATCGATTTACAATGGCTGAGAAAAAATGCCCCCTCTTCTGGATTAATACGGTATACAAGTAAAATTCCATTCACTTACACTGGCTGAGCAAAGAGGCTCCCTCTCTACCAAATGCACCTCTACTGGAGCAATTCGCGATGCTTCTCGCTGCCGAGAGATGCTGGCTGTCATAGACAATTAATGACTTCCGGTCAATTTGACACTCTCGACGCCTCTGGTCTGAACGTACCAAAACACACGCACCCCGATGAGAGATCGCTATCACTTCTTCTTGCATTTGAACAGACAATTTCATACAAAAAAATGTCAAAATACTTGATATATTGGCGAGTCTGTTATTTCTCAAGTTAACATAAACAGATGAGAAAGAAATCGGGTATCATTATATTGAATTCTGGCATTATTCCACGGGTCGACACAGGGGTTGGTGTGACGTCCTGCTAGATTTTTCTCTCGAAACAGAGGAAACAACTTAAATAAAATACTGTGTCTTTTTTGCCCATACAGATACATGGAAGACATCGTTACAAACTATAAATGGTCTACTTTTATTTTTGTACACTACAATTACAACAAAACCTTGTGCTTTTGTAAAATAAAGTAAATAAACAGGGTGCGCCGTCTCTGTCTTCGCGAGGATCTTGCTGAAACTCGTCACAAAAATCAAGTGAAACTCCTCGAATACTTAACACAAACATGAAACATATGTCTAAAGAAAGTAGGGATGGGTGGAGCGATCCTAAAGTATCAATACTTCCGAGAATGATGTTGTATCAGGGTTGTCTCTGACAACACGTGATCTGTGAGGCAAGATAATTTTTGCTTGCGTCTTCACAAAGGTTTGTCGGTTGTATGTGTTTTAATGCTTGCCAGTTTGAACATTCAAGTGATTTTACACCATTCACGCAGTCTGTATTTTATCATCTCACACCCAAACAAATGAGGCTGTGGTCTTGTTTTATTGTTATCATTGCGTTCCAGTCCCGGTTCAAGGTTTGGGCTTTCTCAAGCCAATTTCAAAGTTTGTTCACAAACTTGTTGTCCCTCTTTTAGTTCTGTCTGTTCATTGGTTATTATGTTATCAGTTCAGTCTTGTCATTTTTTTTGTTATCTTGTTTACCCCATTCTCTGTATTTAAGCCCTCATGTTTTCCTTTGTCTCTCGATGTGTATTGATCTTGTAATGTTGCATTAATGGTCTTGTTCGTTGTTTTAGTCACAATCAAGTCATAGTTTACTATTGTCTTTCAGTTTGGTTCTTGAATTTGTTTCATTGTCACTTAATTAAACTGAATTTGGGTTCTCCAAAACATCATCTTTGTATTGCTTCTGTTGACTCAGAATCAATTCTAGCAATAAATATGTTGCTGCATTTTTTTAAGAAAGTGCACCACAAATTATGTCATGCAATAATCAAAAGCAGCTTGATGTGAAGTAAATGAGTCTTTGAAATATAACAAATTGGTCTGAAGTAGTTTTGCCTGATTTCTACCTTAAAATTGACAGATTTTTTATTTTTATTATTCCTGAAAACCTAATCCTTGTTGTCATAACATAATGCTTTGTTTTGCCTGATGGCTGTTGGGCCTCATGTATTCAGATACAAGACAAAGGCAGTCCTGACACAGTCATAAAGCCTTATGGAGGCCTACAGAATACATTTCCCATGAAGCTTTGCTCACTTTACTGTAGGGTACAGTGGAACAACTACAGTCATTGCAGGATGTGCAGCCACACTTGGACAAGGGGTGATGGGGGCCCGCGGCAGCTGCCTGAAGGGAAACGATTGAAACAACCAAGGGGAACAAGGCAGACACTTTTCTAGAATTCAATATATTGTTTGCTTTATTCTCATATCATTAAACTTATGCCTACAGTTGACAGCAATCCATTTTGTAAGTGAGTTCATGTGTTTATGTTCCATCTGTACTGTTTTTAATTTTATTGTTGTCTATGTAGTACATATGAGTTGACAGATGTTTTAAGCATAATAAACACAATATTTTTAGGACGCTGTGTCAAGTAAAAGTAGATGAAACATTGAAAATCCTGTCTCGAGGTCCCTGCATTCTGTTGCTCTTGAGATCTCAGAATTTTCAGGTGGTAAATGTACCTTCTTTAATAAATAAATGTATGCATGGCTCAGGGTGCATGATTAATTGCATTATTTTTATTTTTATATTTTTGTTTAAATCAACAGCCCTAATATATAGACAGACTGATCTGACTAATCAAGCATTCTGTAAAAGAACACTTAAAGGATGACTTTACTATTTTATTTTACCTTATTTTTAAATAATACAATAAAACATAAATACAATCAATGTATGTCAGTGTTTTTTCTTTTCTTTTTTTTTCTTTGTTTGGCACACCACATACAAGAACATTACCACTACGCATCTACAACATCCTGCATACAATATTGGGACTCTGTACATTACTTAAATGAAGTTATGCTGCACAGACTGAACATATATTGATGTTATACCATAGTTTTTGCACATTATTTTCATTATTGTCATTGAACTAATTGCACTAAATCCTACTTCCAATTACCCATGCATATATAATTATGTATATATGTGTATATACTGTATATTTCCATATCTATCTATCTATCTATCTATCTATCTATCTATGAAAGGATGGTATTGTGATGCAGACTCAGGCTGGTTGGGATCCATATGCGTTTATTAGGCAGAGCAAACAACACAAGAGGTACAGGCAGGCTCGTAACGTAGGGCAGGCAGCAAGATATCAAGGTCGGTAAACAGGCAGAGATAAACTAGGCAGGCGGCAAACTACGAAGGTCGGGGGAAAACAGGCTGGGTAGGTACACAGAATAATCAAGACTAGAAGTAAACACGCTCAGAAATGTGGCCGGGGCTAACAAGACTTCGCGAGGAAGGAATTCACAGGCACGGTTAAAATAGACAGAGGTAATGAGAAACAGCTGGGAACAATCAGGGCAGTTAGTACTCAGGCGAGTGCGATCTCCGGAGGCCAGGGAGAGAGACGCCCTCATCAGTGTTTGTGACAGAGCCCCCCCCCCCCCCGCGAGCGGCTCCTGACGTGAGGACGTGACCTGCGCCGAGGTCTTCCCCGGGGTTGGGGGGCCGGTCGTCCGGATGTCCGGATGCCCGGATGTCCTCCGCGTCCACCCAAGATCTTTCCTCCGGGCCGTACCCCTCCCAGTCTACCAGGTACTGGATATGCCCTCGGCGCCGCCTGGAGTTAAGCAGCCCTCGCACCTGGAATGCTTCCTCGCCACCTACGATCAAGGGAGGGGACCGTGGGTTTCCTCCTCGTCGGCCCTCGGGGGGTCGGCCGGTTTAAGGAGGGAGACATGGAAGGTAGGAGAAATACGGTAATCAGTGGGGAGTTGTAAACGAACGGTCACTGGATTTATCTTTCTGAGGATTTTAAAAGGTCCTATGTACCTTGGGCTTAGTTTCTTGCAGGGTAGGCGGAGGTCTCAGGTGGATAGCCAAACCCATTGGCCCGGAGCGTAGTCGGGGCTGGGTCGACGGTGATGGTCCGCCTGGACCTTGGAGCAGTTCATGGCCCGTTGTAGGTGAATGTGGGCCTGGTCCCATACTGCCTCACTGCGTTGGGCCCAGTCGTTCACCGCGGGAACCTCCGTGGGCTCGCCGGACCAAGGGAAGAGTGGGGGCTGATACCCCAGGACGCATTGGAAGGGGGTCAGGTTGGTGGAGGGCTTGAGCAGGGAATTCTGGGCGTATTCCGCCCACGGGAGGAACCGGCTCCAGTCCGATTGGTTTTGATGGCAGTAGGTGCGTAGAAACCTGGTGATCTCCTGGTTGAGACGCTCTGCCTGGCCATTGGATTGGGGATGGTACCCTGACGAGAGACTGAGGTTCACGTTTAGGAGGCGGAAGAAGGCTTTCCAAACCCTGGAGGTGAACTGGGGCCCCCGATCCGAGACGATGTCCTCCGGTAGTCCGTAGAGACAGAACACGTACTGAATGTGGGACCAGGGGCGCCGGGGTGTCGGTAGGGGTAGAAGAAGTCTGGCCGGTGGCTGTTTCAGGACTTTTGCCAAGTTGCATGGGCGACACCTCTTGACGAAGTCAGCAGTGTCCGTGGGAAGTGTCCCCCACCAAAGCGGTTACTCAGAAGGCGCATGGTGGCCGTGATGCCAGGGTGACCGGAGTGCGGAGTGTCATGTACCTAGTGGAGTATTCTTTCTCGGAGGCTAAGGGGCACGAAGGTCCGGTTAGGTGGACCATGATGTCCCACTGGACGGGGGCTAGGATGAGCGTGGGGGGCACGATGGGCTCGGCCATGGGTTTCAGGGGTTCGACTTCGTACTGTCGGGAGAGCGAGTCAGCCTTGGTGTTCTTGGACCCTGGGAGGTAGGTAATGGTAAAGTCGAATCGGGTGAAAAATAAGGCCCATCTGGCTTGCCTGGGGTTCAGGCGCTTGGCTGAGCGGAGGTACTCGAGATTGCGGTGGTCAGTAAGTACCTGGAACGGGTGTCTGGCCCCCTCCAGCCAGTTACGCCACTCCTCCAGGGCGGCCTTGATGGCCAAAAGCTTGCGGTTGCCGACATCGTAATTCTGTTCAGCGGCGGTGAGTTTACGGGAGTAGAAGGCACAGGGAAACAGTTTGGGAGGGTCGCCCTGGCGCTGGGAGAGCACGGCTCCTATGCCGGTGTTGGAGGCGTCCACCTCAACTACGAAGGGGAGGTCCGGGTTGGGGTGATGCAGGATGGGTGCGGTGGTGACTCGTTCCTTGAGATGGGCTAGGGCCTGGAGGGCTTCGGTGGACCAGTGGAGTTTAATTCTCCCTCCTTTGATCATGGCGGTGAGCGGAGAGGCGACAACGCTGAAGTTCCTAATGAACCTACGGTAAAAGTTGGCAAAGCCCAGAAAGCGTTGGAGCTCCTTCACCGTGGTGGTTTGGGGCCACTCCCGGACGGCCCGTACCTTCTCGTCGTCCATGGCCACCCCCTCGGGGCTAATCACATACCCCAGGAAGGCTACCGACCTCAGGTGAAACTCGCACTTCTCGGCCTTGGCGTAGAGCTGGTGCTGGATTAGGCACTTGAGCACCGTTCCGACGTGACTGACGTGTTCCTCGATCGAGTCGGAGTAGACCAAGATGTTGTCAATGTAGACTACTAGGCATGGGTTGAGCATGTCCCTGAACACGTCATTGACGAAGGACTGGAACACGGATGGGCTGTTAGATAATCCGAACGGCATAACCAGATATTCGTAGTGGCCGCTGGTGGTGGAAAAGGCGGTCTTCCACTTGTCCCCCTCCCGGATGCGAATTAGGTTGTAGGCACTCCTTAGGTCCAGTTTAGTGTAGATCCTAGCAGTTCTTAGCTGTTCCAGGGCCGCGGGCACTAGGGGCAGGGGGTACCGGAACTTGACGGTCACGTCGTTCAGGCCCCGGTAATCAATACAAGGGCGGAGAGTGCCGTCCTTCTTACCCACGAAGAAGAATCCGGCTGCCGCCGGGGAAGTGGAAGGCTGGATAAATCCCTTGGTCAGCTCCTCCTCGATGTAGGACTTCATGGCCTGGGACTCGGGCTCGGACAGGGGGAAAATCCGACCTCAAGGAGGTGCGGTGCCAGGTTTCAGTTCAATGGTGCAGTCATTCGGTCGGTGGGGCGGAAGAAGGGACGCCTTGGCATTGCTGAAGGCCTCGCTCAGGTCGGCGTATTCGCGGGGTATCTGTGAGGCGACGTCGGGGTCCCTCTGAACCCTAGTTGCCCCCAAGGTGGGGGGCACCACGGTCCGAAGGCATCTAGTAGAGCATTCTGTCCCCCATTGCGTGATTTGGTTGGAGTGCCAGGAGAGTCGTGGGTTGTGGAGCCGGAGCCAGGGGTAGCTGAGGACTACTGGATGGTGGGGGGAAGTGACGACATTAAGGCGCACGGTCTCAGTGTGCAGAACGCCCACCTGCAGGAGGACGTCGGTGGTGGTGTAGGTCACACGACCGGTGCCCAAGGGGCGGCCGTCTAGCGCCGCCACTGTTAATGGAGGAAGACAAGGCATTAGGGGAATGTCATATTGTTTGCAAAACCCTTCATCAATAAAGTTACCCGCTGCACCGGAATCTATCATGGCTTGAGTACTCGCACTGAATGATGAGTTTCTGAGCTTAACGGGCACTTCAAGACAGTCCCTGGATAGAGTAGAAGAGAGCAGTAAGCTCACCCCGGGGGCCTGAGGTTCGGGTGGTCGTGTCGGGCAAGTGGCGCGAATGTGTCCGGCTAGACTGCAATACAGGCATAGCCGGTTGGACAGGCGGCGCGCTCTCCTCCTGAGTCAGGTGGGCTCGATTGACTTGCATGGGTTCTGAGGTTGAGGGCTGCTGGGGTGCCGAGGCGGGCTGCAAGGTGAGCCTGCCTGGTCATCTGGAGCGGATGAGGTTATCCACACGGATGGCCAGAGAGACGAACTGATTGAGGGAAACCCCCTCATCGCGGCAGGCCAGCTCCGACTGGAGGTCCATATTTAGCCCCTGCCGGAAGAGGAGTTTCAGGGGGGATTCGGGCCAGCCAGTTTGAGTGGCGAGTGTACGGAAAGCAAGGGCGTAATCCGCTGCTGTGTGCGTTCCCTGACGGAGCGCCAACAGCTGCTCTCCGGTGCTCTTACCGCTCTCGGGGTGGTCGAACACATCAATCAGGCTTTGCATGAAAGAGTCAAACGAAAACTGCGCGAACCCCTGGTTGGTCCAGACCGCTGTTGCCCAGTCGAGCGCTCGGCCAGTAAGCACTGAGTTGACAAACAAGATCTTACTTTCATCGGTTGGGTACAGCGCCGGTTTTTGCGTAAGAAAAATCGAGCACTGCATGATTAAGCCCCTGCATTTTGAGGGCGTGCCGTCAAATTTCTCTGGAAGCGCCAGGCGCGGGCTGACGGATGCTGGGCGGAGCCGCCTCGGCTGCGGGCGGTGCAGCGGCTGCGGGCACAGGAGCAGGTGCCGGTGGGGGTTGGGGCGCCGCCTTGAAGGTGCGCACGATCTCCTCTATGGCCGCTGTGAGCCGCCCGAGCTGGTGTTGTTGGGTGGCCGATTGGTTCGCTTGGGAAGAGAGTTCCTCTGACATGCGGGCAATTATTGCTGGATCGATAGATGGCGAAGTCTTCTGTGATGCAGACTCAGGCTGGTTGGGATCCATATGCGTTTATTAGGCAGAGCAAACAACACAGTTAAAATAGACAGAGGTAATGAGAAACAGCTGGGAACAATCAGGGCAGTCAGGTATAGATTTAGCATAGGTTTACAGCTACCTGTATTTTTGCGCTCAGATTCTCGGTCGAACCTTCGGATCCTGCCAGATACAGCACGGGAGTGGAGCAAACCCCAAAAGGAAATTAGAAAAGCATTGCAAGCTTAAGTTGATCATGGAAAGCATTGGTGCCAATGGTTTCTACGATCTACGTAGGATTACAATGCTTTTGGGAAATGCAGTCTAGGTCTTAGCAAGGAGAAGCTCACAACTAAGCTTAAAAATAATTTCTGTAGCGCTGTTAATTCAGTAGTGGTGCAGGAAACACTCTTACAATTTTTGTATGTTTCTGTTCCAGTATTTTTTAAAGAACTTAAACAGATCTGAAAATAATTCTACTTCCAACCTACATCTTAATCCATCTTCAAAGTATAGATAGTTAGTGTTTTCTCAATAGAGATACACATCATTTAGATGGGAGCATTTTTAGTATTGTAAAGTCCAGATAGACTGATTAACAGTAGTAGACTGAGAAGCAATTAATAAACTGGCTTCCTACTGAACCATAGCATCTGCAATATTTTATTTTCAGTTGCCTTTAATGTTGTATTTCAGGATCGAATGAAAGATTAACCAGAGAGCATTGCATAACAAGGCGACAAGAAATTAATTGAAGGTGTAGTCATACATCATGCAATAAATGCATTATCCTGGGAAAGAAGACATATTTTTTAACTTCCAAAGCAGAGCCATTTAGGATCCTTACCCATCTGCTCCACAATAATCTATTAACAAACTCTGTTCAGGCCTCATTTTTTACAAACTGCCATTTACAGTAGGAAGCACAATCAAGACACTATCATCACTTTCCCTTTGTTCCCCTGGAGACATGGAAATGGTGACTCACTATTTGTTTATCTTTGTGTGTGTGTTGTATTGTTAAAAAAAATGATAGAGATAGTGAAATGAAGTGCAAAACGACAGATGGCATGGTGAAGTTGCAGGTGCTCTAGGCTTCAAACCCCCAGTTGCTGTGCTAAGAGCAAGAATTAAAACTTTGGAGAGACAGACCGCCCCTCAGGTGGAAAGGTCCAAACACACAAAGGCTCCCCCTGAGATTTCGCTGCCAAAGTTTGGTAAGTATTTTCTGCAGTTGATTTGAAAGACTTCTTAATGTCTTGTTTTGTTGTGTATCTCTTCAAAACACTCACATCTCTCCTCTGCCCTGCTCCTTCCCCTCCCACATCCTTTCTAACAACTGATAATTTTGCCACTTTTTTTAACAGACAAAACAAGTCAATTAGCACTCATCACAAAACCCACAGACACCCATCACAAACACATAACCCCCTCTTCCATTCTCTTTCTCACATCTCCAGGGGTGGACTGTCCATGGGGAGGACTGGGACTTTTCCTGGTGGGCCGGCCACAAAATGGGTCCGAACTGGGCTGAACTGGCAGCGAAAAGTTGAAACGCCAAACCACAATATATATATCACGATATTATAGCATGATAAAAGGTTGCTTAAGTACTGAGGAGCTAGACCATTCAAAGCTTTGTAAGTAATACACAGAATTGTTTATTTGAAAAATAACCCGGCGCGTCCTGCTGGATATTTTCGTCATTACAGCGGAAACAACATAAAATACTCATACAGATAAGTTTAAGACATCATTAGAGACTATAAAGGTTCTACTTTTATTTGTGTACACACAATAACAACAAAACTTTTGTAAACCTTTTGCTTTTGTAAAATAAAGAAAATAAAAAGGGTGAGCTTTCAGCAGTCTCTGTGTTCGCGAGCAAACACTCACCTAAAGGATTATTAGGAACACCATACTAATACTGTGTTTGACCCCATTTCGCCTTCAGAACTGCCTTAATTCTACGTGGCATTGATTCAACAAGGTGCTGAAAGCATTCTTTAGAAATGTTGGCCCATATTGATAGGATAGCATCCTGCAGTTGATGGAGATTTGTGTGATGCACATCCAGGGCACGAAGCTCCCGTTCCACCACATCCCAAAGATGCTCTATTGGGTTGAGATCTGGTGACTGTGGGGGCCATTTTAGTACTGTGAACTCATTGTCATGTTCAAGAAACCAATTTGAAATGATTCGAGCTTTGTGACATGGTGCATTATTCTGCTGGAAGTAGCCATCAGAGGATGGGTACATGGTGGCCATAAAGGGATGGACATGGTCAGAAACAATGCTCAGGTAGGCCGTGGCATATAAACGATGCCCAATTGGCACTAAGGGGCCTAAAGTGTGTCAAGAAAACATCCCCCACAACATTACACCACCACCACCAGCCTGCACAGTGGTAACAAGGCATGATGGATCCATGTTCTCATTCTGTTTACGCCAAATTCTAACTCTACCATCTGAATGTCTCAACAGAATTCGAGACTCATCAGACCAGGCAACATTTTTCCAGTCTTCAACTGTCCAATTTTGGTGAGCTCTTGCAAATTGTATCCTCTTTTTCCTATTTGTAGTGGAGATGAGTGGTACCCGGTGGGGTCTTCTGCTGTTGTAGCCCATCCGCCTCAAGGTTGTGCGTGTTGTGGCTTCACAAATGCTTTGCTGCATACCTCGGTTGTAACGAGTGGTTATTTCAGGCAAAGTTGCTCTTCTATCAGCTTGAATCAGTCGGCCCATTCTCCTCTGACCTCTAGCATCAACAAGGCATTTTCGCCCACAGGACTGCCGCATATTGGATGTTTTTCCCTTTTCACACCATTCTTTGTAATCCCTAGAAATGGTTGTGCGTGAAAATCCCAGTAACTGAGCAGATTGTGAAATACTCAGACCGGCCCGTCTGGCACCAACAACCATGCCACGCTCAAAATTGCTTAAATCACCTTTCTTTCCCATTCTGACATTCAATTTGGAGTTCAGGAGATTGTCTTGACCAGGACCACACCCCTAAATGCATTGAAGCAACTGCCATGTGATTGATAATTGCATTAATGAGAAATTGAACAGTTGTTCCTAATAATCCTTTAGGTGAGTGTATATCTGAAACACGTCACAAAAATGAACTGAAACTCCACAAATACTTATTACACAAACATGAAACATATGTCTAAAGAAAGCTTAATATGTCTACTTTTAAATAAAACAATTCAAATCTGCCACGGGCAGAGGGCGCTATTCATACGGTAATGTGCTGAGGCGATCAATGCAAATGGTAAACACCCGAATGTGCCTTAAATAATGCATCTAGTTCATTCACTTTTCTAGACGTTTGAAAGATCGCAAGATACACAGGCAAGGAAACTCCTGGATAGTGATGAAGAGTTAACATTTTTCTCAGAAGAAGAGCGGGACTCCGATATTTTGAAGAGAGACTTAATCCAGCCGAGGATACAATTTCGGACAAGTCATTTAGTTTTCATTAGTTGACATGCTATTTTATATAAACATGCACATATTTTACTAGTGGTACTGTTTCTAGACTTGCCAGCCAGGATTCAGAGTATTGAAATTTGAAATATGTCCTAATAAGCAAGTTTTAGTTACATTTAAATGCTGTTTAGACTAAAGCAGGTATTTAAATTGTACGCTGTATGATATAAATATGGTATGTAATATGATATAAAAATAATATAAATGTTTAGATTATATTTTATCTAGTGTTTATGCTGCCTCATTATCATCAGCAAAGCTTGTGCTTGCACATATCTGTTCAAGTTAAATGAGTAAAATGCATTTTAAATATGCCCATATTAGAAAATCTGCATATTATAATGATTTCTGAAGGATCATGTGACACTGAAGACTGCAGTAATGATGCTGAAAATTCAGCTTCGATAACAAATAGCATTTTACAATATATTCAAATTGAAAACTGTTCTTTTAAATTGTAAAAAGAGTTCACAATATCAATGTTTTTACTGTATTTTGGATCAAATAAATGCAGTCTTGTTGAGCAGAAGTGACATCTTTTAAATGGTAGTGTAGGTCTAAAAATGTATAATCAGATTACTTCTTTAACTTAAAACTTGATTTTGATCATTAAGTCTTTGTCACATTCCTCAGTGATAGGCCCAGGGGAGGAGTCTTTGTCTCCTCAAGTGTGAAATACATCCATAATCATGATAGGTCACGCCTCCTCACATATGACCTTTCTAACACTAAAAGTGTCTTACAAAAGTTAAATTACAATATTGTTTTGTATGAATGAGTGGTCAGGATGGTTTTCACATCATTTTGTAGAAACAACTCTAGGCTACAAGATCCAGTTCTCAAAAGTCGTGTGGACAAATGTTGAGTATGTGTTATATGGCCTTATTTCAATTACTTAAAATTTTAGTTTTTTCAAAAACCATGCATAAACGTTATTTTCTCAAAAATACAAACATGTACACACATGTTGATCACATATTATTGTAGCCCAGTTTGTGTTGAATAAAGTGTTATCAGACTTTAGCCATTAATATGTTTTTAAGCAACTGAAAAAAGCACAAATGTCAAGGCATGTCAAAACTTCTCCAGGGCCCAAAATACCCTCAGACACCAGAGGGTTAACAGCAAGCCAATGTAGTGATGATAAAATTGGGCTGATATGATCATATTTCTTGGTTCTTGTCAGCACTGTAGCTACTTCGTTTTGAGGCAACCGAAATGTATTTATTTGAACCTGCAATACATTCTCCCAGTAATGCATTACAATAATCTAGTCTTGAGGTTCTAAACGCATGAATGATCTTTTCTGCATCAAAAACAGAGAGCATGTGTCGTAACTTAGCAATATTTCTGAGGTGGAAGAATGCTGTTCTATAAACATTGAAAATGTGATTTTTAAAGGACAGATTGCTATCTAACATAAAACACAATTTCTTAAGTGCAGAAGACGATGGAACAGTACATCCATCGAGAGAGAAATTGTATTCTAAAACATCTAGGTTACGGATGTAACCTCCGTTCCCTGATGGAGGGAACGAGACATTGTCAGAGAAGCGACACTAGGGGTCTCTCTTGAGCGCCGAATATGCCTCTGATCTATGAAAAAAGACCAATGAGAAGTTGGCAGACAGTATTTGCATACCCCGCCCCCAGACATACGGGTATAAAGGTGAGGAAATAAGTCAAGTTCATTCAGGATTTTTCTGAGGAGCCGGAAATGGTCCAGCCACTGTTACCTCGAACAGGGACGGGAGTCAACGAGCGTGCTGGGGGGGCGGGTGGTCTGAGGGGGAAAACCTGGCGGAGCTGCACCCGCTGTCATCCCCAGATTGCCTCCATCGCCAGCCGCAGCGTCCTCAATCCCGTGGGAAGAAGGAGCAATGCGGGGAGCTGCGACCGCAACGTTGTCATGGTCATGCCCTCGCAGTGAAAGCATGAACCATCCACATACACAGACTCTGTGTGATCACTGCCCAGACACACGACACAACGCCTGTAGCCATCTGAAGCGGAGAGCACTCTACCGCATCTAGGAACTACACAGGGGCGGAAAGGCATCTTTAAAAAGGACATTCAACACCGCTGTGTATTGCACTTTTAGTGAAATTTACTCTTTTAGAGAAATCACTCTTTTAAATAACTCTTTAGAGTTTGTTTCTGCACTGTCGAAGCACCCAGGGGCAAATTGCACTGCCGTGCAAAGAAGGAGAAATAGCCGCTGTATTGCGTCGTCAATCCAACAGCATGCAGAGCATCAGAGGAAGACAGAAATGGGTGTGACTCGCAGCAGACTGCATGCACTACCATCGGCGCCAAATAAATTTTCTAAATGAACTCGACGTATTTCCTCGCCTTTATACCCGTATGTCCGGGGGCGGGGTATGCAAATACTGTCTGCCAACTTCTCATTGGCCTTTTTTCATAGATCAGAGGCATATTCGGCGCTCAAGAGAGACATCTAGTGTCGCTTCTGCGACACAACTTATAGAGAGTGACAGACGGGAAATCTTATTTTCAGAGCTTTTTTGGTCCAATAATTAAAACCTCTGTTTTGTCAGAACTGAACAGTATGACATTTCTAGCCATCCAGTCTTTAATACACTCTGCTAACTTTTAGAATTGGGAAATTTCAACAGGTCTTGAAGAAATATAAAGCTGTGTATGAGTTCCTGATAATGCCTCCCAGGAGAATCAAATATGAGAAAAGCAGATGACCAAATACTGAGCCCTATGGCACTCCATACTTTACTTCTACTTGATCTGAAAATTCCTCATTTATTCAAACTAAGTGATAGCGGTTGGATAAAAAGGACCTAAACCATGCTTATGCCTGTCCTCAAATGCAACATAATTCTCAAGCTTATCAAAGACAATGTCATGATCTATGGTATTGAAGGCAGTATTAAGATCTAAAAGCACTAGAAGAGAGATGCAGCCAAGGTCAGATGATGGAAGAAATGTATCTGTAACTGTGATAAGTGCAATCTCTGTTCTATGATGGTGCCAAAAACTGGACTTAAACTTTTAATATATACCATTTCTCTGTAAAAATGAACATAATTTAGATGGGAGGACACTACCTTTTGTTAGATTTGAGATCTGTAATCAGCCAACTCTCCAGGATAAATTTGTGCTTTCTTGATAAGCTGTTTGATGACTGCCAGCTTGAAAGTTATGGGTACAAGTCCTAAAAATAATAAAATAATAATATCTAGAAGAGGTTATGTGATTACAGGAAACACCTCATTCAGTAGCTTAGTGGCAATAGGGTCTCTAGCATCCATTTTGTTGGTCTTGATGTTTTAATAAGTTTTGCTAGCTTTTCCTGACCTGGGTCAGGTTAGTCAAACATTAACACTATTAAGACTATGAGCCAAATTACTGGAGAGGAGAATATCACCTTCCAGGGAGGGATTGAGTTCGTCTATAGTAGGTCTGGTCTAACCCAAAAACATGTCTAATTATCTATAAACCTTATGCTATTCTCCAGGCACCACTCAGACAGCCATTAAATGACAATATTCTACTATATATCTTGTTACCGCAATAAACAGGGAAGTGGCCAGAGCATATTACAGTGTCTGACATTATTTTTGCAAGTTCACACAAATTCAATCTCGATATTTATCGCAATAAAAAAAATTCACGATAAGCTTTTGAGTAATTTTCAATATATATATTCAATACATATTATGTTCTTCATCTAGACCATCAGGTTCATGTCACTAAAAACATAAGCAGTTCAGCTTTCTCAGGCTTTATGAAGTTGCTAACAATAGCTACCTTGCTAATGATTAGACTATGCCAATCACCGGTCCGGGTCCTGACCCCAGATTGATTCCATCTGGACCAAACGACATCATGCCGACGGTTGCGCCCTCTTGTCTCTTCTGAGCTGCGTGACAAAACAACAGTGCTATGTACACCAGCTCTGATTTTTCTGCGCTGTATTCTTGAATAGTTTTTACTAGCATTGAACACGCTTCCTTTATACCCTGATGCATTGCCTCTTTTCCCAGAATGTGAGTAGACATAAGGCACTGCATAAGTTAACGTCATTACAGAGCACTTTTAGACCAGAAAACATTTTCCTTTTAAATTTAGCTTTATTAACCCTTTTGCACTGACAGCCCCCCCAAATGTTTTTTTTTTTTTCCCGGCAGCTACAGGTGAAACTCGAAAAATTAGAATATCGTGCAAAAGTTCATTAATTTCAGTAATTCAACTTAAAAGGTGAAACTAATATATTATATAAACTCATTACAAGCAAAGTAAGATATTTCAAGCCTTTATTTGATATAATTTTGATGATTATGGCTTACAGCTTATGAAAACCCCAAATTCAGAATCTCAGAAAATTAGAATATTGTGAAAAGGTTCTGTATTGTAGGCTCAAAAAATCACACTCTAATCAGCTAAACACCTGCAAAGGGTTCCTGAGCCTTTAAATGGTCTCTCAGTCTGGTTCAGTTGAATTCACAATCATGGGGAAGACTGCTGACCTGACAGTTGTGCAGAAAACCATCATTGACACCCTCCACAAGGAGGGAAAGCCTCAAAAGGTAATTGCAAAAGAAGTTGGATGTTCTCAAAGTGCTGTATCAAAGCACATTAATAGAAAGTTAAGTGGAAGGGAAAAGTGTGGAAGAAAAAGGTGCACAAGCAGCAGGGATGACCGTAGCCTGGAGAGGATTGTCAGGAAAAAGCCATTCAAATGTGTGGGGGAGCTTCACAAGGAGTGGACTGAGGCTTCAAATGTCGTATTCCTCTTGTCAAGCCGCTCCTGAACAACAAACAACGTCAGAAGAATCTTACCTGGGCTAAAGAAAAAAAGAACTGGTCTGTTGCTCAGTGGTCCAAAGTCCTCTTTTCTGATGAGAGCAAATTTTGCATCTCATTTGGAAACCAAGGTCCCAGAGTCTGGAGGAAGAATGGAGAGGCACACAATCCAAGATGCTTGAAGTCCAGTGTGAAGTTTCCACAGTCTGTGTTGGTTTGGGGAGCCATGTCATCGGCTGGTGTTGGTCCACTGTGCTTTATTAAGTCCAGAGTCAACGCAGCCGTCTACCGGACATTTTAGAGCACTTCATGATTCCTTCAGCAGACAAGCTTTATGGAGATGCTGACTTCATTTTCCAGCAGGACTGGGCACCTGCCCACACTGCCAAAAGTACCAAAACCTGGTTCAATGACCATGGTATTACTGTGCTTGATTGGCCAGCAAACTCGCTTGACCTGAACCCCATAGAGAATCTATGGGGCATTGCCAAGAGAAAGATGAGAGACATGAGACCAAACAATGCAGAAGAGCTGAAGGCCGCTATTGAAGCATCTTGGTCTTCCATAACACCTCAGCAGTGCCACAGGCTGATAGCATCCATGCCACGCCGCATTGAGGCAGTAATTAATGCAAAAGGGGCCCAAACCAAGTACTGAGTACATATGCATGATTATACTTTTCAGAGGGCCGACATTTCTGTATTTAAAATCCTTTTTTTTATTGATTTCATGTAATATTCTAATTTTCTGAGATTCTGAATTTGGGGTTTTCATAAGCTGTAAGCCATAATCATAAAAATTATATCAAATAAAGGCTTGAAATATCTTACTTTGCTTGTAATGAGTCTATATAATATCTTAGTTTCACCTTTTAAGTTGAATTACTGAAATTAATGAACTTTTGCACGATATTCTAATTTTTCGAGTTTCACCTGTATTATACAATGTATACAATTTTAAACTCCAGTGTGACGCATCAAGCTTGTCACGTGACACTGGGCATTCACATGACGGTTCACAGCTGACTCCTCTCGCTTGGTGCTGGAGGACAGAGTGTAGGTAAGCGTTGCAAGTCACTTTTAGCTTTTTTCTCCACTTTAAAACCTTCCTAATTTGTTTAAAACCTCTATAAACTATAACAAATGTTTTAACCAATGGTTTATATTGACATTTTATTTTCTCGGGCTTTGAATTTTGCAACACATTACAGAATTGCTACTAATGAGTACATTTAAAGTATTTTTCGATTGAGAAGCTCCCAAAATTGTTTGCAAACACATGTAGGCCATGATAAAGGCATGAATAATATGTTTATGATCTGTATTTATTGTGTTTACGTAATGGCTTTTGCTGTACATGGCTCAACTATGCTCATATTCCAACAAACAGTGTATGAAATTTGGCTGGACAATTACAAAAAAGGTTGAAGAATGTTTTGTATTTGTGTTGGCTTAGTCACTATTTTTGACATTTGTATTGCAGTATAGTCACACTGTTTACTTCCATCACCATTAGATGCTCAAATGTTTTACTAGAGTATATAGGGAATATAGAGAAATAGCCATAAAATTGCCAAAAATCATGTATCTTTGCTCTGTGAGAGACAAGAGATAAGTTCAGTATTAGCATTATTCTTAAAATTTGATTTTATTTAATCCATTGATCTGTGTTTTTTATATGCATTTGTTAGATATTTTTTATAAATATCAATATTATGAATAACAATATAAATATTATAATAAATACAAGTAACAACCATAACAGCTACTAAATGGCATTCACAACATTCAATTACATTGCATTTGTGGTAAACAAAATACCACAATGTACACATTTAATAGATAATGAACCAATTACAAGGAAAACACACACTTTACAATAAATACCAATGGAAATATAACAATAACTAATACAAATGTCATAAAATCAATAACTATTAATTAAACATTTGTAGGGCTCACAGTTTAGGAGCGGGTTTGTTTATTAGCAATAATTAATAATTATCATAGATAATTATTAAAATCAATAGAACATTGATTAGAATCAGTGTTAGCTTTTTTAATCCTTTAAATCAACAATCATCAAATTTAATAGAATATTAATTATTATCAAAGATAATAATGAATTATTAAAATGAATTAAACATTGATGTAACACCCATCACAGGAAGGAGGAAACAAGTATTCGCTGCAAGGTAAGCCTTTAATGCTCTTTTCTCTTCCAATCTCACAATAACACACAAAATGTACTACAAGCACACTGGGGTAGCTTGTCATCACTCTCTCCCCTGGAGGCCCTCTGGCTGCCCTTTTATGCCGTTCTCCCCGTGCTCACTGAAATTAGAGACAGGTGTTAGGCATAATTTAGCTCAGGTGTAAGCGCCCTTACCGCTTTCCTCTCCCGGACGGGCGCTTGACCACGCCCCCGCTGCCACATACCCCCACCGCCCGACTCAGGCCGGGGCGCCATCCGGCCTGGCTACCCCCCATTTCTGGAGAGAAAGTCGGCGACAGCCATCTGCACCCCCGGTCTGTGGACCACCTTGAATTTAAAGGGCTGGAGAGCCAGGTACCAACGGGTGATCCGGGCGTTAGTATCTTCCATGCGGTGGAGCCACTGGAGTGGGGTGTGATCCGAGCAGAGGGTGAAGGCCCGCCCCAGCAGGTAATACCGGAGGGTGAGGACCGCCCACTTGATGGCCAAACACTCCTTCTCCACGGTGCTGTACTTCGTCTCCCTCAAAGAGAGCTTCCGGCTAATGTACAGCACTGGGTGCTCCTCCCCCTCCACCACCTGCGAGAGTACGGCCCCCAGCCCTCTGTCTGAAGCGTCCGTCTGCAAAAAAAAGGGAGAGAGAAGTCAGGTGCATGAAGAAGCGGCCCCCCACAAAGTGCGGCTTTAACCTGCATAAACGCCTGTTGACACTGCTCCGACCATTGAACCGGATCTGGAGCCCCCTTTTTAATGAGGTCAGTCAGAGGGCTGGTGACGTCCGAATAATTAGGCACAAACCTTCTATAATAGCCAGCCAGCCCCAGGAACTGCCTCACCCCCTTTTTGGTCTTAGGTCTAGGGCAAGTCGCAACCGCCGCGGTCTTATCTATTTGGGGACGCACCTGGCCATGACCCAAGTGGAACCCCAGATACCGTACCTCCACACGCCCAATCGCGCACTTCTTAGGGTTTGCCGTGAGCCCCGCCCGCCTCAGCGATCTCAGGATGGCCCTCAGATGTTGCATGTGCCGCTGCCAATCATTGCTATAAATGATAATATCATCTAAATAGGCAGCGGCGTACGCGGTGTGAGGTCTGAGGATCCGATCCATGAGTCGCTGAAACGTGGCTGGTGCTCCAAACAAACCGAAAGGAAGCGTCACAAATTGGTGTAATCCAAACGGCGTGGTGAAGGCTGTTTTCTCACGGGACATTGGTGTCCAGGGGATCTGCCAATAACCCTTTGTTAAATCCAAGGTCGAATAAAATCGAGCAGTACCTAACCGATCGAGCAGTTCATCAACACGGGGCATTGGGTACGCATCAAATTTAGACACCGCGTTGACTTTTCTATAATCCACACAGAATCGAACAGACCCATTGCTTTTCGGAACAAGAACAACCGGGCTGGACCAATCACTGTGGGATTCCTCTATTACGCCCATATCAAGCATCGCATCTAATTCCTCCCGTACTATTTTCTTTTTATGTTCGGGTAAGCGATAGAGGCGGCAACGCACCACCACGCCCGGCTCGGTCTCGATGTGGTGCTGGATGATGTTTGTACGGCCCGGTAGAGGGGAAAACACATCCGCAAATTCCTTTTGTAAATCGGAAACCTCTGTGAGTTGACGCGGTGAGAGGTGGTCTCCGCAAGTAACCGGAGTGTTAATATTGCAGTTTTTGTTTACCTCCGGTCCGAGCTCCGCCCTCTCCGGAACTACCGTGGCCAACGTCACAGAGGCCGCCTCCTCCCTCCACAATTTCAGGAGGTTGAGGTGATATATTTGACGTGTGCCCCCTCTATCGGTACGTTTAACTTCATAATCGAGATCCCCTACTCGTCGTGTGACCTCAAAGGGCCCTTGCCACTTGGCGAGTAATTTAGAGCTCGATGTTGGGAGTAATACGAGTACCTTATCTCCCGGTGCAAATTCCCGTAGCCGAGCACCCCTGTCATACAGCCGCCGTTGGCGTTCTCGAGCCTGGAGCAAATTCTCTTGTGTTAGTCAGCCCCAGTGTGTGGAGTTTTGTTCTAAGATCAAGAACGTACTGAATTTCATTTTTGCTATTAGAAGGTCCCTCCTCCCAAGCTTCGCGGATGACGTCGAGGACCCCGCGTGGGCGTCGCCCGTACAGCAGCTCAAACGGGGAGAACCCTGTGGAGGCTTGTGGGACCTCTCGTACTGCAAACAACAGGGGGTCCAGCCACTTATCCCAATTTCTAGCGTCATCGTGTAATGCAATTTACTGAATCATGTTCTTGAGCGTTTTATTAAATCGTTCCACTAGTCCATCTGTCTGGGGATGGTAAACGCTCGTGCGAATCGATTTAATGCCCAAGAGCTCGTAAAGTTCGCGGAGTGTTCGTGACATAAAAGTCGTGCCTTGATCGGTGAGGATTTCTTTCGGAATCCCCACCCGGGAGATTATCTTGAAGAGTGCCCCTGCAACACTACGTGCGGAGATGTTGCTCAGAGGCACTGCTTCCGGATATCGCGTCGCGTAATCCACTAGGACTAACACGAAGCGATGCCCGCATGCTGTCCGTTCTAATGGCCCGACGAGGTCCATCCCAATTCTTTCGAAGGGGACCTCGATCAATGGTAGAAGGCACAATGGCGCTTTTGGGGTGGCTGGTGGGTTTACCA